>NW_022145598.1:2601779-2976779 GCF_000002235.5 Strongylocentrotus purpuratus | reverse complement strand
GGATAAATTTGTATTACGTTTTAAGTGTTTTTTCCTATGGTCCGATGATATAAATATCATCAGAATCCCATCTCAATCAGAATGTAATTTAGAAACTTCTTTAAGAAACTAAATGACATTTTATTTGTGACAGGACCTTGGATTGGATGTATTTTGAACTATTACTTTATTGTAAGTGATAAAAACACGTGGAGCACTTTGTGCAGCGCTTTGTAACTACATGTGTAAAGAAAAAGTACCAAATTAAATGGAATTGATTGGGTTTGAAGGTTTTCAGTCTTTTTTCCTTTATCTATGAAAGGTTCTTTCTCTATATATCTCTTCCTAGCTTTCCCTTTATTTCTTTATCCAAATGCCATATCCCCTATCGCACTTGCTTGTTTCATTCTCTCTCGAAACAACACCACTCTCTCATCTGTCTGTCTGTCTCTGTCTTTCTGTTTGTCTGTCTGTCTCTGTCTGTCTCTGCCTGTCTCTGCCTCTCTGTCTGTCTGTCTGTCTGTCTCTGTCTCTCTTTCTCTCGCTCTCTCTCTCTCTCTCTCTCTTTCTCATACTAGTTTCGACCGATCCGATAACTGTTTCCTACCGCGACTTCTCGTGCACCATCGCGTTGCAACGGCGTCTCTATTGGAAAAAAGCACCTTTTAATAATTATAAGGCCTAGATTTACATGTATTACATTTGTTTGTCTTTTTATTTATTCACTCAAACCTCTTACTCCCCCTCTCTCCATCTCTCTCTCTCCCTCCCTCCCTCTCCTTCTCTCATCTTCGTCCGTCTGTCTCTCTAAATTCTTTCTCAGTCCATCCCTCTATCACTCAAACCTTTCTCTATCTCTAATCACTTTCTCTTTCTCTCCATTTCTATAAAATGTATATGACTAAAATTATGACTAATTCTGTGATTTTTTGTGATGAATATTATCATTTCAGGAGAGGGGTTACAGTGTTGGTGCATTATGCCTTTGTGCAGTCCTGTTGGTGAGTGCCTCTTGCACTTTAATTGGAACTACAGAAAAGAAAAGTAAGTGATGCGAAAAGAAGAGAAAAAGATATAAAATGAAATTATGCCGAGCTAATTGCGATCAGGGTCCCGTCTGACGAAGAGTTGAGATTAACCTCGATTCATTGATAGCAAGTCCGTCAATCAATCGGAAACTAAAGCTCCCATCTCCCTAGTAAAAATGGGATTGGTTAGACGTTTCAATCTAGTTTTAATCTTTATTATACATGGGCCGAGAAAGTTCCTGAAGATTATGATTTTTTTGCAGTAAATATTCTCATCCAGATGTTAGCGTGAACTATCCTTATGGTTTGAGGTTAGCGATCAATTATATAGTCAGCTCGAAGTATTTTGAAACTGTTTCTAATTATAGCTTATTTAAAGCGAAGATGTTAAGCGAGAGAGAGAGAGAGAGAGAGAGAGTGAGATAGAGAAAGCTCTGTCTACATCTGTCTGCATACGTCAATTCCCCCCTCTCTCTCTGCTCCCTCTCGTCTTTTTCTTCTTGTCCTCCTTTTACATCTTCTTCTTCTTCTTCTTCTTCTTCTTCTTCTTCTTCTTCTTCTTCTTCTTCTTCTTCTCCTCCTTCTCCTTCTTCTTCTTCTTCTTCTTCTTCTTCTTCTTCTTCTCCTTCTTCTTCTCCTTCTTCTTCTTCTTTCTCTTTATCTTCTTATTCATCTTCTTCATCTTCTTCTTTTTCTGTGTTGTTGTGGTTGTTTTTGTTGTTCTTCCTCATGCATCCTCCTCCCTCTCTCTCTCATCATAATTGTATATCTCTCCGTCCATTCATCGATCCCATCCATCCCCATGCAACAACATAACGTATCGCTTCTTCTCATTTTTTGTCAGTTAAGAAGAAAGATAACGAAGAGGAGCAGAACTTCTTTAAGGGATTGCGAATGGTTTTGACTTTCAAACCCTACCTCACACTGATGTTTTCATTCTTGTGTCTTCTCCTATCGGTCATGGTAAGGAACTTTATACTTGTATTTAGGCGTCATCCGATCATTTTAAAGGCATCCTTTAACAATGTTAAATCTGAGATACATGACCCTGCGTGTCATGAGTGTCTGTGATATGGTGTAATATTGAAGCCCCCAACAAATTGCGCATCAAAATGATCATGAAGTGCCTCAAAAAAAAAAATGAGTAACCGGTTTTACCATATTCATTTCCCCCAATAGACTGTAGTGTTTATAAAAACCGTTAGGAAAATGAAAGATTAAATTTCGATTTCCAATCATAAATATCTTGATAATCAGACAGGCGACCGGCTTGTAAAAGTCATGGGATTCCTGACTGACCTAAAGGTTTATAATTATGAGGGAAATCCAGGATTTTGTTTCAGAATCTGAGGCAATGTTACTGAGTGTTTTTTTATACCTACGAGGTGCAGAAAGAAATGCTTGAGAAGCGGGAAGAGGGACAAGAGGGAATGAAAAGGGTCATTAAATATGACAAATAAATTCAAGACAGGTTTTCTTTTTAATAGAGGTGTTTCAACCATTATACCACTACCCCCCCCCCCCCCCCCCCCCCCATTTAGTGATAAAAACGAAGTCGATGAGCACACGTATGAATCTCCTTTACACCGAAGTTAGTATACTAGCAGATTGTGAAAGTATTAAACAGCACTTCGTCGTAAATGTAGCTCTCTGCAAATTATTTCATGTTATTTTAATCGTGAAACTTTAACAATAAAGCATTTGGTGTATTTCTACATTGTGTTAACACTTTAAATGAATCAGAGATGGAGGCAGCACCTCCAATACCTGAAGTTTACGGCGTCAACAAACATAATCAATATCATTATCAATTATCTTTGCTATACTTTGATCACCAGGAACCCCCTAATTTATTGATTTTGCCTGTACATGTACTCAATTGTCAGGACTCACAAGGCATTAATACTTGCTTACCTTGGAGCCCTGGCAAGTTCTGTTTAAAATAAATTTCTTCATGTATGTTTTAATGTATACTGATTTTATTATGTATTCAGAACTTTAAAAATAAATAAAATGAAAAATCCATAAGAACGTCATTTTGACATATAGGTTCGTAATCCTTTTGACTTTTAAATAAATTACGTTATTATATTTGAATCTCTAAAAATATATATCTAAATGACAGCGAAAGCCATAAATGTTTTAAATAATAATAATAATAATAATAATAATAATAATAATAATAATAATAATAATAATAATAATAATAATACATTTATAGAGCGCAGAAGCCATCCAACATTAGGTATATATTTTACTGCGCTACAAGAGCTCCTGATATGCTTAGATTTACAGTTTTGGTTTGTTATAAACCTTTTTCTATCTATCTTTTAATTCTATTCTTCTTTTTTAACAGACAATCCAGGGAAATTACGCACTGTTCATCAAATATGCGATGAAAGAAGAAACCTATCAAAACTTTATCATCGTCATCATCGTAAGTGTATCGTGTCAAAGGTCATGTCTTTATCACCTTTTCCATGATTTCTATTGATGGGAAACCCTATGTCTACGCACTGAGCAATTGACTTGAATTGACAGGGATTTACATATATGTACATAATATATTAACATAAATTAACATATATTTACATATATGTACACATATTTTTACATATATTGACATATATTTTCCTCTCACATGCCTACTGCTTACCGGGTTTTGCGCCTTCTTCCTTGTAATACAAGTATTATGTTCCTAAGTATAAATTGTATTGTTTGAACAATTGTCAAATATGTTGTCAAATTGAATGGAAGAAAATAAATGTTAATTTGAATTGAATTGATTATAGTTTAAAGAGTATGGGTGCTAAAATTTGAAATTTGAAATTTTAGCATCTACTTTATTGCGTGGACAGGGACCCCGCGGAACACAGGATGAGACTATGGCCGTAAGACTATAGGCCCGTAAAGACTCGCTTAAGACCCAAAGCCAAATCAACATGATATACATGGATATGTCGTGAAATGACTTTCTTATCATATACCTCCGTCGGCTATGTACTTATCTTTTCCTCCGTTATTTCCCATTTCAGTTCTTCGGATTCGCCCTTATGCCTCTGTGGCAGTTATTCTTAAAGAAATTCGGAAAGAAAGCCGCCCTCTTCGTTGGAACATTGGTGAGTTTATCGATATAATTAATATATTTTATTGATATCAGGTATTATTTAGTTTTGAAAAAGATAAAAATGTTGATATATTTGTCTTCATCTTCATTATCAGACTACTATATTTAATTGAAAAAAATCTGATAAAAATGCATTACAATGCCCATCAGATTGTTGTAGGGGCTAACTATATGCAGCATATGTAAATGCACGCCTATTTCCCCCAGAAAAACGAATAATATCGTATAATCTTGTTTACCAGGAGGGCTTCATCAAACTCCATCAATTGTTAGCATGGTGAAACCAACCTGAAATTCATTTTTGTTAATTCTACACGTAAAAAGTAATGAAATCTTTAACATGCAGATTCTTAAAATCAGAGTGTGCATTAGCAATTATTAAACGGAAGCATTACAGTTTATAATTGCACTGGGCTCCTCCCCCCTCCCCCCCCCCCCCCCCCCCCACACCAATTAATATCCTTGAATTCTGTCCTCTATTATTATTTCATATTATGATTATTATTTTCTGTCCTATATCATTATTCCATATTATTATGATTATTATTTTCTGTTCTCTATCATTATTCCATATTATTATTATTATTATTTTATGTCCTCTATCATTATTCCATATGATTATTATTATTATTATTTTCTGTCCTCTATTATTATTCCATATTATTATGATTATTATTTTCTGTTCTCTATTATTATTCCATATTATTATTATTATTTTCTGTTCTCTAGTAGTAATCAAAGTAGTAGTAGTAGTAGTAGTAGTATTAGTAGTAGTAGTAGTAGTAGTATCATTATCAGTATTATTATCCCAAACATAGGCAAACATCCCGATGTTCTTTGGACATGCTTTCCTACCACCCGGCAATACATGGGCTCTGTATTTATTCTGTGTGTTAGCTGGGAATGCCGTAGCAGTCGTCATGCTTGTACCATGGTAGGTTACAAACCACTGGATTTATAAATCCACAATCGATTAGAATCCAAACATGTAGGATCATTATTTTGTTTAAACAAAGAAATGAAAAAGAATTTGTGGAATTTTTTATTATTATTATTGTAATTATTATTATCATTATTTTATCATTATTAGTGAAGATGTGCAGATGGAGTTATACTGGGTAAAAAAGATCATAATTATATCATATTATTATGTATTTTGATTTCTTTCCTTGAATTTCTTCAAAGATATATACCCACAAGTATACCATTCAAACCAATTATAGCATACATAGATGTATACCCATAATTGCGCCAAGAGTGTCAATTACGACAGACATGGCGCATTACAAATGTTTACTATTATTATCATTATTATTATTATTACCATATCTCTTCTTTCTCTAGGTCGATGGTTCCCGATGTCATTGACGACTTCGTCATCAAGACAGGGAGCACGTACGAAGCAGTTTTTTATTCGTTTTTCGTCATGTTTACCAAGATGGGAGCCGGCTGCGCACTCGCTGTCTCTACCTTAGCCCTGGGGTAAGTCAGCTCGTTCGAGAAATCGTCTTGCTTCCCCGGCCCCCCAGGGATCGGAAGGACCGCACAGGCGCGGATCCAGGGGGGGGGGCGAGCGGGCCTTGGCCCCCCCCCCCCCCCGCAAAAAAAAGGGAAAAAAAGGAGAGAGAGAGAAAAGGAAAAGAAGGGAAAGGGAAAGAGGAGAGAAAGGGGAAAAAAGAGGAAGAAGAAAAGAAGAGAGGGAAGAAGGAGATCGGGGGGGGGGGGGGGGGAAGGACCAACCTTCCCCCTCCAATCAAAAAATAAAAGAGAAGGAAGGAAAGGGAAAGAAAAAAGGAAAATAGGAGATAAAGGGAAGGAAAAAGAGGAAGAAGAAAAGAAAAGAAGGGGGATATCAGTTGCAATTTTCCCGCCAACAAGTTGTGGATCGAGGGGAGGCAAAAGGCCCTTGCCTCCCCCCCCCCCCGTCCCCGCTAAACAAAGAGAGAAGGAAGGAAAAGGAAAAGAGGAGAGCTAAAAGGGAACAAAAAAGAGGAAGAAGAAAAGAAGGGGAGATCAGTCAACAATGTGTGGAGCGGAGTGGGGGCCAAAATGACCTTGCCCCCCCCCCCCCCAGCAAACCTAAAAGAGAGAGAAGGAAGGGAAGGGAAAGGGAAAGAGGAGAGAAAGGGAAAGAACAAACAGAGAATGAAGAAAGGTAAGGGATATCAGTTGTAATTTTCTCGTCAACAAGGTGTAAATCGGGGGGGGGGGCACTGACGTACTGATAGGGGAGGGGGGCTTTGGGGAAATCAAATTCAAACGTGTTTTTTTTTTTCTAATTCCATAACGGTGGTTTACAAATAATGCAGAATTGACATAATTTTCCCCAATTTTTCCTCACTTTTAAGTAAATTGTACTTTTTTATGCGTTTGTTGGAAAATGACAAATTCCTAAATTTATAGCCAGGCAAGAAAATGCTTCTTGAGATGCCTACATGTCACGGCCCGCGGAACGGCGGGGATCGGGATCCTCGAAGAAAGAGAGCAAGAAAGAAAAAATAGTTAAATGCCAGTGTCACATTATAATGAGGTATCAAAATTTGCTCATCTGACCATGATTAAATTAAATGCCTAAAACCACGAGGGCTCTGCCCCTTGGGTTCCACCTAGGGCCCTAAGGTGGGCCCTTAGATGCTCATCTGACAGTAATTAAACGCCTAAAACCCCTGAGCTTCCGGGGGCTTTGCCCCCTGACCCTAACCAAGAGCCCTAACGGGCGGGCCTCTTGATACTCATCTGACCGTAATTGAGTGCCTAAAACCCTTGAGATTCCGGGGGCTCCGCCCCCTGAACCCCACGCCAATTAGTGACCTGCCAGTGTCACAATTAGGTATCAAAACAATGCTCATCTGACCTTAATAAAATTCCTAAAACCCCTAAACTTCCGGGGCTCTGCTCCCTGGACCCGCCTAGGGCCCAAAGGCGGACCCCTGAATGCTAATCTGACCGTAAATTATTGCCTTAAAGCTTATCTGCCATAGTTTACAGGAGGGATTAGACCGCCCTGCAAGGTCACTGAACAGGTGGTTATCTCATCAACTCAGCTCTCAGTTAACATAAGAAAAAGAGGATCATGGGGGACCAATGGTCACCGATTACGCATTGTTTGTTATATAGAGGGCGCAAGTAGCTACAAGTAGTGCAGTGTGCCTTTAAACCCCTGAGTTCCGGGGGCAGACAAGGTATCAACATAATGTTCATCTGACCGCAGGCGCGTAGCCAGGGGGGAGGGGGGGGGGCGGTGGGGTGGTCCCCCAAAAAAACGCCGGCCAAAAAAGAAAGGAGTGAAAAGGAAAAGGACGTAGGAAGAAAAGGGAGTAAACAAAGAACATTTTTGAAATTCAGACAAAGATTAAGAGTCGAAAACGGTACGAATCGTCTGCTTTGTCTAATGATTTAATGAAACGTAAAAGCTTCCGCGCTTTGCGCGGGAGGGGGGAAACTGAATTTAGACGAAGATTAAGAGTCGATAACGACACAACGAATCGTCTTCATTCTCTTAATGAAACGTAAAAGCTTCCGCACTTTGCGCGGGAGGTGAGGAAACATAATTCAGACGAGGATTATATTTGGGAACGGTACAACGAATCGTCTTCTTTCTCTAATAATTTATTGAAATGTCAAAGCTTCCGCGCTTCCCGGAGGAGGGAGGGGGAAACTTGCTCCTCCCTGCACCCACCCCCCCCCCCAATTACGTCACTGCTGGTCACCATAACGTACCAATATTTGGCTCGCATAATTTCAAATTTGGGCCCCCCCCCCCCTAAGAAATCCTGGATCCGCGCCTGTTCACTTGTTCACTTGAACTACATGTTAACAAGTAGATTATATATATTGTTTCGAGCTTTCTATACTAGAGGTGTCTACGATTACACACTCATAGCCTTGAGCTCGAATTGGAGCCACCATAAAGGGTCGAGATATCTCTTGACCTCAACACGCCAATCAAAACAAATGAAAAGAATCACGCGACGCAAAGCTCCAATCTTTTTACTTGAACTCGACTGTCGCTTTATTCCTTAAACTTTTGCTGGTAGCATAATGAGTGTATGAAATCAAAGGCGTAGAAAGGGAGGTTGGGAGAGGAAGAAGGAAACAATGCGAACGCAAGAATTTTAGGTGAGCCTGGTAGGCTATACAGGCGGTTCCATTTCAGGTCGCCCAATGTCGGTCCGCCCCATTACAAAGTCGCCCTCAATTGGTCATGTCCCCCTCCCCCCCCCCCCCCCCCAATTTTTTTTGTTGTCGATTTTGGGATTCTTGGTCAGCTCGCCCCAGCTTTTTTGGTAATTTCGCCCCTAAATTTGCTGTTTTAATTTGATGCCTTTTACAAAGTCAAGCAATTATTGGTTCCTAGCACTAGGGTCTGCGTTACCCTAACTCTAACCCTAACCCTAGGACACCGGGCCCCGCGTTACCCTAGGACACCGGGCCCCTGCGTTACCCTAGGAAACCAAGGTCCGTATTAACCTAACTCGAACCCTAACCCTAACAATAAATACAGTTTTTTTCCCATGTTTTACATATTATATTATTATCAGGTATATCGGTAAAAAACCGGTATATCACTTTGAGTCACATATCTATATTTGTTTCAGATTTGTTGGGGGTACAATATTGAACTCTTAAATTCAATTTTATTGGTCCAAAAGAAAATTCGTTGCGTTTAAATGCATTATATTCACAGAGGGGGGCCCCAAAACGCCGGCCAAAAAAGAGAGGAGTGAAAAGGAAAAGGACGTAGGAAGAAAAGGGAGTAGACGAAGAACATTTTTGAAATTCAGACAAAGATTAAGAGTCGAGAACGGTACGAATCGTCTGCTTTCTCTAATGATTTAATGAAACGTAAAAGCTTCCGCGCTTCGCGCGGGAGGGGGAAGATGAAATTAGACGAGGATTAAAAGTAATAACGGTAGGCCTACAACGAATTGTCTTCTTTCGCCAATGATTTAATAAAACGTAAAAGCTTCCGCGCTTTGCGCGGGAGGGGGGGGGAACTGAATTTAGACGAAGATTAAGAGTCGATAACGACACAACGAATCGTCTTCTTTCTCTTAATGAAACGTAAAAGCTTCCGCGCTTCGCGTGGGAGGTGAGGAAACATAATTCAGACGAGGATTATATTTGGGAACGGTACAACGAATCGTCTTCTTTCTCTAATAATTTATTGAAATGTCAAAGCTTCCGCGCTTCGCGGAGGAGGGAGGGGGAAACTCGCCCCTCCCTGCACCCACCCCCCCCCCCCAAATACGTCACTGCTGGTCACCATAACGTACCAATATTTGGCTCGCATGATTTCAAATTTGGGCCCCCCCCCCCTAAGAAATCCTGGATCCGCGCCTGGGTGTTCCCAAAATCTCCGGCTCGTAATAAAATAAAAGGTCTACCCGTATTGATTTTACACACCGGACTTATGTTGAAAGGGGGGGGGGGGTGCTGAAAATGCTCGTATAACAAAAGAAAAAGGTCTACCCGTATTAACTTTACACACCGGACCTATGCTGAAGGGGGGGGGGGAGGGGGTGCTGGGAACACGCATATGCGTACCCTAAATAACACTGAGTGGGGGGGGGGGGGCCTGCTTCATCTTGGTGAATTGCCGTTCGGTCTACAACCAGTTCGTCTTTTACCCACTTAGTCTACTCCCATTTGGTCTACACCCAGCCCTCTACTATCCACATGGATTAATAATCATTTCGTCTATTTATCATATGGTCTAATGACCGATTATTCTACTACCATTAGGTCTATTGTTCATTTAGTTTAAGGATCAGTTAGTCTATTTCCCAGTTTGTCTAATGCCAATTTCGTCTACCACCCATAAGGTGTAACAATCATTTGATGATTATTATTAAATATGATTAAACGATTATTTGACCATATGGATACTCGGAATTAGACCGAATGGAAATTAGACTAAACACGAAGTTACTAAATTTACAAAAATGTAAAACACATATTAAATATATTCAAACAAAAATGTCATTGGTCTTACGTCACAATGGTTCAAGTTCAATTGGTTATGTGTCTCTTGGTTCTATCATGGAGTTGCTAGCCTAAGGTTAGTAACTCCATGGACTAAATGAGCAATATACCATTTGGGGAGTAGACGAGCTGGTTGAAGACTAGACGGTAATAAACCTTCACACTGAACCTAACAGTGGCGTAGCGTTCTTCCGTCAGTCGAGGGGGCGCTGGAACGATGGAGGGGGGGGGTGTAGAATACGAATTGCAAATTTACAAGGCTGCTGATAAGAAGGGGGTGGGGTGGGGGAGGTGGTCCATGCATTCTGTTTTCGTTGATTTCCCCTGTTTGGGGTTAGGTTTCATCAGACCGATGAGTAATTAAAGACGAATCAAACGGAAGACTAATATGAATAAAGATTGGTTGATGATTGTTTGACCTGACTGCTAAGAAAGTATGTAACTGTTTATATACTTAGTTTGTAAGTAAACTACCATGGGGCTGACGGATTTAAATCCTCTCTAAAGGACTTGGTAAGGAGGATTAATGGCTTACCACAGGGCACGAGCATATTGACTTGGTTTCGAACCCTGCACCGCTCGGTTGCAAGACCACTGCTCTACCACTGGGCCACTTTCTCACAACAGCGCCAGAAAGTGGGATCGATGGACTTAGCACCGTTTGAACGCAGAACCAAGAGACACAGAACATCAGGAACTTTTACCATTGTGACGAGAGACCAATGAAATTTTAGTTTAGATATATTATGTGTTTTAAATGTTATTATATTTCCTAGTTTTTAAATACTTTTTGATGATTGTTTGTTTATTTCACATTGAAGGGCATCTGGCTACGAATCAGGGGCGTGTGCTCAACCCGAATCTGTCCAGTTAACTCTCCGTATCCTCGTCTCAGCCGTGCCTATGGGCTGCACCGTCCTGGGTTTCATCGCCCTAGCATTCTACCCAATCACAGAAGAACAGAGGAAAAAGAATAAGACAATCCTAGAAATCTGGAGGTGAACAAACTATTCTTTCTTCATTTCTTAAATGTCACTACAGTCGGGGGATTTTAGGGCAATATGTAGGGGCAGTTTGGTGCAGCTTGTTCTAAAAGCATCGAATTTGGCCCAGATGTCGACCAAATCATACATTTTGATTTTTGACGGGCGCTACCATTTTGGACAAATACAAAAATGGCCGCCAGATGAGCATCCATGAAATCGAGTCCTGTTAATATTAGCATGTATAGGTTAGTGAACATGCACAAACCCTTGTCAGTCGTTATGTGTAACAGCGTATGCAATATTCGACTAATATAGGCTCCGTACTTTAGCCGAGCCAGAGACTGACATATCTAGGCTCTGCTCAAGGCCTTTGGAATTGTGGTGAAGTGCCAATGTAGAGTCAGTGCTTGTAGATTATTTGATTTGATTTTTGATTTGATTTGATTTTCCTCAGCATTCATAATAAGTACACATTTTATCGATAACAATAGTAATATAAATACAATCATCATTTTTCTGACAGTGAATCATAAAAAAGCAAATACATATAACTTTTCTTCATTAAGTGTAAAACGTCTTTACATTATGTTTGTCTTATCAGGGATGACAAGGACGAGAGACGACGAACCACAGTACTACGATCGAAGGAAGCTCGAGATCGTACTCGCTCTGTCCGAACATACTCGACTACGGTCGTCATGTAACGTCACGACGTCACAATGTCGTGTTCAATGACCACCGTGGCATTCTGAAAACAATTATTGATTCTATTCCTATATTATAGTAGTCATTATGTCTGTTAAATAATATTATACAATGCGCAGAAAGAAAGGTATTCGCGTATCCAGTATGTAGGCCTGGGGAAATAATTGTATACCCTGCCCCATTTTTTGCGTCCATACTGACAACAATATACAAATGAAATAAAATAATTATAAGCAGCAGTGGGTGCTAGGTTTTCAAATTTCTCGAGAGGCATAGCAATTTGAAAGTAGTCCGGTCGAAATGAAAGGCAAACTGTATTTTGGTATCGTCATTGCAATATTATCAAACACAACTTGTATTGTATTACAATGACAATTTAACATTTAAACATATGGTTTTATAGAAAAAAGGTAATAAATAAAATTTCAGAAGAATAATGTTTACTGAACCCCTCTTTTTCTTTAATCTGAATTGCAGTTTGCCATATGATTATCAAACTGCCATTTTTCAAGATTTTTCTTTTCTCGCAATTCATAACTGATGCATGCTGGTATCAAATTTATCGCTTCTGTGAGTTGAAGTTATTTATACAATGTATTAATTATTATCATACATGAATTAATGAAACGTTGATAAGTATTTGGTTTTTAAATTTCGAAATGTCATTCAAAACCGTCAACGTCTATTATATTTATAACAAATTTCATTGTGTAAATATTTTATAGAAGAAAATGTAAATACTTTATAAAGATTGTAGAGATTTCTGAAATCGAAGTTTATGATATTAAAAGCATGCGACGAGATGAAATAAGCATACACAAATATGGTAAAGGACAAATAATTTATATTATAAATGTATTAATCTTCTTTTTCTAGAAAATGCTCTTATCCAAAGAAATAATATACATGTACTACAATTTACTAAAGGATAAAATATATGTTAACGAAACTTGTTAACGAAACTCGTCTTACTTTTTTAATAAATGTTCTTTTGCCGACTAAAAAGCTTCAATAGTTTTGCCCGGCATAGCAACAACGAATTTATGCAAATGGTTCTTCCAAAGT
The DNA here is from genome assembly GCF_000002235.5 of Strongylocentrotus purpuratus. Classification (NCBI taxonomy): domain Eukaryota; kingdom Metazoa; phylum Echinodermata; class Echinoidea; order Camarodonta; family Strongylocentrotidae; genus Strongylocentrotus; species Strongylocentrotus purpuratus. The sequence continues at coordinate 2,963,904 of NW_022145598.1, read as the reverse complement.
GATGTCATTGTGAGTAACGGGTGAATCAAATAGTTGGTGGTAACCAAGGGTGCTTGGGAGTGACATGCATGTATTGAAAACCATGAGTAAACAGGTATATTGATCTGATCTGCATTAACTTTATATCAGAATCATTCTATGCAAAGAATATTTAATAAATAGGCGAATGTATAAATGATTCTTTGGACATTTTTTAAATCATTTTTCGTTGTACGAACGGAGGGAGGGAGAGAGAGAGAGAGAGAGAAAGAGAGGGGGGAGCAAGAGGGAAGGGGAGTGAGAGAGCCATGAGAGAAGGAGTGAGACAGACAAACAAAATCGGTGTCTATCAGGTTTCGATTTCGTTCAATTTAATTTGACCATGTATCAATGCATGTAGTGTCGAATAAAATATTTCGTTATACTTCGAGGCCATGAACCGTATATATAAATATTACAATCAGTGGGCAGGTGTAGAGGACATTTTATCACTGCTTCAGAAAAAATCAAAATAGAAAGACTATTTGAGCTTCATTTTCCTTGTAACTCTTTCTATATTTGATAAGCTCCCTCTACGGTGCGATAATATTCATATCAAAAGATTACTTACAAGCCGTGGTAATCATGCGTGTCGGGTACGCATACTAACTTCTAATTTTCCTACCAGATTAGATCAGTGTTTTCGACTGAAAGATACGAGAAGGACGGCCTGCATTAATTCTTTAAAGCTCTTTAGCGTTCGTTTTCTTAGAAGAAAATAACTTCAGTTATATTTGAGTGTGAGAAAGAGAAAAGGGTCTATAATGTCGGAGAATGGTAGAGAAGAATTGACCTTTCATATCGCTGATTACGTCGTTTGGTCTTTGATTCTCGCGTCGTCTATCGGCATCGGGATCTACTATGCATGCACCGGTGGTCGACAGCGAAGCACCGAGGAATTCCTGGTGGGCAACCGCGAAATGAACCCGATTCCCGTCGCGATGTCACTTGCTGTGAGTTTCATCTCGGCGGTGACGTTCCTAGGCACGACTGCCGAGGCGTACTCGAACGGAGTCATGATCTGGCTCCATACGATCGCTGTCACCGTCGCCTGCATATTCGCTGGTGTTTTCTATCTGCCCGTGTTTCATCGTTTAAAACTTACGAGTGTCAACGAAGTGAGTATTGGCATGATTAAAACTCCTAAAAATACCCCCTTGAACACTCTAGTTGGTCTATTGTTGAAAAAGGAAGATTGATTTCTACGAACAAAACAATCCTTATGGGCCTAAGTTGCTTAAAGTAGCTGTGCGAAGATTTATTTTCAAACTTGAAACTGTGATTGGACAATTTTATCAAACTTCAATGCTTGGAAACATTCGAAGTAATGATTATTATCAATTAAAAAACGCTTGAATACAGCATCGACATAGCACCTAAATAGTTCTCCGAACGCTGCTGAGATGTGTGACGTCACATGTTGAACATGAGTTGCACAAGCAGACGATGTCCCATGACATCTCACACATGTTCAGTTCCTGTTTTGTCATCTTCTCTTCAGTAATTTCTTTTACTTCACTACCATCTGGCTAAATGTTCAATATTTTGTCTCACCCTAAACCCCGCACATGGCATTATTTTTATTAAAAATGCAGCGATAAAAAAATAAAGGAACCCGTCGCTTGTAAACAAAATAAGACGCCATTGTTTTTTTCAGCTGCATATGCCGTCCATGCTATCATTCCGGCGGATTTTCTATTTGAAAGTGTGGTTTCTTTGACTGTTCATTAACCCCTGTCCTGTGGTTTTACAAACAAAACAATTTAGTTATCAGAATCGGTTTCATATCCCTGTTGGAATGGTGTAAAATGCCATCACATTTATATACACTAAACTCATTATAATTTGGGAAATAAAAGCATTGCAATTATGTTACTTCTTAATGGGATGTCATCTGCTTGGGCAGGATTGGTTCATAATGTGACGTCATTAAAATATCGTTATTCTTCTGGCGAATCTCTCGTATATCCTAAATGCTATGGAGGTGGTTTTATTTGCATTTGTATAAATCACCCGATATGTAGTTGACCTAAAACTTCTACGATGGCCATCTGTTAGCTTAACAGTTTCTAGTAAAACGTTATTTGCCTATATTTGTGATTTTCTATGGACGGGCACTTTAAATACGGCCCCGGCATAGCTCCTGAAGAGCTATCCAAACGCTGATGATATGTGTGACATCACAGGTTGGGCATGATTTGCAGTAGCACAAAAGTTCGGATGTGTGTAAATTTGACAAAATTTCAAGTAAAATGATGATTTGATTTTAATAACTGATCTTCCATCGTCAAAAAACTGTTGAGCTATAGCAAGACGTAGCCTAATTTATTATTTGATGTCTCTCCTTTTCCCTCTAGTATTTGGAGCTTCGTTTTAATCGAGCATGCCGTCTGCTAGGGTCTGCCATTGTCATCTTAAATATGGTGAGTATGGGTTTTCTCGCAATATGAGTTGCCAAGTGATTTTGGATGCTGTATATCTGTCCCTCTCAGTCTCTGCTCATGAATGTACTACATGTTTTTACGCACAATATGCAATTTATAAGGTTTATATACTCAATCAGTTTTATAGAAGTCAATCCTTCAATAGCCATTCAATTTGGATGATTTTTAAAAGCCATTTTATGTTTTATGTCAATTGGCAATACAGAAACCAAGACAAAGTCATTAAAAATATCATGTTGTGTCTTTCTTAGTTAAGCCTTTAACGCATATCTATTCATGTCTTGATCTTTCCCTTCTGCTTTTTGTTTGTTAACACTATTGTATTTCATCAGTCTGTTGATTTTGTATATACTGTATATATTGTAATCGAACTCTAGTAGCAATGTTGTTATAGTGATATAAAGTTATAAAATGCCTCGTACGGTGAGGAAAAGATAGTTTCCGAAACTCGTTGGAAGCGCATAAAGACTATGCGCTCTACAAGAACGGACTATTATTACTATTAAATATTATCATAAAGAGAGAGAGAGAGAGAGAGAGAGAGAGAGAGAGAGAAGAAGAATAAACATTTATCATCTCTGCAGGCACAGACTCTAACTTGACACTTTACCACACACTCCGAAAGGCTTGAGCAAAGCCTAGACATTTCAGTCAATAGTTCAATGGTTCAATAGTTCAAAATGTATTTCCACTTTCTCATATTACATATACATGTATAATAAAACATAATCAAAACAAAGCAGAACATTAACCAAATCGGTTCAATACTAATGTTGCAAATATTAAATGATGCACATGCTTCTTTAGTGAACATATACATGTAGATTGCATCATTATATATAAAAGAATTGTTGAAAATATACCATTCTTAATTACATGCTAATTTGAGAAAAAGTGGCGAAGCCGAGGGGGTGATAGAAGGGCCGGTATGAACACCACCGAGGAAGTGATAATTTCCACCACTGAGCGATCCATATTTGTTGTCATATACCTCAACCTAAATTTCATTGATTCATGAACAGGTCTAGAAAACAAATCCAACGTCAAGAGCCTATTTAACATATTTACAGTCCTTTCGAAGTTCACAAGTTTCAAATATCAAACGCTAAAAGAAATTCAACATACGGAAATTCAATCTATATAGGTACTGCAGTAGTGTAGTGCAATTACTGCACCTCAGCGTAACTTGCACGGCGTGAGCGCCTTGACACCGCTGGAGTTATCCGCTCGAGGGCATTTGAAATCATGTACGCTATGTAAGTGCAAAAGTCGCGGAGGGGTTATGCGTACTATCACAGGATTTTGGCGTTCTATCATTTGACCTTAGGTCAATTGATAGAACGCCAAAACCCTCTGACGCAATGATAGATCGAAATGCGCCTTGTCATGTGGTATAGTTTTGACCAATCAGTGGATAAGAATCTATGTATGAGGTATGTAATACCGACCATTTCTTTAGATTTAATACAGTTAGTTTAGTTTAGTCTAGTTGAGTTTAGTCAATATGTATTTTACATTCACATTCATTACACAAACCATAAACAATAAGCAATGAGAATGAAAAAAAGAAGTATATTTCCATCGGTCCCAAAATGAATACAATGATGTCGAGCCATGGAGGTAATAATAGAGTTGAAATAGCGTGTGGAGATTTAAATACACTTGCATGGTATTTAAACAGAAATTAGACAAATATATTTGCGGTGGAATACATGTATGAGGGAATCTAGTAAAGACCCAGGCTTGTAAATGGAAGATTTCCATTTAAATAGAGCAGTCTATTGTGCATGTTGATTATATTCAATTCATGAATTAGACAAATTATAGAGAAACAAAAGATTTCAACATGATATACACGCGTTCATACAGAAGCTCATATTTGTGAGGATGATATACAAAGTACACGTATCATGCACACCATCTCATAAACGGCGATTGTATTGTAAACAAATTTGCGATAAGAAAACTTGTAAGAATGACTAGGGGATTTAAGAGGGGAGAAAACTTGGGACTCTGAACAGTTTTATGATTTAAAAAAAAAGTGATTGTAACTTGTGATACACGTGTGTGATTAGCATACAATACATCACACATGCTGAAAACGATTTGTATCTATATTATGTGTACATAGTGGTTAAAGATGAACTTCAGTTCTAGGGGGTGTTTCATCAACTAAAATTGATTTAGATATCAAAATATCAATTTTAAGGCCGAATTTAGTTTTAGCCTAAAACCGATTGAACTGTTTCATCAAATCGATTTTATGTATTTCATGAAACAGCTTCTAAAATTGGCTTGGGGGTCAGTAACCCCCCCCCCCCCCCTCCCAATAAAATTAAAACGTGGTTTATTTCTAATTCGATACCAGTGATTTCCAAATGTTGCTGAAACGACATGATTTTCCGGGTTTTTTCTCTCACTTTTGCCCATTATGCCAGAGTCGGCACACCAGATGGGGGTGGGGGCACTGTGCCCCCACTTTTGTAAAGTACCACAAGTGCCCCCCCCCTCCTTTTTTTACATAGGACAAGTGCCCATTTTTCTATTTATAACTGTCCTTTTCCTCTTTTCATTTCTTGTGAGTACCTCTTATTAGTTGCGAGAAATTCCCCTTTTCACCTCTAATATTTTTGCACTCTTTTACTTTGACTTGTGCCCCTTTTCCTTTCTAATACATGTACTTTTCCTTCGTAATAAGAATCCCCTTACCTTTCTCTCAAACGCCACTTTTCACCTCCGAAGTGTCCATTTTATTTTGACACGTTCCCCTTTTCCTATCTAATAAGTACCGTATTTCCTTTGAATAAGTACCCCTTTCTCTTCTTTTATGAGCCCCTCTCCTTTTTAAAATGCCCCTTTTAACATCTGTTAAATGCCCCTATTAAAATCTGATAGGTGCCATTTTCCTTCAACATGTTCCCAATTTCCATTCTCACAAGTGCCTTTTTCATCTCTGTTGAGTGTCCCTTTTTACTTTGACACGAGCACCTTTTCTTTTCTAATAACTGTTCTTTTTCCTTTTGATAAGTGCCTACTTTCCTTTTCTCCATAACAAGGCGAATTAGGGCTCGCTCGCATATTTATATATGTTATAATTATGCCATTTATAAAAGAATTTTTCAGTCTTTTTTCATTACATTTTTCTTAATATTCATCAGGGTTTGTTATTTATCTTCTTTATCTTCACAAATCTTATATTTTTGCTCGCTTGCTTCGTTCGCTCGAAAATTAATATTCAGACCATCACACCCAACTGCAAAGTATGTTGCTTAAGCAGTATATTGTACCACGTAAAGAAAGAAACAAATATTTATACCATCCCACGGTAGTGTAATCACAATCATGACGATGGAGGGGTATAAACCAATGTCTAAAAATGGTGTATGTTTTGTTGATTTTTCCCTTTGTAGGTGCCCCTTTTTTTCCAGAAAGTGCAATTTTTGTTGGTGCCCCCCCCCTATTTCGGAAGACGCTCCACTACCCCTGCATTATTCTACTTGGTGGTGATGCGGATTTTGGTTTGACCCCAAAAAAGATTTTGCTCATTACGCCACTGCTCTCCACCCAGGTATTAATGGGTGCCTTGCAATTTCTTGGGTAATGATTAATATTCTCCATATTCAAGAAAAAAACCCAAATGGTCTGAATTTGGAGATACTCGTACCACACTAAGAACAGAATGTATATTATTATGTATTGAACATAAACATTAAACATTTGTCATGCAAACGGAAATGTTTATCTTCCTGTTTAACTTTCCAGAATGTTGTTAATGCATTCTACACATGCTGCGAATCGCTGAACGAGATTTTCGTGATCTTACTGGAATGTTCACTAGATTTTGAAAGTCAGTATGATTCCTTTTTAATTATTTTCTGGCCATGCGAAGTATTTCATCCTCTGTTTAACCCTGCTGCTTACTTTGCGTATGTTTATCTTCTTTCCATTGTTTTACAATTTTTTTTTTTAAATCCTAGTTCGTCTACATGGGGGTTGTACTCTATGGCCCAGCCTTGGCACTCAATCAAGGTAGGTCCTATTAAATAGAGCAATTAAACAATATTATGCTATATCACTTTCAGGACTTTGATGTCCAGTGTCATAACCAGGGGTGGGGGTAGAGGGGGAACATGCCTCTCCCCCCCCCCCCCCCCCCATCGAAGGTTATATTACAAGAGAAATTGAGAAGAGGAGAGATAACTAATCAAAGAGGAGGGGAACCTTTTCTTTATCACAAATTTCATATATCTACTTGCTTTCCTCATGTCGAAATCATGTGATCCCCCATCGAGAAACATATTTACATAAGTAACATATCAGCTATAGTTCATTGTTTTAAAGCTAATCAAACATACAGTATATACAATCATGGCAAACTCGTGCAGTATCTAATATCCGTATTATATGTTTGTTTTTGGTGGCATGGGAACGGGCTTCATAGATCCGGTTTATTATTTCGAGAAACCGAAGTTTAAAGTTTACGGTTACGCTTGTGCAGCAATCTCGTATTGGAAATAGATACATTCATACTTTTAATAAAAACAGCATGCCATGTACATAAGCGGCAGAAAGAGAAGCAATGATATTTCCCCATGAATAGGCTTTGACATATTTCCATGATATTTTTATCTGAACTCTCATCTTCATATTCATATGTGCTGTTTTTCTCCCCGTTGTTGGGTAACCTTTAACCTCCTCGAGTTAACCTAGGACGGACCAAAATGTTTTGTAAATGGGGAATATTGCTGACAAGCAGAGAAAAAAAGAGGAAAACACTGCAATCAAATTGTTCAGGTGCCGTTTGGAATGCAATACAGGTAACAAGGGGCTAATATTTATTTTACTGTACTTTATTCGAAATTGATTTTAACAGGGAGGCACGAACTGGTTGTGACCCCGTTCCCCTTTTGAACCCTCAACTGGCAGTGACTGGTTCCGCGTTGTATCTCCATCCTTGAACCAATACAAAATTATACCATCTGTTTCGACAAATCAGTTCAAGAAAAAAATGCAATTAACAGGTTCAAATACATGACTAAAAAGTATATACACAAAAATATGAAATGATAACACATTTCTGACGTTCCCGATATTCATCATTTTTATGTCCACCTGTTCCCTCTTTTTGTATGTTTCTAACTATATTTAGTGGCAGGATTAAACGTATGGGGGTCTGTACTGACGATCGGGATGGCGTGCACCTTCTATACCACCATCGTAAGTATTTTTACTTGGTTAAAGAAAGACAAAATCGTTTTTTTTTTATCACACTGAATTAATTTTTTAAAAGACGATGCATTATATTTAATGTGAGAAACTTGTAAAAACCTACACAGTTTAATGGTTTTATCATCGTTGGTTTAATCTTTAAATACTGTATTCTTTTGTTTTAGAGTTACCAAAGATGAATATTCTTAATTTGCCCCTAGATTTGTATGGATACGAATTTCGTCCTCTTTTTCCATGCATCTCTCTCCCCTACTCCCCCCCCCCCCCCCCCCTCTCCTCCTCAGCCTGATTTGATCTTTTCAAAGTTTAAATGCTGGTTTGGGGTTTGTGATGGAAACAAACAAACATGAAATATGATTATTCAAAGGCATTCCATGAAACAGGTGGAACATTCCTTCCTCTCTAGGGCATTAATAGAACCAACGAATATAGATGTATTTTTATCCATATTTTAAAAATTTCTTAAAGTTCAGCATTTCTAGGATGCAAATGAAATGCATTTTGGCCCTAACAAAAGTCCACGTTTTTGTTATGCGATTGTGAGATACTCGGTAAAAACAGTTTACATCACTGTACATAATTATGAAGAATATCATTACGTCACTGTTCTTTTGTTAATGACTATTATTTCTTTACTGCTCACTTCTCCTCCGCCCTCTGTTTCTATTGATTCCTTCTTCTTTTTTTCTTCTTTTTTCTTCTTCTTCCTCTTATCTACTTTTTCTTTATCTTCTTCTACTTCCTCCTTATCCTCCCGTATTTCCCTCCTTTCCCTCGCTCCTTCCTTTCGCTCCTCCTCCTCCTAATCTCATTTCTCCTTCTCTTTCTCCTCCTCCTATGACCATCAAGAACCCTCGTTTGTCTAGAGCAAGAATGTCTACTCTTAAAATCATTAATATTTCTTTCGTAATCCTCTTTCCAGGGCGGATTAAAAGCTGTCATCTGGACGGACGTCTTCCAGATGTGTATCATGGTTTGTGGTCTCCTCGCCGTCATCATCAAGGGGTCCATCGACCTCGGTGGATTCTCCAACGTTCTCCGTATCGTAGGCGAAGGAAACAGACTAAACCTCTTCGAGTTAGTCTCTAGTTGATTTTCATTAAAATATAACATTCTCATGTATGTCATTTTTACTGATGGATAGTCATGGGTGTTCCAAGACCTTTCGTACGAGGGTTTTGACCCCCTGGTATAACCAACTAAAGTGAATTATCTTCAATGATTTGACATGTTCCCCTTTCTGTGAAAAGAATCTGAAACATCAAGCAATATATGCTATAAAACTACAAAAACCAAAAACCTGCACAATCTATACAAACTGTAACAGTGCGGTTTTTTAAACAAAAAGATAAAACTATGGTGCAAAATTATACAACTTGTAGTAACCTCTATATTCTTTCTTTGCTCCCTTCCTCATGATTCTCTCTTCCGCCTCCCCCTCCCCCAACTCATCTCTCTCTCTCCCCTTCCCCCTCGTTCTTCGTCTTTTTAGGATGAGCACTGATGTGACAGTTCGTCATACTTTCTGGGGACTCACTATCGGAGCATCGTTCATGTTTCTCTCCATCTTTGGAATCAATCAGGCCCAGGTCCAACGTTATCTCTCCTGTAGTACAGTCAAGATTGCACGCATGTAAGCCCCTCCCCCTCCCCTGCTCCTCAGCTTCAACTCAACCACACACTTCCCTCCACTCTCTTCCCCTTACGCCGCCAGCGTCTTTTTCCCGTAACCTAGCCATCCTACGCTGCATATTCATATTTGAATATATGAATATTTGTGTTGGTACGGTGTGTTGGAGATAAAAATTAAATCGGTCAGATTCTGGATTAGACCAGTACATCGCAATGATTATGTACAAGTTACGACCTGGGTAGTCATTCGTTCATGGTAAGCTTCCCGATTTTGTCGCAATGTCATTTATTTTACATAAACTTAGCTTTGACTAGTAATTTTTGGATGAAATCTCATATTTGATAAATTATCGCATCAGATTCTGTGTGCGTGCGTATCATGAATATTGATGACTAGCGCATGACGTAAAGCCTAAAGGTTCCTATGGAGCCGATCAAATGCAGTGGTAGGATGGCTAGGTTACGGAAAAAAGATGCGCCCCGCCACTTCTCCTGGGGCGATCACTGTTTACTGGTTGATATGGTTTTTCAATAATGTTTCAAGTAAAAAAAAAAATCATTGTTAAACATCGTGTTTGACACTTCGGCTTCAAGACGTCGGCAAATGAAAAAAGTCCACCAAAATTTATTTTCAGTTTCATTAATTTCTGTATGCCAACAAATTCTTTGAATATCCTCCTGTAGGAGCATAAAAGCTCATTAAATTGTGTTTTAGACCGTTAGGGACTGTTGCTCATATTTAGACTTCTTTCGCAGAACATAGGTTAGAACAAAATTCTAAATTGTATTCATAGCGAACTCGTATATTTCCACGTATCTGCACCGGGTGTCCATGTTTCAGGTGTATGAAAGTTCTGTTCAGGAACACAATATTGTATCTATTTCATGCAGATCCCTCGCGATTGCTGCGGCATTGATGGTGGTGATAATAAGCAGTGCCGTGACTGCCGGCCTGGTGATGTATGCATACTACGCGGACTGCGACCCGATGTCTACAGGTGCTGTGGCGAAAAGAGACCAGGTAGATAGTGATATAATCATGTTTGTTCTAAGCTACCTCCTAATTTCTTGATGATATAATACGATACGCTACGATTTTTCACGATTTTTCACGATGTGTCACGTTAGGTCACGATACATCACGATGTGCCACGATGTGACGCGATTTATCACGATGTGTCACGATGGGTCACAATGGGTTACGATACATCACGATGTGTCAAACTCGTGCTTGCCCCCCGTGTAAAATAGATCATCATTTTTTTTCTATGAGAGCACTGACTAATTAAAGAAAAAGTTATGTCCCTACACAATACTAGCGCAATACTGAGGTACACAGACGGCTCCAGCAGGGAAATAGTGTTCATCTTTATTTAAATGCGGATTCTTTAAAAGTAAAATGTCATGCTAAAAATAATGCCACCGACTGTTTTATTTACAAGGGAATATGTTATAGGTCAGGGGTTCTCAAACTTTTTCCTTGACGGTCCAGGTGTGCTTTCCATGAAAGCTAAAAGTTCCGAAACAATGGGCAAATTACGGATTACTTAATAAATTATTTCCACATGCAGATACGTGGAAATATACGAGTTCACTACGAATACAATTTAGAATTTTGTTCTAACTATTGTTCTGCGATGATGATGACGATGATAATGATGATGAGGATGATGATGATGATGATGATGATGATGAAGAGAATACTAACTATGTTAACGCTATCTTCGTCCTGTCTTTATTTCCCGTGTTTCCAGATGATCCCCTACTTTACTTTAGATTTATTTCGACAATATCCCGGATTACCTGGCCTGTTTCTATCTGCCGTATTCAGTGCGTCATTAAGGTACATTAACTTTTTTGGGTATTCATTCGTAATTGATATTTTTAAGTTTAGGAACATAATTATATGAACGTACAAAAATCATTGATTTTTGAAAATATAGTTTCCTTTGTTTTGTTCAAGGGGGGGGGGGGGTGTAAAATGATATTGTAACGTGTTTCCGATAATGTAGAGGTGCCGTGGTCGAGTGGTTAAGTCGCCGGACTGTCGATCACAAGGTCCGCGGTTCGAGACCCGCCGCGGCACTAATGTCCTTTGGCAAGACATTGATCTACATTTACCACACTCAACCCAGGTGATGTAAATGGGTACCTGGCAGGAACTAATTATTTGAGAAGCTAGAGCGCCGTATAATGGCACCACAGCTAAGACCGGGGTAATAATGGAAGCGCTTAGTGATTTTAATAAGCGCTATATAACAACTGAGTATTATTATATTATTATTATTATTATGTGGAAATAAAGCATACTATAATAATGGTTTGATCACGCACAGCTTTAAATGTTATGATTTATCATCCTCTTTGAATATTTCCCCAACTTCCATAGATCTGTTCTCTCATTACCCGCCCCCCCCCCCTCACCCATCTCCTCCTCTCTCGCTTTGAAAGGCCATTGTGATGCCAAGGGAGAATTCGCTTCGCCCTCTGATCCAACATAAGTCTTAATTTAGCCAGACACTCCTTTACTAATATTTCTAGATTAAAGAATTAAAATGTCCCTTTTTCCCAGGAGGGAAAAAGATGACGGGGCCATACGTATGTTCTTCCCCTTGCTGGCTATGTCGGTGCCGAATACAAATTCACGTTTGTCTATTCCCTATTATACTTTCAGTACAATCTCATCGGGTTTGAACGCCGTGGCAGCTGTAACAACTGAAGACCTCATCAAACCTCTGTGGCCGGGACTGAGTGATAAAAGATACACACATTTATCAAAGTTAATGGGTTGGTTTTCTTCATATTGTAATTTGAAAATAGAGCCTCAAAGGTACTATGTCCCATTTGCAGGCCCAAGAAATGAAAATGTTAAATTACAACGACATTTGAAAGACAATACTAATCTAGAACTTCTCTCAAAGCGAAAGAGCTTGAAAATGGCTTTTAGTGGAAAATAACGACCTTTAATTGTCGAATCGACTTTAATAGATTGCGATAACCGAAGTAATAGTTTGATTTTCAGACCCTTTTACCGAATGGTCATACGTACTTGTTTGCATTTTATGTATGTTATTGCCAAAGAAAAAAAAGATGTCAGTCACTCACTCAATAGTGTCTGACAGTGAAATCTAGAAGGTAACGGGTTTCCTTGCATAATTTCACAGATAGGACATACATAACATATTTATAATTCCTTCAAAGTTCTACAGAATTTAATGTTGGCATCAAAAGGGACATAGTACCTTTAATAGCGCACATTCTTTTGATAAACGTTGGCTAATGTTTTGTTTCACTGGGTAATACTTCTTGCAACGAAGAGGCCTCAGTTTTGTTCCGTTTGCTTGTTTGTTTATCTTTTGTTTGTTGTTGTTGTTTTACTTTACTTACTTCTATTGAATAAGTTGTTTGTTTACTGCATGATATATTACACAGAGACCAAACATATTGGTCGACATGGTCGATCTTTTTCTAAACTTTATTCAATTTTTTTTTGTCGTCAGCTTTGAGTTATGGAATCCTTACCATCGGGTTTGCTTTTCTTGCCTCAGTTCTTGGAGACATCCTCAAAGTAAGTTAAAATTAATTTTGGTCGATGGAAATTTTACCTTAAACTCATTAATAAGTGAATTTATATATCTAAAATCTGAAAAATAAAAGTGATCCTATAGGTTCAGCCAGAACAAGACCATTACACATATATTAATGCAAAGACAAAAAAAATTGTTTCGTTTTCTTCAAAACTCATACTATAAATATCATTTCATGTTTCTTATAAAAAATTGTCCTCCGTTCTTGATAAAAAAAATGAAACGATTACAAAAACATGGGTTCTATGAATATTTAACTTTAAATACCCTTTTGAAATTCAGTCAAACACCTGACTCATGTTCTGTATTTGTGATTCTTTTGTTTTCATTTCTTCGTCTCGTTTGTAACACTTCCCCTATAATGTTTATTCTCCTTTGTATCTGATCTTTGTTCTCTGTTTGGATGTCTGTTTGCATTCACTTCACCCCACCCCCTCCACCACTCCCTCCGATCCTCTCTCCCAACCTACCTCTATCCCCTTCTCTCTCTCTATATCCATCTCTCCCCTTCCCTCTCTCTCTCTCTCTCTCTCTCTGTTTCTCTCTCTCTCTCTCTCTCCCTCTCTCTCTCTCTCTATCCATCTCTCCCTTCCCCTCTCTCCCTCTCCCCCCTCTCTCTCTCTCCCTCTCTCTCTCACGTTTCCGTTATGATTAGACGGTGCTGAACGTCTTCGGTATGTTCGGTGGTCCAACTTTAGGACTGTTTAGTGTCGGAATGTTCTTTCCTTGGACTAATTCAAAGGTATGATATCTCGAAAGTCTTTGCGATCTAAACCTACTCAGGTTTACTGTATTCCTCTCCTACGGTGGTTACCAGTGACGAAATTAATGTTTGGCAAACGTTTTCTCGACATAGTAATTTTTCTTGCAATCCATTAAAATACGAAATAACATATCAGATGAATACAATGACACTAGCTCACTGCTCTGAAACCTTCTCCATCACTTATTAAAATACATAAACAGAGCAGTCATATACGTAATCTACACAGGATCCATACGAAATATAATTATAATCATGGTACTTAAATTACTCTTAAGTAGGATTCTCGAAAGCATTTGTGATCGTGTTATCCCTAAATGTATACTTAATCTCCTTTCTCCATATTTTTGTTTTACCAGGGTGCCTTCTGTGGGACTCTGATCGGGTTAATATTCTCCTTCTGGGTTGGTATAGGGGCTCAGGTGTACCCTCCCAGTTACCCCGCCCCTTCTTTCTCTACCTCTGGGTGTACCCTCAATAACGATACGTTGAACCTCTACAATTCTACCGGCTACAGCCTTTACTTGCCCGACACTGGCGTTTCGACTGTCACAGAACTGGCAACAGATGGCGCTACTACTCTCAACATTCGCATGACATCGAAGGAGGCGAATGATGAAAGGTGAACATTAGACTGTATTATCATTACTGAAAATGTATTGTGTAATACTTGAAAACATATAGGCGGCGAAGCCGTCCGATACCTACAGCAATACAAGTGAGCCCCCCCCCCCCCCCCCCATCAATGTCTTTTCCAACGCTACTTCACTGATTGTGACGTCTTTTATTCTGCTTTTCTTCTTTAGCAGACCAGCCATTGCAGCCCTCTACACCCTCTCCTATACATGGTATGCTGTGACATCGTGGCTAGTAACAATCTTTGCTTCTCTCATCATCAGCTTTCTAACGGGTAAGTTCTCGGCCCTGATTGGACAAAGATTTATGATCGATTTTTATTTGTTCGTCATTGGCCAATCAAAATTCACTTTCCAATGAAGAATAGCTGCTGGGTCATGATTGGCTAGTGTGTGTCACTCCTGCATTTTGAATCATTTTGGGGGTGATAACAAGTCCTTACGACTCCTGCCTGGAACTTCTGCAAATCCAAACTGTTATCTAGTGCGTTGTATTTTAAGCAAGAGGCTAACTCAGATAGTTAAAGCGTTTTTTTTTATCTCTTTTAGCAGATCGTTAAACAATGAGGGATGAAAAATAATTACGATTCGGGAAGGGTTAATTACTTTAAATCACACGTCACGGGATATAGGCGTGTATATGGACAAAATATATTGCACAAGCGAATTTTACGAACCCGCTCTATGAATGATGTTGCAGTGTGATAGGTGTCGGCAAAAATAGAACGCTAGAATAAATAGAATAAAACGCCATCTACGTCTTCTTTTGCACGTAAACAAATGGACTTGATTAACGGTTTTTAGCGACTTAATCTCTACAAGGTAAGCGTTCACGAAACACACCGAAGTTTTCCTCACGCTTCCGTTTCGTGTATGTTGATTGCTGCAGTCGCGTCGTCCGATTTGCCCCGAGTCACTGAGGCCATGGGAAAGACACAAAGTTCCGTCAGGCTACACTCCCTTTAAGATACAAGCATAATAATACGACCCAATTTTCCTTTCGATACCTCAAATAAAATTCCTCTTCAACAAGAGCAATCACCCGAAAAATTCATGAGGAACTTGCCAAATTAATGAATATTAAACGGTCGATCAAACTTCTATCTGTGGAATATATTTTTCATTTCATGTATTACTCTCTATTTCATATAGGTCCCTCAGATCCACGGAAACTAGATCCCCGTTTGATAAGTCCAGTGGTCGATATCATGTACTGCTGTCTGCCTGAGAAATGGAAGATTCCATTACGATGCGGGGTTGGTGAAGACTTTATGCAGGTAAGAAGACGCAATAAAAAGAAAAAGGTTCTTTCTGGACCAAATGAATAAGCCTGACAAAAATTATTTCAAAAACACGATATAGTTTGAGAACAAATTTTGTTTTGGTTATATTTTGTTTGTTGGCGGGGGAGGGGGGAGGGGGAGGGGGAGGGGGGGGGGTAAGCACTTCGCATATATCGGTAAATATCTTTCCTTACATCCCAGTCATAATATTTAACCAAATAAGAAAGAGAGAGAGAGAGAGAGAGAGAGAGAGAGAGAGAGAGAGAGAGAGAGAGAGAGAGAACAGTTTGAGTTAGGGCTACAGTGACTTCATTTTGATAATAGTTTTCACTTTGTCTTTCTTTGAATCTACCCTTCCCCAGGGACCTGAGTATGAGAAGATGAACGTCTCTGGTCAGCACGGCTTCAAGGTAGAAGACCCTGTCAAGAAGAAGAATTGGATACAAGTCGACCACCAATCCGACGACGATGTCGTCGACGAGATCGTTTAGACGATGGCTACATCCTACGAGACCGATTGGCCCAGTAGACCGACAAGGCACAACAACTTCATTGGCCTTCTGACAACATTTTTGGGGTTATGTTTCGTAAATTGTAATAAACACATAAATACTTATTTTTCCCGGTATGAATTGTATTCTTATTATGTAGATATTTTGTACATGCCTATGTTATTAATGCATATTCATGAAATATGTAAATAAGTAACACACGATGATGACGATGATGATGTTCATAATGATGATTATGATGGTGACAATGATGATAAAGCTAATGAGGATTATGATAATGCTATCGACGATGATAGTGATGATGATGTTGATAGTGATGACGACGATTATGATGACTCTGATGACGATGAAGGTGATGATGATGGCACTGTTGAGGGTGATGAGGGCGATGTTCATGGTGATGACAATGATTATGGCGATGATGATTATTATGGTGGTGATGACGACAATAATAATGGTGTGGATGATGACGATGATGATAATGATGATGACGATGATAATAATGCTGTCGACGATGATAGTGATGATGATATTGATAGTGATAACGATTATGGTGATTGTGGTGATGATAAAGGTGATGATGATGATGTCGACGATGATAGTGATGATGACGATGTTGAGGGTGATGAGGGTGATGAGGGTGATGAGGGTGATGAGGGTGATGAGGGTGATGAGGGCGATGTTGATGGTGATGACGATGATTATGATGGGGGTGATATTATGATGATGATAATGATGATGATGATGTTGGTGATGACAATGACAGGGGCGGATCCACGTAGCGATTTTTCCGGCCCGCCCCCCCCCCCCCAGCCCCCCAAAACGATAAAAAAAAATAGGATAATAACTTAAAGTTAACCTTTATAAAACAAAAAACAAAAGCACCCCCCCCCCCCCCGCTTATTTGCCGGCCGGCTGAGACGGCACTAAATTTTGTATTAAGATTTGGCTACCCCCCCCCCCCCCCCCTTGACGCCGGCTGGATCCTCTGCAGGCGTGGATCCACGGGGGGGGGGGGCTGACGGGTCAACGACACAAAATAAATAAATAAATAAAATCTCACGAATTAGGTTTAAAAAAAAAAGTGCCTCCTACCCCCCCTCCCCCCCCCCCCCGCTTATTCACCGACGGCTGAGTCGCAACTAATATTTTCTCACGGATTGCCCCCCCCCCCCCCCCATTCTCGGCTGGATCCGCCACTGGACAATGATGATGACAAATGATGATGATCAACATCATGATGATGATCATCATATTTTTTTGTTTTGTAGCATTCTTTATTGCATTCATTCAGAAAATATAAACAAAAATCATACATCTTCATTGATTTACATAACATATCAAAATGTAAAGAACATTGTACATCCCTCAGAAATACATAATGTAGTTTAAATACACATTACATAATACCTTTAAATTAATTATAGTGAATGAATATTATAGATCAGAAGCCTTACGCATAGACAGACAGACACACCACACACGCTCACATACTCAGACACATCTGCAATCTTACCTATCCCCCCTTTATTCCCATCATGATGATGTTTTGATGATAGGTTAGAAATATCATGCTCTTATGGATACGTCACGGGACCGTGGATTAAATGGTTCGCGGTTCGAGTCCTGACAGTGGCACTAACGTCACGCATTTATCTACATTTGCCACTCTCAACGCAGGTGCAGTAAGTACTTATATACCTAACATTGGAAGTAATTTCTTAAACAACTGATCTCAGCACCTTAGCGCTATAATTAATAGCTACAATTACTATAAAAGTAGCACCTTTAAGGCGCAATGAGCACCCCCCCCCCCCCCAAAGGTTGGATATTTACGCAATATAAATTTAACTATACGTATGTATTATCATATATAACAAGATAAAAAGTAATGTTTTTTTTTATTCAAACAGAGATAAACTACCCAAACGATCAAAGGTTTGTCACACTTATTGCTCTACTATTGAGTTACTGAACTCCTAACCCATTTTGCAATACCTAGGCCACACCGATATACCAAATTCACTCCGCCTCCAAACCGACCGATTCCTCATGTTCCTGACCATACATTTGTCGTAATGTACTATTTTGTTCGGTTTGTTGGTAGTATTTTGTTGGTGTCATTGGTGTGACCATAATTTTTGGTGTGACTGAGGCGTATACAATCTAGTACACAGCCCATGCACTAGTCTGTCGCATGTTATTACTCACATATCGTGAAGTACATTCGGAGATAAACTAGTGGCGACGTTTCGAGGTACATGTACAGCTATTGATCACAAGTGAACGTTTGATCTGAAAGGAAAGACCAAGGCCTAAAAATGTCGGAGAACGGAAGAAGTGAATTGACATTCCAGACTGTCGATTTTGTCGTTTGGTCTTTCATTCTCGCCGCGTCTGTCGGCATCGGAATCTACTATGCCTGCAGTGGCGGCCGACAACAGAGCACCGAGGAGTTCCTGGTCGGGAATCGTCAAATGAATCCAATCCCGGTGGCGATGTCGCTCGCCGTGAGTTTCATCTCAGCGGTGATGTTCTTGGGTATGACGTCGGAGTCATACTCGAACGGAGTCATGATCTGGCTTCAAACCGTTGCCATCACCATCGCCAGCATCATCATCAGCGTTTCCTTCCTGCCCATCTTTCATCGACTGAATCTTACGAGTGCGAATGAGGTAAGAGATACTATTAGGGGGGCGGGGGGGGGGGGACTCATGGAGCTCTGAACAGTGACCTCTATAAAGGTACGAATTTCACGATACACCGACAACAAGATGGCCTGTACTTCAACAGAAGAAGAAGATGAAGAAGAAGAAGAAGAAGAAGAAGAAGAAGAAGGTATGTGCGTGACCTGCCCGCCCCTCCCCCCACTCAGTGTTATTTAGGGTACGCATATGCGTGTTCCCAGCGACCCCCCCCCCCCTTTCAGCAAAAGTCCGGTGTATAAAATCAATACGGGTCGACCTTTTTCTTCTGTTATATGAGCCTTTTTCAGCACCCCCTCCCCCGTTTCAACAAAAGTCCGGTGGGGGCACGGACTTAAATTCAGGTAACGAGGCTATCGAGTGAAGGAGTTGTATCATCCTCTTTAAAAAAAAAAAAAACTAAAGGACGTAGGTCCCCTAGTTGATTAGCATAGTAGCACATACAGTACATGGTTCAGCAGCCAGTCACGTAAAACAAACATTTGCAAACTATTATTCAATAAAATCTGAGAATGTATACTATTATTTAAATCTGTTAGGAATGAATCATTGTCAAAATCATTCGATAAATTGGGGTAGAAATAATTATTCCACCTTTATGACCAACATTGTAATATCAATTTACATTTCTTCCAATTTCTTTGCAGTATTTAGAGCGTCGCTTTAACAGAGCATGCCGTCTTCTAGGCTCAACTATTCTCATTCTCAATATGGTGAGTATGACGATATTCAGGTCTTGGGCAGAATGTGAATGGCGTTTAATAAGCGATTATTTGTAACGTGTTAGTTTGTCTCTTAGTTCGTTCATTGGTTTGTTTTTTGTGTATTTGAAAGTTTCAGCCCCACACTTAATGTCCATGATGATCAGTCCGGGATTATGATATTATCTGGAAATATATATCTTCAATTATTGCGCAATGGTTTTTATTCTTTCCTGTACTTGAATACAACAACTTTATAAACATTTACTAGTCAATATGAACATGTGTTTATGACCCTATGGCCTTGACAATTGAATCAATGTGTGCCTCGTGTTCACGTGCCTTCTATTTTCTTTTCATGTAACTTCAATAAAAAAAATAGGCCCATATACATGTATTTTCAAAGTTGATAAAGAGGGTTTAAATCAGCATGTCTTTAGTAATGCTCTATAAATAAAAAGGTGAAGTTTGAGCAATTATATCTCCGGTACCTATTACTGCATGGGGAGAAGGCATATTCTATTTATCCTTGGATTAACATAAGGAGATTGAGACAGCTTACAAGTTATTGTCATCTTTACACGGCAGAACTCAATTTTCTCTTTAATGAACATTCTTGAAGGAAGTCGAACTTTATATGACCAAATGAATTGTTATACGATGTTCTGTTTACAGTTCGTGTACATGGGAGTTGTACTTTATGCCCCATCCCTGGCGCTGAATCAAGGTATTGTATTCCGATAAACATACCCGGACAACTTTCCCTGGATAACTATACCCCTGGGCAATCGGACAATAACCCCCGGACAACTAACCAGTGGAACATCCTCCGCCCCTCCCCTCCTCATGAAAACTACCCATTTGGAAAATTACTCCATTCTATTACCTTAGTCATAGCTTTTTCCTGTATTGTACTGTATAGTCATGAGTGCGGTCGCGAGTAGTTGTCCGGATTGTACTTGTTCTATGGTGGTTCTCGTACTGTATAGTCCGGGGTGCGGTAGCGATTAGTTGTCCGGATGGTACTTGTTCTATGGTGGTTCTCGTACTGTATAGTCCGGGGTGCGGTAGCGAGTAGTTGTCCGGATGGTACTTGTTCTATGGTGGTTCTCGTACTGTATAGTCCGGGGCGCGGTAGCGAGTAGTTGTCCGGATGGTACTTGTTCTATGGTGGTTCTCGTACTGTATAGTCCGGGGTGCGGTAGCGAGTAGTTGTCCAGGTGGTACTTGTTCTATGGTGGTTCTTGTCCTATTATGCCTTGGTGATGGGTCCCTAGGGGGCTAGGAGTTATATCTTGGGCTGAAGCCTATAACTCACTGGTCTGGGGATAAGTTATGGTTAAAACTTAAATATAAGGGGAATATTATGTTTCTCCATATTTGTTCTTTTTTCTTCATTATTGAACTTTCCCCTGTTTTCTTTTTATCCCTCTTTCCCCAGTCTTCCCCTCTCTCTCTCTCTCTCTCTCTCTCTCTCTCTCTCTCTCTCTTTCCGGTAATATTCCTCTTCATACCCCTTTCTTTCTCTTCTTTCGTTATTTTCTTTAATGTTTTTTCATCCATTTACCATCTCTTCCAAAAAGAAAATGTAGCGCTGCATTGTAATTCAGTGGAATGTGTATTCCCTTCACACACTTTGTACCAGTTGTTCAGGTGTTATTAGAATCGTTTATCAAATCAATTATAGTATCTCTGTCTGTCTTCATCAGCTCGAGATTGGCAAATATCCCGCTATTTGATATCCCGATCGCAATTTATCCAGTTAATTTGCGTCTTCATCAGCCCAAAGTTGCAATTAGCGGAATGTTTGGTCGAGATAATCATCCCAAGATATCTTGGGCTAGTTTGCAAAATATCCCGCCATTTGGCATAATATTCTGCTATTTGTCCGGTGCGTCTTTACCAGCCCGAAGACTCGCACTATGCGCGAACGCTGAGAAAAATATCTCGAGCTCGAGTTTCAAGTTTCGACGTCAAGTCTCGAGCTGATGAAGACTCCATTTGTAACTTCAGGATAATTTCCCAAATCAGAAATAGCGGGCTATTTTGCAATCTCGAGCTTGATGAAGACAGGAGCACGATTATGGTTAGGATTGGGAAACATAACAAACACGGGAAGGAGGGGGTGCGCACGTAGGAGGATAATGAAGAATCGGGGATCAATCTTGCATCCCCCATACGCTCTAACATCACCCCTCAAGTGATGTGCAAATACGAAACTTGAAAGGTTGAAATTCTTGAACGAAACTTGACTTAAAGGTACTATGTCCCATTTGCAGGCCCAAAAAATGAAAAAGTTAAATTCCAACTGCATTTGAAAGATAATACTTATTTAGAACTTCCCTAAAAAAGGTGGGGCTTGAAAATGTCTTCAAGTGGGAAAATAATGACTATTAGTTGTCAAATCGACTTTAGGGCTATAGAGCCCAAAAGTAATAGTCTTGATTTTCAGACAATTGTACCGAATGGTCATACGTTTAATGCTGCGCAAAGATTCAATCAGCTTAATCTTGGCCATCAAAAGAAGTGGGTTATTGATGTAGACAAATGCTCATGTACCCTTTACAACTCTTTTCATGTATGTTATTACCAAAGAAGAAAATAGCCAGTCAGTCACTCAATAGTGTCTGACAGTGAAGTCTAGCAAGTAAACGGGTTTCCTTGCATAATTTGAATATGAGGACACTGCTAACGTTTAAATTTCACAGATAGGACATACATGACATATTCATAATTCCTGCAAAATTCTACAGCATTTGAGGTTGGCTGCAAAAGGGATATAGTACCTTTAAATTAAAGATGTGACAGTATGTGAAATGTAGGTCTAGTGTTAATATACCTTAACAAATGGTCATATTACATCATGGTTTCTATTACACTGTCCCCGAGAGTACTCCGAACTCGTGGAACAGTGGTTCATTCACTTGACTCGCGAGTCGCGATACAAGGGTTAAGGGTTCAAATCCCAAAACGACACTCCACCCAGGTGTTCATTGTAGTTTGATCAGCATTGTGAGCGTCTGTAAAATGGCGCCTGGCTGGAATGTGCATACATTGTGTGCGTGCGGCGCGGACAAGCCTGAATTTAATGACCGGGTTAAAAAGATATCTGCAAAGCGTTTAAAGACATCATCGATGTAGTGAGCGCTAAATAAACCCAGAATATTTTTATCATCATCAAACACAATGAAAGTTGAATCCTGTGTTAGATTTATTTATTTAGAAGTCCTTATCTCTTATCTGGCCTTTTTAAAGATGTTGAATTAACAATTAACATTTGTTCTTTATGTCGTAAAGCGTACCAGACGTTTGATAAGAGCATTTTTACTCACCAGCCCTCTCTTCTTTTATTCTCCACCTCCTCTCTCTGTCTCCCTTTCTCTCTCGCTTTCTCTCTCTGTCTCTTTCTGTGTGTGTGTGTCTCTCTCTCTCTCTCTTTCTGTCTCTTTTTTTCTCTCTCTCTACACCCCCTCTCTTTCTCTCTCTCTCTCTCTCTCTCTCTCTCTCTCTCTCTCTCTCTCTTTCTCTCTCTCTCTTTCTTCCTATTAAAACATATCTTATTCAGTGGCAGGATTAAACGTGTGGGTTTCTGTACTGACAGTTGGAATAGCATGTACTTTCTACACTACGGTGGTACGTTTCATGTTCCGAGTAAAATGAAATGAGAAAGAGAGAGTTGTGAGAAAGAGAGAGAGAGAGAGAGAGAGAGAGAGAGAGAGAGAGAGAGAAATTCAATGTGTGTGTATATGTATATGTGTATAATAACAAACATTAAATAGACATAACATTACACAAAAGGAGAATAATTTATGTTTCTTGTTCATCAATAACTTTATTCCCTTTTCCACCTTTTTTTGGTTACCTTTATGCTAGTCATATATATTAACATTAAGTACTTTTATCTACTCTATTTCTGTCCCATTGAAAAAGAATATGAAAGAAAGAGAGGGCGCAGTTTTGATGAGAGTGACATCACTTATATTTTGATATTGTGATTCCACATCGGCCCCCATCCTCCAGCCCCAATCACATATCATCTTCTATGGTATCCGGTCACCATGGGAACCTACGGTTACTCTTGTTGTCTTATTGACATTCCCGATTAGCGACCTGACCGAGTCAAAAGCAAATTTCCCCACCTCTCAATCACTCTACCACTTCTGTTTTGAGATCATGGAAACTTGGTACACGTGCATTCGACTGTCTTCGGCTCCTGATATCCGTCTTGTTATTTTTCTTCTTAATCATGTTAATATATCCTTCAAAATTGTTCTGAGATCTTTTCTTTTTTTTTTTCTTTCGTTTCCTCTTCCTTCTTCTCGCCCTGCGGCCGTTTCGACTCTTCTTCCTTCTCCTTCTCCGGAGCCGTCTCCACATCTTCTTGGCTCCTTTCTTCCTTGCATCCATCCGCCTTCCCATCCTTCCTCTACTCCCGTTGCCATAGAAACCTCTCCTCCCGTGTCTCCGCGGCCTCATCACAATCCAGATCTCAAATCCTTCTTCCTCGTCGTCCTCCTCGTCCCAATCCTCACCATCGCTTTCGAACAGAAGACCGAGTTCCTCGAATTGCTCCCGATCGTCTTCGTCCAATATAATTTCGTCATCACCATCTTCCTCCTCCTCCTCCACCGCTTCCTCCTCACCTTCCTCCTCATCGCCATTATCATCTTCCTCACCAGTTAGCTGTGAAGAGGGACTGCGAATTTCTTCATCATCATTATCGGGGTCGACGTCGTCTTCCAATCCCTCGATGTCGGATGATGATGTAATATTTATTGCAAGGGAATCCTTATCTACGTCGCCACCATTAACATGATCATCATCTCCCTGGTCGATGCTAATGACCACCTGTTCGACATCATCATGCGATTCATCGTCAGTCTCGCTGATCCGCATGTTATGAAGCCGACGGATATGACGGACGAATTTTCGACGCACTTCGGGAAATGGTGACTCGTTAATGAAGTCATTGAGCTGGTCGTTGTCCATTTCAAGGATGTTGACGTCAATTGATCCACGGCAGGAGCATTCACGACATGATGTGTCATCGGGCTGAGAGTGATGATAGGAGGATATGAGAATATTAATAATACCGACATCACACAAAGCCTAAATAAAATTATAGAAGCACCACTATCACCCCACCCCATCCCCCTCTCCCCCCGTTTCTATTCTCCACCTACATGTAAGATAGAACCCTTGTTTATATTGCATTGTACTTACATTATACATGCTCGTAATATAGTTTTTGTAACAAATATAAATACAATAGTTTAGAGTTCCATTGAGGATGCAGAAGAGAAAATTATTTCGAGGTTTTTGTTGTGTTGCTGTTGCAATTTTGTTTCTTTTTAGTGATTCATATTTTCTGCTCGTACTCAGACTTTGTTTGCACTTAAAATTCCCATATTCACATATCGATACCACTTTTTAAAGTTAATTTAAATAAAGGTTAAAATGCAATACGGTTCCTCCACTGTGTTCGATTACCCTCAATTTACAATCAATTTCATGGTACTTACCTTGTCATTGTCACTTTCATTCCTTGACGATGGAACTCCATGACCTCGGATAATGGCGTGGTCGTCATCGAGATTACTATCAACATCATGTCGTGAATCTATACACGAATCAAAATGGATTTTAGATATTCATTTATTATATTATATCATATTTAATTTTTGCCTGACAAGTTCATCCACATTTCACTCAATAATTTTGATCTAAAATTAAGGCAAACCGTTACTTGACTGACATGGAATATCGACGCAAATTTTGCATTGCTTCTATATTTCAGCGCACCATCAGAACAAATAGCAGCTGACGTTACCTCCATTATCAATGACTCTCTGTTATTTAGGACATCATAACCGTCATAACAACTGAAACAACCAAAATGGAGACTCACTTGCAGAGATGCAGCAGCATATATGTCGAAACCCCTTTGCTAGGCAATTCCTTGTCCCTCTCACGCTCCTGCGTAGTCTTCCACGTCTTGATCTAGTCCGAGGCATCTCTTAAATTGTCACCCAAAATCGCCTGTTCCCGAGAATTATCAAAAGTATGATATGGGTAGCGGGTCAAACTGTCCCATTTACAGTTAATGCTGTAAAATATGCATCAGCAGTTACTGCCAAAAAAATAAATTAAGTATTGTCAACATATTCTTTGCAAGAATCATTACAAGATTCATGAAAACTTGTTGAGTTTTGTGTTTCAAAAATAATCTCTCTTGACAACCAACTTGTGCGGACACACAACGCTTCGCTTGCGGGTCTTTTGCTTGTGTGTAACGTTTTTATATTGGGTTGTAAACAAAGCAACTATAGTACGTGAAACATTCGTATTGTGACGTCATCGAGTTTGCTGCGCGTCACGCGTTGAGTTATCTGATTGGTGAAAAGTTTGGGAAGATACGCGCGTTGTCAATGCATGCGCGCGCATGATTGGTTAATGATGGAAACGACGTTGTCCAAAAACAGCCCTACTTTTGAAACAAACGGCGAATTTGTTCAGATGCGCGAAATCCTCGATAGCTTTGAAGTATATAGTATCAATAAACATAATATAATGCGTAATATGAGGCCACGGAGAGAAAAAAATAGAAGACTGTTTATTATAACGGGAGTCCCCCTAGCTGCCAAGACCAAAAACGTCCTGTCAAGGGCCACCGAAGCCTGGACACACTCCACCAAACCACACGATCTGCACGAGTTCCATAACTTAAATACCACATGATCAGACCGTCACTAAATTGCCTGTATTAAACCTAACATGCAGCTTCATGATCATAACTTCTTCCTCACTATCTGATCATTCCTCTTCACACTCCCGTATTTCCTGCTATAGCCCAGTACATCAATCTCTTGTTTCGCTTACTTAAATTCATATCCAAACAAAAAATTCAATTGTGGAGTGCGTCCCGACCCCACCGACCCCGAACTGGACGAAGAAACATA
Organism: Strongylocentrotus purpuratus; assembly: GCF_000002235.5. Lineage (NCBI taxonomy): Eukaryota > Metazoa > Echinodermata > Echinoidea > Camarodonta > Strongylocentrotidae > Strongylocentrotus > Strongylocentrotus purpuratus. The sequence continues at coordinate 2,937,436 of NW_022145598.1, read as the reverse complement.
ATGTGCACTGAACTAAATCAGCCACTTCGTATCCATTCCAGGCCAAGACACGATACAATCACCGATGAGACCCACTATAATGCTCCCCTTAGAAATATCTCAGTGGCTCAACATTGACACTTAATATGTCTAGTGTTGAGTTGAGAACCAAGTTGTTAAAAGGTTGGCATAGAAAAGAACCCTTTTTTGATTTTATCTAATAGCTAAAAAAATGATTTATTGTGCCTATGATTAAGCGAAACTGTGCATGAATGTAATATCGCTATATTCCTAATCACATCTTACATAATCCTCTTTCCAGGGCGGATTAAAAGCTGTCATCTGGACGGACGTCTTTCAAATGTGTATCATGGTTAGTGGTCTTCTAGCCGTCATCATCAAGGGATCCATCGACCTCGGTGGTTTCTCCAACGTTCTCCGTATCGTTGGCGAAGGAAACAGACTAAACCTTTTCGAGTTAGTGTTTTGAAATTCCGCGTTCTCAGCAACAACAAAAAAAGGGGGGGGGGGAGGGATTTCTGCGGGTTTCTAACAAACCTTATTCTGCATGCACATACTCATATTTGACACTCTATCGCAATTCCTAAAGCCTTGAGCAGAGCCTATTATGTCAGTTATTCATAAGTTATTCGTGAATATTAAGACTAAAACAACAACAACAACGGATGTGTCAAATATGATCAGCTTAAGTAGCCTACAGAGTCTACTTTAGTCTCATTTTGCAGACACTGTTACGCACAACGGCTGAAAAGGGTTTGTGCCTGCACATATTTCAATCAATACGAGCACAAAGACTCTCCAGATATCCTAATTCAAGGGCAATTGAATCAACCAATATTAGATATCCCATAAAAATATAAAAAATCATGTCCGGATTGCGCAACCCATCTTGCTAACGTCCGAATGTTTCAGTAGGCGAAGGACAAGACTATTGGAATTGTCTAAAGTTGATTTTTCGAAAGTCTTCACACTCATGTTGCTCCACGCCTCTGGAACCGACAAGCTAGAAGACTTCGCACCCTTTCTTTTCAGGCAAATGTGTAGTCCATGACTATTGGAGGAGCGGGCGCCTTTGAATGTTATAAACATATAAATGCTGCCATACAAGTGCTGTGGATCATCATCATCATCATCATGTTATTTTCTTTTACACTATACAAACATACCAAAAACAAAGGGTTTTTAAATACAATTGATACGTAGGTGAATGTATAGTGACAAGGAGGTTTGCATAAGCTATACAATATAATACACAGCCAAGTGAAATGACCTCATAAAAAACTACGCTTGTAAAAACTTATGCTACGCTTGGAGAAGAACCCATAATGTATTATCCTATCTTATGAACTATATTGAAATTTGTTCATTTCATGTGTGTGATTATGATTGATTTGTTTGAATAAATATTAACAAAAATGAGATTGCCAGTAATAAATAGCGTTTTGCTATGATCATACGTGAATATACGTGACTATACATGTATGTACATAATGGTTAGTAGGTGTACTTGACCCTTGCTATTGGCATACGCAGCTAGAATTATATGGATTTTTAATATTTTTTAAATATACAATCGTTGAATTTTACGAGATCTTATTACTATGTGTACACCAATCCTGACGTAATGCTTATATATGGGAATTTGTATTTTAATACATGAAGAGTTTATGTAAAATTTACCCTTAAAGATAAACTTGAGTACTGGTAATGCAATTGCATTGTGAAAGAAAAGGTGTGGAATGGATCAGAAAAGTTGATCATATAGCATGTAAGTAATCGTGTGTAATGCAAGGTTCTAGAGTCATCAAAATCATCATAAATTTGGCAGAGTCTTGGTAAAGTAACAATCACTTACACAGATAGATGTATATGGAACAACACACATGGTGTCGGGGCTAGTACTACCCTGATTTCCTTATCTTTCTATGCTCACTACTCAGCCAGTATACATTTTCTTCCAAAATTGTTTGGCACATGACATTTATTTGTAATCTTGAATATTCAGTGTAAGTTTCGTTAGATTCTGTGAGAATTCATTTTCTTTTTTTACCAGAACTCAAGTTTATCTTTAATCATCATTGACATGATTTGGTTTGATATATTGGAAGTAGAAGATGTATAGGACAATGAAATTGCGTAGCTATAATCATTGCTAACAATGAATAACGCTTGAAGAAAATCACATTTCCTCTCTGTTTTGATCCCTTCCTAATGTTCCTCTCTTCCGTCCCTCCCCCTTCTCCCTCCCTCTCTCGTTCTCTCTCTCTCTCTCTCTCTCTCTCTCTTTCTCTCTCTTTCTCTCTATTTCTTTCTCTCTCTCTCTTCTCTCTCTTTCTCTCTTTCTCTCTCTCTATATTTCTCTCTTTCTCTATTTCTCTCTATTGTCTCTATTTTCTCTCTCTCCCTTTCTCTCTATTTCTCTCTCTCTCTCTTTATTTCTCTCTCTCTCCTTTTCACTATTTCTCTCTATTTTTTTCTCTCTCTCTCTTTCTCTCTCTCTCTATCTCTCCCTCTCTCTCTCCCCCCTCTCTCTCTCTCTCTCTCTCTCTCTCTCTCACTTTCTCTCTCTCTCTTTCTCTCTCTCTCTCTCTCTCTCTCTCTCTCTCTCTCTTTCTCCCTCTTCTACCGCCCTCGTTCTTTATGTCGTGGTCGAGTGGTTTAAGGCGCTTGACTTGGAGATGCGATGGTCGAGGGTTCGAATCCCGACACGGCACTAATATACTTTGGCAAGTATAATACCTGCACCTGTTACTCTCCACCCAGGTGTTAAATGGGTACCCGGTAGGATGCGGCCGTCATTGTTGGTCAAACAGTTTCTGAGCGTCATGTAACGCCTGGCTGGAATGCTCCCCAGGGAGTGGAGATTGTGCACACATTGTGTGCGGGCAAGCACTGAATCCAATGACCGGGGTAATAGTATAATGTAAAGCGCTTAGAGACATTTGTATTAAGCGCTATATAAAAATTAAATATTATTATCATTATTATCTCTTTAGGATGAGCACTGATGTGACAGTACGTCATACTTTCTGGGGACTCACCATCGGAGCATCGTTCATGTTCCTCTCCATCTTTGGAATCAATCAAGCTCAGGTTCAACGTTATCTCTCCTGTAGTACAGTCAAGACTGCACGCATGTGAGATTTCTTTTTATCCTTCTTCTTGGCGGATATTATTTGTATATTAACAATTGCAACATTAATAAGGCTATGCTACTGCATATTTTACAAAATACACTATATAACTTATTTATTCAACATCGTTTTTCGATGTTATACAATTTGATTTTACAATGCAATGGTAGGTAGGCCTAAAATGTGATTACATGTGCGGTTTTATGTGTATGTTTTTAGTCTCTTTTCATTTGTAATGTAAATATTAACGTTTTGGTCTAGAGCGCTAGCCCTGGGCACCGCCATAATGCTCTTCATAGTGAGCTGTGCCGTGACTGCTGGCCTGGTGATGTACGCCTATTACGCTGATTGTGATCCGATTTCTAGCGGTGCTGTGGCGAAAAAAGACCAGGTAGATAGACAAGTTATATGAATTATGTTTGCAATAAATTACTCGCCAAATGTATTTATTTCTTTTTCTTTATTACCGATTGTTCGGGGGACATGTGTGAACATCTAAGAGCAAACTTGGAAGTCCAACTACCCTTTGAATTTTCTTTTAGGCAAATCTAATAATCTCATGAATATTTGTCTGTTTCAGAGTTTGTTTATTTTATTTTGGGATTTTTTGTATAAGCTATTTAATTTATTTTTTATTTTTATTTTTTTTACTAAACTACCTTGTCGGCAAACTTGGTCGGAAACCTACAGTTATACATATCTTTAATTCTCTGTTTTTTGGTTGCTTCGTCAGATGATGCCATATTTTACTTTGGATTTATTTCACCGGTATCCTGGGTTGCCTGGGCTTTTTCTTTCTGCTGTCTTCAGTGCATCATTAAGGTGGGCATATGACCCCACCCCTCTTCCCCTCCCAATCCCCCTCCCCTCGATCCACCAATTAATGGCACCGTGCAATATACATTTATAAGTCGGTGTATATGCATCACTCTCTTTCACACTTTTTTGTTTATTCGAAACCGAAATACGTATAAGATTGAATTTAATGAAACTATCACACCAGAAGAGGACTAATGTCAAAGAAATTCCAAGATGTTGTACCATTTTCACAAGCTATATTTTCTCGTTCCAACTAACATTGTTTTCGATATCTATATCTATATTTTCAGTACAATCTCATCGGGTTTGAACGCCGTGGCAGCTGTAACAACTGAAGACGTCATTAAACCTTGTTGGCCGGGACTGAGTGATAAAAGATACACTCAATTATCCAAGTTAATGGGTGGGGTTCTTTGTAGTGTTTTTTTTAATCAAGGGGATTTAACCCAAGAAATGCCAACCACCAAATCAATATTTGTTACTTAAAGCAAACGTTTATAGGTCCAATTATATTTTCTTCACTTATACGAGGCACTTCTACTACTACTACTACTGCTACTACTACTACTACTACTACTACTACTACTACTACTACTACTACTACTGCTCTTTCTACTACTACTACTACTACTACTACTACTACTACTACTACTACTACTACTACTACTACTTCTACTACTACTACTACTACTACTACTACTACTACTACTACTACTACTACTACTGCTGCTACTACTACTACTACTATTACTACTACTACTACTAATACTACTACTACTACTACTACTACTACTACTACTACTACTACTACTACTACTACTACTTCTACTACTGCTACTGATGCTGCTACTATTACTCTACTACTGCTACTACTGATGTTGCTGCTGCTAGTACTACCTCTACTAATGCTACTGATGCTGCTGATGTTGTTGCTACTACTACTTCTAGTTTAACTACTACTACTACTACTACTACTAATGATAATAATAATAATAATTATTATCATTATTATACTTCTTCTATAATACCGCTTTTAATAATGCCTCTTTTGTACATCCATGCTACCGTTACCTCCGATAGATTCCTTTTGTAATTAAAGACAACGAATAAGTAGTATGAACAATGCTTTTGCAAATGGTCGTAGATCAACCGTTTCGATATGATTATGTTATTTTCATATTTCCCCCCTCAGCTTTGACATATGGAATCCTTACGATTGGGTTTGCATTTCTTGCCTCGCTCCTTGGTGATCTTCTCAGTGTAAGTGTGATATTATGTTTTCCTTCTCCATATGAATGAAAACAATTATGTCAAAATGAGTTTAAACTTTGATTTCCAATTCAAAAATGCAGTCCCATACTTAATTTTTTAATTATCATTATTTGCAAAAACTCCAAGAAAATTATGATCACTTAATGGAACACGATCATGATGATGATTTCCTATTTCTATGAGCAAGCTATACCATCTTAATATGTCGCCTTCAGCTCGGGTAGAAAATAGCCCCGAGATCTCGTTTGATAATTTTCCCATAGCCACAGTAGTCCGTTATTTTGCTCTCTCTCTCTCTCTCTCTCTCTCTTTCTCTCCCCCTCTCTCTCTCTCTCTCTTCTCCTATCTCCCTCCCCTATATCTTCTCCCACTCTCTCTCTTTTCTCTCTCTCTCCCCTCTCTTTCCTCCCCTCTGCCCCTCCCCTATATACCCCCCCCCCCCCCTCTCTCTCTCTTTCTCGACATACTCAATGTGAATTTCAACCCCCCCTCTCCTGCCTCTCAATGCATATGTACGAGATTCAATGAGATGTATATAATACTCCCGTATACGACATACATGTACGTGTTTGGTTCATTCAAAATGTCATATTACTAAAATGTACTACTGTCAATTATTATATCATATACAAATACTAAATATTTTCGGATGAAATAAATCGAAAAAATACATAATGTTTTACGCGACCCATTGCACAGCATCGTCCATTCATCAGGTTTACCAGGTTTATCATGTGTATCTCCGTATTTCATTCTAAAAATGTTTTTGTGTGTCGTTTAGACGGTGCTGAGCTTCTTCAGTATGTTTGGAGGTCCAACGCTAGGACTCTTCAGTGCTGGAATGTTCTTTCCATGGACAAACTCTAAGGTACGATATATATTAATATTAATAATAACAATCTGGATTTATATAGCACTTAAAACAAAATAACTTCTATGAGTGCTTTACAGACATTATTACTCCTGTCATTTGATTCATTCAAGCACAATGTGCACCATCTCCACTCCCTGGGGAGTATTTCTACCATAGGATCACTGTGAGGGCTTATGACAATTACTAACCCAATGGCTTTCGTCATCCTACCAGGTCCCCATTTTTCTCCTGGGTATTGAGTGGCAAAACTAGATAAATGCCTTGGCAAAGGATATTAGTGCCGTGTTGGGTATCGAACACATGCCCTTTGCATTTCAAGTCTAGTGCTTAAACCACTCGACTGTGACACATCCATTAGTATCATTTTAATGTCGCGACCCATTAGAATAAACATATCATTCGTCAATTCAAATGCAATATATAAATTCCAAAGTTTTCCAAGAGGGTAAAAGTATTTCATTTTACTTGCTAGAATCATTAAACATGTTTGCATTTGGCAAAGCAATACATGGATGCATGCCAAAGAAACTTGTGACAACTGGCGAAAAGTAGGAAATAGTGCGATTACTAAATCAATCAGAATATTATTGTTTTGAACCTGGGAATATCGTTATAAACTTATGTTAGTCTCGTTCTTTACTATTTTAACGTCAAGGCCAATAAAAGGAACAAATAACCACTTTTGTTTGCCCTAGTCAATACATGCTTACTCGTTGTACTTTGTTTTTGACTTCTCCCTATTCTACAAGGGTGCCTTTTGTGGGACTTTGATTGGGTTATTCTTCTCCTTCTGGGTTGGTATAGGGGCACAGGTATACCCTCCCAGTTACCCCGCCCCTTCTTTCTCTACCTCTGGGTGTACCCTCTATAACGACACGTCGAACCTCTACAATTCTACCGGCTATGGCCCTCACTCGCCCGATGACGGCGTATCGACTGTCACAGAGCTGGCAACAGGTGGCGCTACTACACTCGATATACTCATGACATCAGAGCCAATGGTTGACGAGAGGTATAAGTTTGTTATTCAAATGAATTGAATGGGTAGTAACCACTAATTTAATAATTGTTACACAGTTCATGAGCTCTTTCATCTATATTTAATGTATATATTTATAACTATAGCATTATAAAGTGTAATATTTAGGCAAAAGGATTTCAGTCTGACATTGTTTATGTAGTCCCATTTGCCTGCATACAGATCAGTTCAAAAATTTTGATGACAAAACAAAAAGGCAACAAGATAACCTACCGTTATTTATTCTCTATTTCAGTAGTATTATTACTTAGGACATCGAAAATATTCATCCTTCAAAAACTCTCGATTTTGTTAGTCTAGTGTGATTTTTTTAAAACCTCAAACACTATCGAGAAATCAACTCCTGTTCCGATAATACGTATTACATGTACGTCACTGTATTATGTTTATATTGCAATATACGTTATACGTAAGGCTATTGGAATATCCTGTTCTTGATTTCTGCAATGTATTTGCGATCGTGTTTTTGCCATTTTGTGTATTGTCCCATTGTTGTGTGGCTTATAAATAGTAAAACCTTTGTCATTTTGTTATAATTTTTGACAATGAATAAAACACAATGACAACCCACTTTTTTCTTAACTACATTTCATGAAACATCGTTAACATTGTTATCGTATTGTTATGTCAAATGTCAGTTCTATCTCTGATGATTATTTTTCCTCTCAAGAGTGTCACTTCTGGTTCTATCTCCGATTATCAATTATTCTCCAACAGACCAGCTGTTGCTGCCCTCTACACTCTCTCCTATACATGGTATGCTGCTGCATCCTGGTTAGTTACTGTCGTCACAGCTCTCCTCATCAGCTTTCTAACCGGTGAGTTGTAAGTCTCTGATTGGACAATCACAAGATAGTAGGAAACTAAGTTCCATGTCTCTGGTTGGTCAAAGAGGGGTCCGATCACAATAATAATAATAATAATAATAATAATAATAATAATAATAATAATAATAATAATAATAATGTTTAGCTTTTACATAGCGCTTATCACAAATGTCGCTAAGCGCTTTATAAATATATTATTACCCCGGTAATTGGATTCGTCACAAGATAGTAAGAGGTTCAGTTCCCGTTCTCCGATTGGTCAAATGTATAGGACAAATCAAAAGCTAGTAAGAGATTCACTTGGCATAACAATAAGTAACCCCCTTTCAACGAATAAATTAAAAGGCATGTTTTATGACAAATATGTGATTATGCTAGTACAGCTTCATCTAATATATTATCTGTCTGACTCTCTCTCTCTCTCTCTCTCTCTCTCTATCCCTCCCTCTCTTGTTCGCTCTTCAAACGTTTATAATCTTCCCTCTCTCTCTCCTCTTCCTGAAAAAAACGAGGATCAATCAGTCTAAATGAGGCAAACTGGCGATTAAAAAAATGACAAAAATCGATCGGCGTGACAAAAGCTTTTATTAATGTGAAGAGTTTCCTCCCCCCCCCCCCCCTCACTTCTTCATATGTATGTAGGTGCGACGGACCCAAGAAAGATTGACCCCCGTTTGATAAGTCAAGTGGTCGACATAATGTATTGCTGTCTTCCTAAGAAGTGGAAGATTCCATTACGATGCGGGGTAGGTGAAAACTACGTCAAGGTGAGAAGATACAAGTTAATAATCTGTCACGGTATTACCTCACCATTGTAAACGTATGGGTTCATTGTCAATAGCGACTGACACAAAAATACCTTGACTTTCAGAAACATACAAGTATTGAACTTTAATAACTTTTACATTCTTGATTCCCTCTCCATGTTACGCATTGTCTTAGTCTCAGTGGAATTGCAAATAATAATAATAATAATTTTTTAAAGTCCACTCCAAATTTTATTATGTTAAACCGAAAATGGAAATTCTTTTTGCCCAATTGATCGTGAGCCCGGCAGCCACTGAACAGCGCCAGATCGACGTTGCTCTATCTGCTCTATCCCTTATTGTTGAACGCCAAACAAGGTATGCAGTAACTCCCGTCTTTTAACGTTATGACGTCTTTCGGTACTTTCCCTCATACATGTTGCTTCCCTTCGTAATGTACCATATATGTCAAATCATGAACAATGGCTCTCTTAGTAGGATGAATGAGGGGTCAATGAGTGCGATTTTCGGATTTTGCAGACAAATATATGCTCCACCCCCCCCCCCCCCTCCACATCCACAATCAATGCTCTTCATTACCTTTTTACTCCAAAAGGGAATGGAGTACGAGAACGTAGTCAAGGACGATGCCGCGGCCGAAGACATCAAGATAGACCCTGTCAAGAATGGGATACCGGTCGATCACAAACACGATGACCGGATCGGCGAGGAGGTCGTATAGATGATGTCTCCAGATAAAAATTTACCAATATATCAATTAGTAGGCGGTTTCCCGGCAAAATTTGTATTAGTATTAGTCAAAACATATTCTTTCATTTCATTTCATTTCTTTATTGAGTCCATATAGGATAATTGTTTATATGCACATGAACAATCTTGCTTCAACATATAAATGAACATAGGAACAACATTATTGACATTCATAGGGCCCTGTTTCGCATGATTGGTAATAAGAGCTTCCATTTCATTTTTTAAAAGGGATGCGTTTCCAAAACTGGTCTTTACCTTTAATCTTAGTCTGTATGGGGCTGCAGTTGGAATTGGAAGTCAAAGTTTTAACTCATTTTGACATATTTTCATTCATATGGAGAAAAAGAGATATGGTATTGAGATAATTATATAGTATCATTTTCACCTCGCCCAAAGTACGCAGCACATTTTAGAGGGGCGGTGGGTGTCAGAGTCGAGAGCACCCACTCATCCGCATTCTGCGATTTGTATACCGCCCTCTCTATAAATAGTTTATTACAATCATGAATAATCGCGATGCATAGTGCCGTTGCATTGATGAATGATTTTTGTTTTGTCTCGTGTTTGTTTTCAGAAGAAAAAAAAAATCTTCTAAATCGCAAATCCGCAAATAAATGTGTGGGTTTATAACTATTGTAATGCATGAATATGTCGTAAACATTTCAATCCTTTCCAGTTAATGGAAGACCCCAAATTGTTTAAGTCGTTTTCGTTTGTCATCATTTTTGAAGGAGAAATGGATTAAGGACAATTTTATTACGATCTTCTTCAAAGGAGGTTTAGTGTACTGAGTTTGATACTTTGGTGATGATGTCATAATGATCGTTGTATTCCTTTCATTGTGGGTGATTCATGAAATCCTTTACCGATGCAAAATCTAAAATTCTTGGTAACTATTATAATTACCATAGATAGAACAGAAATTATTGCCACACCACTAAAGTAAGTCGGCCATCAACACAACCAAAAGGAATCTCTTTTTTATTATACCACCAAATTGCATCTTTTGAAAATGATTTAAAGGATTTGAGAAAATTACACATTCTTGATGACTGCCGACGCTCCCAAATATTTATCCTTGCTCGATGGCAGAAAATGATCCAGATTAATTCCGAGCTACAGTCCATTTATCCAAGGGCATTGGTAGATAATAGATGTACTCATTATGTGATTAGAGATAAGCCATGGAATAATATTTAATTTCATCTGGATTAATAGAGCAACGACTTCAAGTCACCTTTCATAAAAACTGTAGTTTTAAATTCTAATATCCGCCACTACGTCACGAAACTCTGACCAAACTGCCAATTTGAGATTCCAATGTAGACTTGGAGATCTCAATTTAAAGCCCCACTGTACTACCTGTAGCTACTTGCTCCCTCTATATAGAAACAATGCCTAATCGGTGACCATTGGTCCCCCGTGATCCCCTTTTTCTTATGTGAATTGAGAGCTGAGTTGATGAGATAACCACCTGTCAGTGACCACACTGGGTGGACTAATCCCTCCTAGGCAAACTAGTACAGACGGCATTTAAAACATTCACGACTTATTATAAGGGTTGGATTGCCCTATATTGGCTTAATTAATTTTGCTCCATTTACCCTACTACTCAATTCCGCAGGTATAGAGTGGTGAAGTGTGACGTCATCAAAAATCTATTTTTAGAATTTCTCAATTTTTTTTTCTTCATATTCCGAAAGAACGTCAAAAATAATTTCCAAATGTCGAAAACCAATTGAATATGTTAAGTATTGGCTGAGATATGACCATCTGAATGAATATATGTCCTATGGGAACTCAGTGTTATATGCTCTGGCTCCTAACCATTAGGAGCCAGAGCATATAACACTGAGTTCCTATGGGGAGTATATTTATTCAGATGGTCATATCTCAGCCAATACTTAACATATTTAATCGATTTTCGACATTTGGACATTATTTTTTATGTTCTTTCGGAATATGAAGAAAAAATTGAGAAATTCTAAAAATAGATTTTGATGACATCACAGCTTCGGTACTCAATAGCACTGCCTTTGTTTTCCTGTCGCACTTCTGATTAGGTTAGAACCTAGAACATGAATTGTAATGTTTGAAACACGTCAAAGCTGGATGAATGGTTTCGACTTAAAATTGTTGTTTCATTTTTTGTATTGTTACATTTATGTTGATAGTTCAGCATATTTTTTTTTTTTATTGTTTCATGTATTCACCCCTCAAAGCGAGATATACGTGTAACTGTATTTTTAATGATTTTGTTCTTGGTCAATTTTGTGTGAGTTTTCATCAAATGATCTACTGAATTAAAGTAACTGAGATTTCAGCTTTTTTGGTGCAAATTTTCTTTCAAATTAAAAATCCGTAATTGTTAACAGAAAAAAAATTGTATAATAAAATTTCTTTCAGGCGAGACGATTCCTTGAAATCAACAATATTACTTAAAGGTACTATGTCCCATTTGCAGGCCAAACAAAATGAAAAGGTAAAATTCAAACGGCATATGAAAGATAGGCTAAAACTAATTTAGAACTTCTCTCCAAACAGTTTAATTTTGGCCATTACAAGAGAGATGGAGACAGACGGATAGACATGCAGGCAGGAAAGAGAGGGAAGGGAAAAGGAAGGGAAGGAAACAGGGGTTTGAAAGAGAGAGAGAGAGAGAGAGAGAGAGAGAGAGAGAGAGAGAGAGAGAGAGAGAGAGAGAGAGAGTTGTTGATGATGATGATATCAAAGGATGAGACAATAAAACGATGACAGCAAGACATCAAATTTTCCAAATTAAAATGTGGAAGGCAAAGCGCACATTATGGGCTTGAAAACCACGTCTTTGTTCCTAATCAAGTTATTTGCCCGAATTCTCATTTCCGTATTAGCAAGTGCTAATTCAGACAAACTAAGCCAGTCACAGAACAAAAATTATGGCACCTTTACGCTTGCATATTGATCGGAGGCGTGTGAGTTTGCTTTCCGTATTAGCACTCGGTCTCAGAGCTTCTCCGGCTGTCCAAGTTTCTCTGCTCCGTTAGGCGGGCTGTTCTTGAACTTCATGTTTGCAGAAGTTTTTATCAAAATTTACCCTGTATCTCGTTACCGGAAAAGCGTCTCAAACAAAAGAGTTTTATGTATACTCCACGGCGCAGACGGGACCTGGAAATTAGGTGAGGGGGAGGGGATCGGAACATTAGGGTTGGTAGGGGCAGTAGCACCTCCTTTTCCTGTTCATACGATGGGTATAAATCACACCGACATTGTTTACTTGAAGGGCGGGGGGGGGGGGGTAAATGGGTACCTAGGTCTAGAGCCGTCGTGGGTCGGGAGGTGGAGGGGAAGGGGGTACGGTGGGGGGGGGGGGCTGAACAATTCATATTGATAATGTCTCGACTCTCAAAATACTATTACTCATGGTATAGTCATGTGACCAGCACCTCATGTCTATGCAGATCGAGACATAGTTACCAAGACACTGACATTGGTAAGGGTGGGGCAGGGAAAAAATACACGAGGCCCGGGGCGAATTAGCCCCCGAAATTCCAAAAAGAGCCCTCGAAAGTCGTAAAAGAGCCCCAAAAATTTGCATAGAGTTCAATGCAAAACAAATTAAAGAGTGTTATTTTAATGCAAGCAAGCTTGAAAAGTAGCCCCCGAAATGTTTTAAATATTTTTTTCCCTGGGGTGGGGGGTATATCCTCCTTCAGAGAGCAAAGTCATAGAACGGTGAGATGGTTAGGGACAAGTCACACCATAGTCACACCATGGTCACACCTATACATATCTACTATAAACCCCAAACCACTGCCTCTATCACAACTTGAGAGTGGTCTAATGGGATTTCCCCGACACATTACGTCTATTTTGATTTTGTTTTAACATAGACTCACATCACATAAATCAAGGGAAGTCTTGTCGAACTATTTTCATGGTTATCTTTGACAATATGATATTAATCTGACTATGGTGAAGATTTCAAGATGGATTCTTTCAAAAACCTCTTTTATATAAAATCATATCTTGCCAGGCGCGTACGCAGGATTTTTTCAAGGGGGGGGGGGGGGGGGTTTAACATTTATAAATCGGTCCGAAAATTTCGCAACGACTCAGCCGACCGCTGAATAAGCGGGGGGGGGGGGGGGGGGTAAGAGGACACTTTTTCTCCTTCCAAAAGGGGGGGGGGGGGTTTAGGTTTTTTTTTAGGGGGGTTTACACACAAAAAATTTCCAAAGGGGGGGGTTTAACCCCCCAAACCCCCCCCCCCCCCCTGCGTACGCGCCTGTATCTTGCTGTAATACCCGACCCCCTTCCTTTTACCATGCTATTGACACGCCCCTGTGTGTACCGATAAAATTAGGCCACCGACTTTCAACTATAGATTGTGGGTTCAAGTTAAATACGCAGGTGCTTTCGAATATTAAATATTAATTTTACTGTAGAACATTATCATAATACTTTGCTGCCCTTATGAAGAGTGGTAAAACATTTGAACTGGTAGAAAAATGTTCCGCTATATATGACTCCTGTAAGATAGTAGCCTTTTTTTCTCTTTAAAAAAAAAAAAACTCTCTTTCAATCTCTCTCGCGCTCTCTCATTCTTTGTCTCTCTCCCACTCCCATCCGTCCCTGCCTATTTTCCTACTCACCTTGTTACATTATGATCGTATCATTTTTGCTATGTTATAATTTATGCACACGCAGCCCATCATTACCAATGCTCAATTTCGTATTGGTTGGTTACTTTTATCATATTTTCTTTTCGTTTCTCGCCCCTACCTCCCTTCCTAACGGACCATTATGGTTGTGACTCATTGTGTTTCTCTAAAGCTTTGCGGCAGATAATCCCTCGTTAATCTCGATGGCAAACTACAAGAGGGGTCTTATAACCCCTCTTATAATTATGCAAACACCATTGAAATGGATCACCCCTGACAGCTACTAATCAGAAAAATTGTAAAGGGTACTCATTATTGTTTTGGGAATTCTTATTAAAGGCGATGACTATTGATTATACCCCTCTTAAGAAGGTAATAATGGCCATCCAATCCGCCAAAGAATTAAGATAGAGATTTGAACCCTTTAATGGCCATCGTTCGTCGGGGTATTGAAATTGTGTTAAAAGATAAAGTGGTAGGTTGTCAATGGATAGTAAAAGCACACAGCATGTGAAGTGGGTTGGGGAGGGGGTAATCTCCTTTTTCTGTACTGATAATTTCGAAACCACGGAGCAGCCATCACCTGTCTCGTTGGTATCGTGTAATCAGGGTAATTCAAGTGACGAGAATAGCTTCAACAAGACAACAATGGACGACGAAATCGGTTTTTTTTTTTTTTGGGGGGGGGGGGGGGGTTTTGGCAAAAGACGATCTTGGCGAAATTATTCCCAAACCCCTGTAAACTCAACATTTTTATGGTCGGGAGTTATTCGATGTACAGTGTGAGACAAAATCATCTATAAAACAATTGGGATTTGGGTATTAATTTGGTCTTTGCAAATCCAAATAACATCCCTAACAAAACTAAACATGTCACACATATCAAATATCGAATATCAAATATCAACGAACATTTTGTGGGCGCGCGCGCGCGCGCGCGTGTGTGTGTGTTTGTTTGATTGCAAAAATAATTTGATCTTGTTTTTAAATCATCCCAAGGACTTTATTCTACATTGCACCTTTAATTTGGTAATAATGACCATCTTCTGTAAAGGATTAAGACAGAGATTTGAACCCCATAGGTTATCCCCACGAGCCGTCTATTGCATTGCTGGAGATAATCAATAGAACTTAATACGGGATGTTCTAGAGAATGACCATCATCAGGTAAACATGACGGACAAGAAGGCCTCTTGAAATGGTCTCCTTCAAGGCTACGTTTGATCATTACTATTTCACAATGATGATGGGGAGAAGGACGAGGTGGAGGAGGGCGAAGATGATTAGGAGAAGGAGAAATGAGGAGGTGGAAGAGGAAGAAGGAGAGGAGGAGGAGGAGGAGGAGGAGGGGGAAGAGGGTGTGGGCGAAGATGATAAGGAGAAGGAGAAAGGAGGAGGTGGAAGAGGAAGAAGAGGAGGGGAGGAGGAGGAGGGCGAAGATGATTAGGAGAAGGAGAATGATAAT
Source organism: Strongylocentrotus purpuratus (assembly GCF_000002235.5). Taxonomy (NCBI): domain Eukaryota; kingdom Metazoa; phylum Echinodermata; class Echinoidea; order Camarodonta; family Strongylocentrotidae; genus Strongylocentrotus; species Strongylocentrotus purpuratus. The sequence goes on along the minus strand of NW_022145598.1, from coordinate 2,921,846 downwards.
GTGGAAGAGGAAGAACAGGAGGAGGAGGGGAGGAGGGGAGGAGGATGGGGATGCTGAGGAGAAGGGGAAGGAGAAATGCTAATGTGGAAGAGGAAGAGGAGGAGGAGGAGAGCGAAGATGATGAGGATAAGGAGAAAGGAGGAACTGGAAGAGGAAGAAGAGGAGGGGAGGAGGAGGAGGAGGGCGAAGATGATTAGGAGAAGGAGAAAGGAGGAGCTGGAAGAGGAAGAGGAGGAGGGGAGGAGGAGGAGGAGGGCGAAGATGATTAGGAGAAGGAGAATGATAATGTGGAAGAGGAAGAACAGGAGGAGGAGGGCGAAGATGATAAGGATAAGGAGAAAGGAGGAGCTGGAAGAGGAAGAAGAGGAAGAGGAGGAGGAGGAGGGCGAAGATGATTAGGAGAAGGAGAATGATAATGTGGAAGAGGAAGAACAGGAGGAGGAGGGCGAAGATGATAAGGAGAAGGAGAAATGATAATGTGGAAGAGGAAGAAGAGGAGGAGGATGAGGAGGAGGAGGAGAAGGAGAAATGATAATGTGGAAGAAGAAGAAGAGGATGAGGAGGAGGAGGAGGAGGAAAAGGATAAATGATAATGTGGAAGAGGAAGAAGAGGAGGAGGAGGAGGAGAGGAAGAAGAGGAAAAGGATAAATGATAATGTAGAAGAGGAAGAAGAGGAGGAGGAGGAGGAGGAGGAAAAGGATAAATGATAATGTGGAAGAGGAAGAAGAGGAGGGGAGGAGAAGGAGGAGAAGGAGGAGGAGGAGGAGGGCGAAGATGATGAGGAGAAGGAGAAAGGAGAAGGTGGAAGAGGAAGAAGAGGAGGGAAGGAGGAGGAGGAGGAGGAGGGCGAAGATGGTGAGGAGAAGGAGAAAGGAGAAGGTGGAAGAGGAAGAAGAGGAGGGGGAGGAGGAGAAGGAAAAGGATGGTGATTATGATAATTAAGATGATCAGATGGATGAGAAGGGAGAAGAAGAAGATGGGAATTAGCGCCAGGGCAATCAATATGATTCCATTTTCTTTTTTTAACCCGCAAAAATTAGCTAATGGCTTATTTTGATTTTGTTCGTTTATTCATTTTTTGACATTCGCTATACTTTTTTGCGTATAAATACTTACATGGGTTTACGAAAGAAAATTGGGTTACCTGAAAGCCAGGCTAAGACTGATAAAGAAGATTTAGAAAAGACGATTAAATTACCCTGTTTAAAATCCTGTCCCTTAATTAGCCACGGTAATGACTTCAAAGTTGAGGCTAAACCCAGATTTACAATTATCGATTTCTCCTATTCTTCAATATACCAATCTGCCTCTTCAGATATATTTGTTTTGGTGTTTAATCACCGCCTCATTGCCAAAAGACGAGCTGGAATGTCCAAAAGGAGATGATGTGGAGCGATGTTTTGGACTAAGTCCGGATGGGGCCCCAATTAGCAAATCGAAGAGGATCTTTTTTCATTAAAGAGAAGGATATTTTTAAATACTGATTCTACTGTCTCACGAATTAACATAAAAAGCAGATACTGACACAGAGACGATGAAACAAACAAACAAAACCCAGATGGGTTTTTATTTCTTCTTCTTTTCAATAATAATATATGGATATTTATATAACACCTATATCTCCTCCTCCTCCTCCCCCTTTTCCTCCTCCTCCTCCTTCTTCTTTTTCTTCTTCTTCTTCTTCTTCTTCTTCTTCTTCTTCTTCTTCTTCTTCTTCTTCTTCTTCTTCTTCTTCTTCTTCTTCTTCTTCTTCTTTCTTCTTTTCCTTCATCACAATCGTTCTCCTTTTTCTTATTCCCCCCTTCTCTTCGCCATCAACATCTTCTTGCTTTTTCGAGCTCAACCTGTTGAAAATATTGTCTCTATCCGCTCCCTTCTGTCTCTCTCTCTCTCTCTCTCTCTCTCTCTCTCTCTCTCTCTCTCTCTCTCTCTCTCTCTCTCTCTCTCTCTCTCTCTCTCCATCTCTCTCTCTCTCTCTCTCTCTCTCTCTCTCTCTCCATTTGTCTCCCTTTCTCTCTCCTTGTCTCTCTCTTTCTCTTCAGTTTACGTGCCAACTCGGTGACATTCGAGCCCCAATCCATGGTAATATGACATCATTGGTTTGATGATAAGCTTAATATCTGGGCCATCTGCTTCTGCAAACGAAAGTGTTTTGTATTTTCTTCTTTTTGTTCCATTTTCACAGTCCTCGCGTTGTTTTTCCTTGTTTAAGTCCATCTTTCATCATGTGCACTCGTGTAAATCATCATAAGCCACGGAAAGGGTTTAGCCAATGACGACCCGTTGGCATGGCCAACATTAATATGTTAGATAGATAATACTAGCTGGTTTTTGCAGTGAATAATGATATTACATCAAATTCTAATAGTCGTTTAAGATTATCACGCACCATAAGAGATGATAAATATGATATAAAACTAAAAGACGAAGGATCGTTGTGAATAAACTTACAATTCAAAACACTATTTTCGTACTTATTATTTTGTCCCCTTACCCCTTTTCCCCCGAACGAAAGTAGGTAAAAGGCTGCGCCAAAGTAAGAATCTGATATGAATACAAATCCCCTACAAACTACATTACATTTCGTATAAATTGATTTAATACAAGGACAAGTAGTGAATGCCAATTAAGGGTTTGGTCTAGATTAATCAAATTCTCTTTCAGCTTAACTTGAATAGGTAACCTCTCCGGAAAAGTGTGATTACAGAGGCCGTAGAGGGCTCACTATCATAATCATGATTGATTGACGCTCTCTTCTGTAATAATTCGTCTAATAATGTGGAAGGTAAAACCAATTTGCATTAGTGCATGACTTCACTATAGGCATCTCCAGTCAATGATATTTGAATATCATATGATTTCAAAACGTATACTAGACTGTGGTTACAAATATTGTCCCCGACCAGGCATCCATCGTCAATCCATCGATGGTGGTACTGACACTGGAGAGTTATTTCTTCGAATACGAGAAAATAGGACTTTTTTCACTCACCATTGAAAAAAGAAAAAAGAAAGAAAACAGTACAAAAATTGGTAGTGGTGAAAGAAATCTCTCGTCGACAGTTTTTGGTAAGCATATTCATCCCCCTGGCTATTGTTTTCTGACTCGCCCTTGCTGTTATTTGATATTGATATGTATTTTTGTCGAGTAAAAACAAAAGAGTTTGTTTTGAGACATGGTGAGGTTGGTATCTTTTTGTATTGTCTACTCCCCTCAGGTTGGACGCCTTAATCAACAAAGGATAAGATGGAGGGGAGGGGGGGGGGGGGGGGTATAACAAGAACAGTCTGAAATGATTTTGCTGAGATAACATCCATTTTTATTTAAAGAGAGAAAGAGGGAGAGGGATATAACCATATAAGTAGGAGACCGAATTGAGAAGGAGAGAGTGAGTAGAATAAAGAGAGAAGTAAGGAACTGGATACAAAAAAAAAATGATTAGAGAGAAGTGATGAGAGAGAGGGAGAGAGAGAGTGGGAGAGAGAGAGAGTGGGAGAGAGAGAGAGAGGGGGAGAGAGATAGAGATAGAAGAGGGGTGGGTGGAGTGGTTAGGGAGGGGGATGGGGGGAGGGGGTTTAGGAGATAGGGGGACGTGTTTTGTTTTAAGCGTACGATGTTGAGAAAGAAGTGTTAGACGGGAGGGGGTGCTGTTAGGGGCACTCACGAGGCCTACGGGGAAAACAACAGCAGAGCACCACCTAAGATGGAGCGACGCTTGAATTTCACGCTCAATGTCAGAGGCCAATAGCTCCCAGTAATAACCCACAAATGCCAAAGTGATTCCATATGTGTTGAAACGATATTCCACAGCCCACCTTTCCCCATTTCCTGTGTGTCTCGATTCAGGCCTTTTTTCTCAAAGAAAATGCTTTACAAAAAAAAAAAAAAAAATCAATAGTATGCAAGCAGGCCTGGTCGATATATGATACACCTAACATTATATCGACGTCTACACAGGTATAGACGGGTATGGGTCTCAGTCATGCGCAGGTATGCTCCAATGTCACGGGATGTATAATGTTAATTATTGGAGCAGTAATGAAAATGATGTTTGTGCTTGCCATCAATACCATACGGGTATGTGATAGCTAACACACAGTAAAATTACGTTTATAGAATGTCGTAATCACATGAAAACACTCAGTTATCTCTGTCTGCGTGCGTGGCAAGAATTCATAATAGTATAGAAAAGCAAAGAACAGGTAAAAATACACAAACAATCGAAACCCAAGACAACATTCAAATAAAAAAGCAAGCCAAGCAAACCAACAATTAAAACAACTGCAACAAAACAAAAAAGGACCCCCATAAAAAAACCCAAAACAAAGCAACGATAAAAATTGAATAAAAACAACTGACCGCAACGATTACAATAAATTGTTATTTTTTGTCTGATTGCCCTTTTTAAATTACCAAACCTTCACCTCTGAACATTTTCCTTATTTTGTTTGTTTTTTATTTCCTTTAAATTGAAAAGAACTTTAAATTGCCTTGAATAGTATCAAATTAACAATAGTAAAGACTCCTCATTCAGAGGGGATATCGGAGGGGTGTCGTCTTCTGATTACCAATTGAACTTTAGTATAATTATAGTTGAGGATTGGAACGTTCTCTGGTTGTCAGATGATGTTGTCCCACTTAAGGACTGGGTCCCTATTGCTGAACAATAGGGCAGGAGTATCGAGAACACACATTATTTACTGTAATGGTGTCCTAGATCCAGTTACTTCAGAGAAAGTTCAGACTGACAAGTCTGATTGGAAAGAAGATATCAAATTGAGGGAGACAGATACGAGGACATAGAGATAGAGAGAGAGAGAGAGAGAGAGAGAGAGAGAGAGAGAGAGAGAGGAGACATACAGAGAGAGAGAGAAAGAGAGAGAGAGAGAGAGGGAGATAGATAGAGACAGAGAGATGGGATGGGGGAAATAGACCGATATGGAGAGAGAGAGAGAGAGAGAGAGAGAGAAAGAGACAGGAAAAGAAGGGTACTTTAAAAGATCGGACACGAAAAGTACAGGATAAGAAGAAAGTGAGAATGATTATGGATTGCATGACAATTATATAAAGAGAGGGAGGGAGAGAGAGAGAGAGAGAGAGAGGGAGAAAGGAGGGGATGGAGGGGGAGAGTTAATAATTATATATTAAAATGCGCGAATACATTCATTTGTCTATTTGCAAAGAAGAAGGAAAACAAACAACAGTACGGAATAATAAACGAAGAAAAAAAAAGCAAATAAGAGAGGAAAGGGAAAGAGGAGAAATGGGAACTATTATAAATGATATAATGAGGGCTGTAGATAGATTAAATAAAAATAAAAGATATAATCTTTTTATTGATGCTAGCCACTGACATGTCTGACAAATTACAATCCATGTTTTGATCACCACAAAATGAACGTTAAACTTTACATCAATTATCTACTTTTCCAGAGGTTTTAACCCTTAAAATATTTCAATACAACTCAATTTGTTTTGTCGGGTTTACCCCTCAAAAATATGGTCATGATGGTCACAAAGCGTGACGAATAAGCCCTTCTGCAGTTACGCTCTATTAATATTACACAAATGTAATTGATATAAATTGAACCTCTCTATAGCTCGCAGATTTTTATTTTTCTCTCTAATTTGGCCAATTTGGAAATGGTGTTTACTTTTCAACAGTATTTAAGGAAATACAAAGGTTTTTTTTAAAAACTGCAAACAAGCGACCAGGTTGAGAAATTAAGCGTGCATGGTTGTTTACGAGGTTTTAAATCTTCTGATAAAATATCACCAAAACACTGCGTATGATCTAAAATTATTTTTCTGATAATATTTATGACTGTGAATGGGCTTTCTTTATTTCATATACCGTATAGATAATTTTGGTTGAAATTTTCATTAGGCAGAGATGGAGAGAGATGGTATACTTTTACAGCATTACACGTACATGTACCATATCATGTATATTTCTCGTTTTGAATTGGAATTATTTTGTACAACGAAAAGCTTTGTACATTTTATTTGCTGTTATTGTTGAAATAAATAAAATGAAAAAAGAAATGTCTGTAATTGACAGGAACAGAAGAGAAGAGGGGGGTGAGACAGAGAGAGAGAGAGAGAGAGAAACAAAAATCATCATGAATTTTAATTTTAATACCCTGTTATAATTAAAGATAAATTTGAGTTCTGGTAAAAAAAAAGAAAATGAATTCTCACAGAATCAAACGAATCTAACACTGAATGTTCAATTTTGGTAGAAAATGTATACTGGCTGAGTAATGAGCATAGAAAGATAAGGAAATCAAGGTAAGTAGGCCCTTCATCATTTTTATAGTCCCATATCACATCTTTCGGTGTACAGTGCTTGTTACTTTACCAAGACTGGGCCAAATTTATAATCATTTTGATGAATCCAGAACCTTGCAGTACACACCAATAGTTACATGCTACATAATCAACTTTTTTTCTGATCCATTCCGCACCTTTTCTTTAAAAATGCAATCGCATGACCAGAACTCAACTCAAGCTACAGAAAAAAAACACATGTACTAAATTCCCAACGTTTTTAACATGTATTTTGCATAAGACTTCCGGCCAGGCACGTGGGTACAAAGATTTAACCATCGAAAAGGGCCTGAGGGTGTCTCGGAAAATATAAGCCGAATAAAAAAAAGAAGCGTAAAGCAGGAAGAAGTAATAATGAAGCAAACGAACGGTAAATATTCGAAACCGGTTACCCGCATTCTTTCAAACACCTTGTGAAAGAGAGTTTAATGAACCTTTTAATCGTTGACAAATAAAGGTTCGTAATAAAGAGAGTATTATTATTATTTAAAATTCATATCACTTCGATGATATCTCGTTTATAAATAAGCATATGATCAAGAAGTTTCCATCGAATTATATGATTTTGTTACTAATGGCGGTAGTGTGCATTCACTTATATCACGATGTAAAATTTGTTACCATTTGTAATTTTGTATACAAATTAAATATAAAACACGATGACTTGTATTGGAAATGTTATCAATGCACTTTTTTCTTCTTCTTGAAAATTGAATGGGCAGATGGATATTGTTTTTCTTGATCGAATTCAGCTATTTACCAATTAATTCAACTATTCATTTGTATGAATGCTCCATGATATTAGGGAGCAATTTCTCGTTCAATTCCTCCACTTAACACATTAAGCATTTATCTCCAAATATGGAGAATTATATAAGAAACAAGCATCCAGTGAGTGTGAAGTTACCCCCTTTAAATTTAGGAACGAAATGACCTTCCGCGTGTATAGCCATTGAAGGGAGTGGAGCGAATTCTAATTGTCCTTTTGTTGCATGGCCACGTAATTAATGCGACGAATCCAAATTTGAGCCCATTGTAAATTTGTAAACAAGGTCTGACGATCAGGTTCGCTAAGAACATGAAGAATATATTGGGTTCAGTCATTTGAGAGTAATATACCTCCCGGGTTTTCTTTCCATCATTTCCCTTTTCGCTGTGTAATTACCCAATCGCGCATAAGATAATCTGCTTATTGATATTCTATGAATTAGGGCAGTCAGCGAACAGAACAATGGCCTCCTGCTAACATCTTAATTTATGCACATTTTGATGCAAGGTCATCTCACGAATTCTGCGATACTACACGGTTTCATTTTATGGCGACATTAGATGAGTTTGTATAAATTATGCGGGGTTTTCTGAATGTTCATGGAACATTTACATTTTACAGCCCTCTGCTATGTATGCTATGCTATAATGATACAGCGAGTGAGTGCGCGCACGCTTGAATGACCATCACGGCAGACGATGTTATCACTTTGTCCGAGTTCGCTCGTATATCGTAAAGAGGCGCACCCGCGGATAGAAATTGCATCGTCTGCATTCAAAATTTGTCATTAGACACGCAAACACTACGCGGACTAGCGCTGGGGTCATCTGCCCACGCTACTGGAATTCTTGTGGAGAACTAATTACAGAAGAGATTTATAAACACCTCAGACAGCAAGGAGTGGTTACTTTGAAACAAACGACAAGATTTCATCAACCATGAAGGCCGAGTTTGGTTGTTTTGTGGACGTGACTGAACTGGGAGACGGTGTGTGAAGCCAGAAGCAAGTCAATCCCCTTCACGCAGCCGGAGTCACGGCGGAGATTACCCGCCCAACCCCGCTGTCGGATTAGTACAGAACCAGACTTGTTAAGGTACTCGCTCTTTAGGAGGGGTAAAGTGGGCCAAATCTATCCTCTGGGGCTCACCGCAGTCACCCTCTGCAGTTGGAAAGAAACGCCTCTAGCCTTTCTTCGGATATTGCGGTTAGAACTTGTATTGTTTTGTGTTCAATCGTCACGTAAAGGTTAGGCTAAATCCAAGCTGGGCCAAGGAACTGTTGAACTTTGTTGGAATCAACATCCCAGGGCCTGCTTTCATTTGGAATAAGGATCTCCTACCAGACAACACGCAAACAAAGACTGTTGAGCTCGATGATCTGAGGAGGAATACCAAGTACCAAAGACAAGAGCGATCAAACGGACTTGAAGAGAAAGCGTGGTATGTGAATTATCACCCGGATGATGATTCGGCATTCAGAGGATAGCTTCCAAAAGTTTGTCGTTGTCTGTTGGAGAGCACCCTCGCTGAATGGATAATATGTTTACCAGACACTGGCTGACTGTTTGCCCTGGACTACAGCGATGATCCACCAGAGTTGCCGTGCAAATACCATCCTCCATTTACGCCCTCAGCTTTATATTAATACAACCCAGGCGGCAACTCAGTAAAGAAGGAAACTAGATTGACCCTTTTTCGAAGGAAAATACAAACAAGAAGAGAGTAGAAGGTAAAGTGTTTTACTTTCTCTGGTAGTTACGTCAGGAGCTGCTGACATACTTCGTGCCACATTAACGTTTTTATTTGCTTTGGTGTTTTATGTCTGAAGGAGAGGAACGAATGAAATTATTTCTCAAGGAAGTGCCGAAAATAACTTCTCCAGTGCCAAGATAGTTTCCTCTCTACGAAACAAACTGGCTAGGTGAATTATTTGGATTATAATTTCCTCTTGTGCAACGTTCACGTTGGTCATAAAATCCAACAATTTGTTACAGAAAGCGTTGCGAAATAAGTGTGGGAAACGTGACATTTTCTAGTGAAAATCTTCCACACTATCTGGGAACGACTTTTTGGAAGTTGGTGTACATATTCTTGACGAATGCACACCTTATTCATGTCGAGGCCTGCAGCTACGTGTATCCATTGCGGAGTAAATCAATAGTGGATAAACTTGTGAAGGAGACACTCCTCGACTTCATCATCATGGATGTAACTAGTAATCGTGCTCTAAAGACCAAGATGACAACTCAACAACTCCTAGCTTTCTTCATGATCCTTCTTCAATGGAGACAGGCATCTGCAGATCAAGGTAAGATTTCATTCGAAATGTGAAAGATGAAACATTAAATATCTAACTGTACTGTCAATGTATTACATGTATTACGCAACTCTTATTGGAACCTGTACTGCTGTAGCGATTAAATGCATTCGAACTACGAAGTGATGTATATGGAATTGGAATAAGATTCCATACTACGCTATGGATAATTATATATATATATATATATATATATTTAATTATTTCAAAATGTGAAAGATGAAACATTAAATATCTAACTGTACTGTCAATGTATTACATGTATTACGCAACTCTTATTGGAACCTGTACTGCTGTAGCGATTAAATGCATTCGAACTACGAAGTGATGTATATGGAATTGGAATAAGATTCCATACTACGCTATGGATAATTATATATATATATATATATATATTTAATTATTTCATTTTTCGTATTTTGCAAACGTATTAAAATTAATGATTCACTTTATTCTGTGCAATTCGACCACACAAAGCGATGAATACTGACTGCTTCTCCGCTCAATGTCCATTGCGATATAATCTTTCTTTCTTTCTTCATCGTCTTTGAAATGTAATTTTCGTCCTCAAATCAGCAGCTCACGGATCACTAACGAGAAGACAAATCGGTCTGAAACTTCACTCCAAAGTCTAATAACTCGGTCCCAAAATAGTACCAAATCCGCGGCGAATTCCATCACTTATCTGAGAGTGATATTGAATTATTGTATAGTGGGAATCAGACCATGAACTGTTATTGATGACCAGATCGATTTAGATCATTCTCAGGGGAGAGTTACATGTATAATCTCATATTTTATGTCAGTGTTAAAATGCTAAAAGGAATTATGTGATCTGCGGATAATGAACTTTGTGGTCGACTCTTTCATATCATGGGCACTGGTTTCTGACTTTATAGTCGTCATTAGCAATTATGATGATTATAATCAGAATAACATTTTGTTTAGATCATGTGTTAAACTTCTCATTTGAATGTGATGTTTGTGTTTTTTTTATTTTTTTATTTTTTTAATTTTTTTAATTTTTTATCTTGGTTGCTATTTATTTAAGATTTTATGATCGCCCTCCGCAATAACGATACATTACGCTATGAATTAGAGATAATGACTCGATATATTTTCATTTATAGGCGAAGTCTCCATTGCTGGATGTATAAATGGTAGTGTTATTATTGAAAAACGGTTTAAATACATAAGTACTTTGTAAAAATCCTGTTAGTACTAATACTATTCTACTTGATTAATTGATATATCTAAGTCACCGCTTTAATTCTCGACAAATGCAAGCCAACCCTGACGTGATTTTGACTCGTGATTTCGATAGACTTTCAGGTCTGATTTCCCATCTCTTGCCTGATACTTGTATTTTGAAAATATAGCACATATTTTGAAAATAATTATATCCGCTCTAAGTTGGCATCTTGTCAAAAGATAAATGGAAAACAGGGTGTTCTTCTCCTATGATCATGAAGTTCGACGTTTGGTTGAAAATTGAGACTAAACCGAAAGCATTTAGGATACACTGTATATATACAATGTAAGAAGTTGGAAAAAAGAAGCAAAATCGTGTTTTGTGTAGAATGTGATATTGTTGAATCTGTAAAACCATGCAAACATTGAAGTCCGGGAATAATTAAATTATGTGATACGGACCTATTTTTCCTATTCCTCCGTTTTTTGTCGTCTGCATGAAATATTCTTTGATCTCGGATAGTTTGCGGCAACATATCGAACTTCTTTTCTTCGTCTTTTTTGTTGGGGGGGGGGGGGGGGTGCAAAGTTGGGAAGGGCACTTATCGTCTTACTGCATTATGTTGTCTGTTTCTCAATTATCTGGCTATCAACTTTCATATTTTCTTCTTTATCCATACCTCGCTCTAGCTCTTGCCACTCGAGTAGTCTGATGACAAAGTTTATTTTCCAGGTCCAGCGATAGAGTGCTTTACACCGTAATGTATTCAGTCGTGTTGAGTTTCAATGGTCGCTGGTCGTGCTTTATTATCAACACGTGAGTGTCAACAGCGGGCGCGAGAGAGAAGAGCTCGCTTATAATTTGATCGTCGACTAATTCAAGGTTACAGCGACGTCGAGTTGGATGAGAACACGCTTCATGTGCAAGCGGACGATGGACAATGAGAGTGAAAGAAAGTGACATTAAGAAAGCGAGCGGAACTAAAGCAGTATGTAGCTGTGGTTAGTGAGCGGATGTAGCATTTTTATAGAAATAAGATGTTGCAAATTATTTTTCGTGAGCGATGCGACTGAGCTGGCTGCTTGCATTTGTACCTAATAATACGTCAGTAATGGAGACAATTGGTTTTTCACGCCTAAACAAATCAACTCGATCAGACGACTGAAAGAGACATGTGATGGAAAATGAGCGCTTGCTTTTCCCGCCCTCTCAGTTATGATGCGTAAGTCATTTATTAATGTTTACAGATGATAATATGTGTTCCGCGCGTGAGAGAAATGAATATTGGTCGTCGTTTGTCTAAAGTCGGGGCCCTGGAGAAAGAGAAGACTGGAAATGGAAAATGCCGCTATAGTATATACCGACCTGTGTTTACTTCGTCTACTCTCCCTCCCTCTTATTAAAAACATGAAATATGATACAAGGGGGTCCTGGCGTTTCAATAGCCTCCGATATGGGCAATATTATTGGCAGTGGTGAGCGCAATTTTCATAATGAAGTTCTAACTTGTAATATCGATGGTGGGATTGATTTAGCAGCGCCGTGGGACGACACCGCTCTGTACTTTTTAAGTCCGGACAAAAAGTGCATATTTCTTAATAAAACGTGAATTACTGAGAAAGTGAGACAGCAGATTCGACCCATATTGAATCATGTTCTCCTGCCGATATTTTGTTTTCAGTCGATGCGGTTGTGATACTTCATCCGTTTTCAGATATAAGTAAACTCCGAAATTGTGTCGGTGCTTGATAAACTCAAGTTTACGCAATTTGAAAAGAGCTCTCATTTATATCGAATGGAGAAGGAGTGAGAGCAATAAAAATGCAAAATAAAAGTAAAATTGAAGCAAGCAAATATTATAAACAATACAAATATGAAAACGGGAATAACCATATTAAATTGAAACAATAAACTCTAGCCCATCAAACTGGTCGCCTTCGAAGGGGGCCCTCAAGGATCCCTTAGGCATCATTTTGCTCTTTTGATACTAAACAGACCTTGTTTTTGTCGACGAAATCGCACAATTCATCACGAAATGGTAGAAACCGAACACCGCCAATCATTCATATCTCAAGTATTTTGACGATATGTGTGATGCCATGTTTTTTTTTCTCGAAAGTTTGTTCTCCGACCCGCTACAATTACCCTTTCTCTCCTTTTACTGACCCGAAGAAGCCTTCGGAATGAAACAACCCGGAGGGGTCATGAAGTTGACCTGACTTTCGGGTCAACCCCCATAATTGCAATGGTCAGACCTGCAAAGTCCAGATAAAACCAAGGAGTTACCTTGGTCCCGCGATATCCCGAAGAAAAGCTAGGATAACGAGACCCGTCAATGAGGAGGAGAGATGAGTGTTGATGAAGGGCTAGGAGCCGGTAATGGATAACCTTTGTGGCAAAAGATGAGACCATTTAGCAAGTCTAGCTGCCTATTATGGACAAGGACATCGAGGGAGGGGGCTCGTATTGTGTTACAACTTACAAGGATAGTTCCAATACAGAGCAATTTATTACAAGGGTAAATGTTCAAAGGACTGCACAAAATGATAATTATTTATTATTTAATGAGGTACATGTACATCTGGTTACGAGTTAGGCGTGTAGTAAGATGAGAAACAATCGCACTTCGAAGTTTGCAGTAAAACCAGGGAGGTGTTTTAAACACATTTCTGTTAAGATAGTACATACTACATGTATTGTATAGATGTAAAATGTATCAACCGCTATGTAAATCTTGAATACAAATTATTATTGCTGCCATCAAGAGAAAATTCAATTTTGACTTTGGTAGGGGCACGTATGGACTCCACTCCTTTCCTCTTTTGTAGTTGAATTGCATAGTATTACTATTAATCAAGTAGGAGAAAAGCGTGTTTCTTTTATTGTACACGAATTCATTTTAACGCGTGGAATTGAGACCTGCATAATAATCCAAACCACACGTGCATGTATAAACATCGTTATTTTATTATCCTTTGGTATACGTGTACTATTCTCTAGAAATTAACGATTAGTCTTTAATGAAATAATTTGGTATGGTTTGAGGAATGGGTTTAATGTACCGGTTGATTAGATTATCCACTCAAATAGAGAAGTAAATTTACATTAGTTTGCATTTAATGAACGAGCCAGGTGCATAATTATGTAGGTAACACACAGAGTCCCATCGCAAATTTTTAATTTTTAACTCCGTTTCCTGACGAAAAAGTGTCATTGCTTGTCGTTTATATTCGTTCTGTTTTTCCCTTTTTCATCTTGACTTGAGAGAGTGTCATCTCGCGCCAAGCTGTCAGTCATTCCTGGGACCTATGCTTCACAAATCTGATAATGCCTCTTTATTATTGGTTTCACTTTCATCCAATCTCATTAATATCAGAGATCGCGAAATACTGTCAGTTTGGAATTCCAGTCTACCAATCGAGCCCTCTCAATACAAAAAATAGACATTCTTTTATCATTCTGTTAGCTCTCTCTAAAAAGATGGCCTCATCGCGGCGGTATCGGACGAATTCGCCTTTTATGGTTAATCACGGACGTCGCCCGGTACTAATGCGATCACTTCTCGACTAATTAGAAGCTCTCGTATTGTTTTTCCCTCTGTAGTTTCACTCGTTTAATGAAGATAATCAAGTTGAAATTGTATTGCTAATCGAGTTGAGAGCGAGGAATTCCTCGTGTCTAGTATCACACGTGATTAGAGATCGCCGGCGTTCCCTCGTTGACGTGTTTGATCGGAAAGGCAGGTCGTAATGGTACTTCTAGGAATTAACCGAATAAGGTTGAAAAATGTTAATTATTTATGCTTGGCCTATTTCTGTTTTAGATGGTCGTTATTCCATTGGCATGTAGAGAGAAAGAGGAGAGTTTAATAACGAGGAAAGACAAAAAAAGTATACCTGCTCAATATAGGTCCATGATTATATCTAATTAACAAATGCGTGTGTAGGTAGTAGGTATACGCAGTTTTGCTTATAGCCTAGGGGTTCGGTTGCCATTCGGTTAATCCCTTTTCTGAGCACTAAATTGATTGATAATTATAACGATTATGCAAGCGTGATGCAAGTCTGAAACCAATATACAAGGAAAGATAATAGAACTACCAAGGCCAAGTAAATCAAAGAAGAAGCTGACATTTAGAATTTCTGTGACACTCAACTCGAAGCAAACCATAATAATGAGAAATACACCCGAATCATCAACTCACTAGCTACGCATGCCATATTCGTGCTGATTTGCAATTTACAACTCGCCAGACCAAAGTGAATGGTAATTTGGTATCGGGCTGCTGGAGGCTCCTAAATATAAGTCTTGGTCGGTAAATGGAAATGAAGACGAGCAGCAAGGGGCTTAGGAGCTACTCTTTTCTCGTGCTAAAAGCGTGAATTAAGAAGTAAGTCAATACGAAGAATTGCTTTCCAAATACACGGCTACCATGTCGACGGGATGAGCTCGCAAGAACGTGGGTTTGTGTGTGCTTGCCAGGCAGCTGCGAACACCTACAGTAATCCCTGCCAGATTTGACGTTGTTGGTACTGCTGTAGTCTACAGATACTGTTACCTTCCTGGTCGAGTTCGTCTTACCAATGTTTCCAGTTGTCCATGAGATTACCCCGGCTTGATACTATCCAAAATCAAAAGCATCCTTATTCTCACATATTCTGTTGAAAATAAGCAAGGAAAACAAATTTGAAAGTCACATGTGTATTATGTAATGTTGCAGTCAAAATTATCATCACGAAGGCGTTTCCAGAATCCTTTGCCGGGGCGGGGGGGGGGGGGGGGGGTGGATTGCACAAGGCGGACATTCTCTGAAAAACCAGAAAATGTCATTGGCATTAGGCCCCCACCCCCCTCAAGATTCTTTTAACAAGCAGTCGAGCCTGAAATAGCCAAGGTGTCGGGGGGGGGGGGCACTGTTAGTGGGTACAATTTTCTTTGTTTTCTTAAGGTTTGCCGGGTGGAAGTGCCCTCCCGTTTGCCACTGGTTCCACTTTTCCATGAGGCATGGAGGCTTCAAGTCCTTACTGGACACCTCATATTCAAGCCTGCATGTTAAGACTACACCCATCAGATTTATCGGTGTTAGTCTTTTTGTCCCGAAAGATGACCCAAACGTAAACACGAGGGTGTGAAGTAGCGCCAGGGTTAGGATCATACAAATACCAAAGCACGTACAGAATGATAATGCGAGCAGTAAGAGGGCGGATACAACAAATCTGGGTTCCATAGGCAGATGAGGGCGGTGTCGGAGGGGTGTTGGTCAGTGTTTGGATAACAAAGTACGTTGTGATGTCAAGTCCTAATAGGTATAGTTTGTAGTATACCAGTATAGTCACTGCAGTGCCAGTATATTAGAGACATTGATTCAAAGTTTACATTTTTTCAATGAACCAGGAAACGGACATATATTAAAACATAACCCCGGAACATGTCTCTGCAAAGACCCTAATTTACATAAATTGAAACTCATAGCCATGCTAAGGTCGCCATGTTTTCTCTCTGTTCAGTTAATGTGTTTCCCACTCGGCTTTGATGTGTTTCCTCAAATAATAGGTGAAAAATTAGAAATGTGATGACTGTAGGCAACTTCAGTCTTCATGAAGACAAAATCTCCGAATGCACTTAAAACGAAGTCAAGCCAAGGATGTATTGATTGAGTAAATGCATTTTGTGTTTTCCATTAGACTCCCTTTAGTCTCTAATAGTATAAACCTACAATCCAAATCATATAGAAAGACGCGTTGAACGCAGATGACTTTTCCACCCAAGGCAATTGGGTTTATTACTGAATAAAAGACGAAAGATGAAGAAAAAGACTTCGGCAATATCAGACGTTGCTCTCGTGAGTTCACGTTTCCATGACAACCAGTATCGACTGAAACCTTAATATTTCTGCTTGACAAAATTCCCTATATCCGTGCCCTATTTTCACAGGCAGTCAAAATGGGGCGGTAAAAACAGGCGAGTGCCGTTTCTAACCTTTTTCGTTTCCATCTGCAACTTCAAGGGACTCGATCGAGCCGAAACCAGACGGTAAAAGAAGAAATCGCACGTGTGTTAAAGAGGAAAATGAGCAGAGAGATTGACATGTTAGAGATGAAAATGAATTTGTCAGCTTTTTATACTTTGTACATGTACGTCAGTTTTGAATGATATCGTAAAAGAAAATGTCCTCCGAAAAGGGGATTGCTCTCAACGCCCTCATATGAAAAATAATCCAAGACGAGAAATAGCTGGAAAATCGGTCTGAATTTCATGCCACATTAATTACTCAACAATTCAGATGTTTGTTTACCCATTCTTGGGTACACTGCATGTGATAGTCAGAAAGATTTAGTAATTTGAAGAAAAAAAAATCATTCCCAAACCTCACAATAGACATCTTTTTCTTTAATGTATATACTAAATGATTTATCAAAGTCAGCTTTGACATTTGTTCCCCGACAGCTTCTTCACACCCACTGTACACATACATGTCTCTATAGGACAACACAAAATGTGACATGAATGTTTTTCTCTCAACACTTCAGTTATTTCTTGTTATATCTCCATTATGAGGGCATGTGATGCGCAATTCTTTACAGGGTACATTTATCACTGATGTTTTTCCAAACTGACATAAAAAGAATTGGACAAAGCGCAACTGTTATCTTTCTCAAAACTTATTCTTCCCTTTAAACCGTAGAAATGAGTTTGTGTTTGGATGAATTACTCTGCGGGGGCTAAGGCTATATTTTTGAGGTAATGGGTATATTCCTCAGGCGTGCTAAATGAGCCTTCTCTTTTAAGTAAACTTGGCCAGAAAGAAGTTGTTTGTTTGAGAATGTGTATGATAGTGATGAATCGGTGTCTTGTGACACTATGCTATTCGTCTTTCCAAAATGCAATTATGTTTTGTTGAGAGAAAAAATAATAAAGGGGCGTACACAGTACAATGTAGTCCTGAGTGATGTTTTCGACTCGAACCAACGGATTTGTATTAACTATTTTTTTAAAACGATTCCATACTTTAAAACAATTACCAGATAATCGTCTTTCTAAATGCAATTATGTATCGTTGAGAGAAATGTAGAAGTATTCACAACTGAAGACGAAAATGTTGTGACAATATCAATTTATAGACTTGAAACACATAGCACAACAAGTGCCTTGGTGAAGAAGATCATTGCAATGATAGGTCAGTCTCAGAATTTGTTTTCTTCCATCTCGGTGACCTGAGATTATAATCAGTATGTCCTAGACTGTGTCCATGATAAAATAAAATAAATTTGATTTTTAGAGGGCCACACTGAAAAGTGCTGTCGTCTTGAAAAGCCTTACAAGTAGAGGACATTCATAACAGTGATTGATTTTATTTGGGGGTTCTATATGATAACCGGGCAAACTGCCCTAACCCAATTATGAGCATACCTTGGACTTGTACCAGCTCCCTGGTTGTACCACCAATGTTCGTAGTAGGTCCATGGTATAATCATGGACCTACTACAGCCATGGTATAATGTATGAATTATGTCATGAATTCTCTTGAGTGATTTTCCAAAGAACACCTCCCACCCCTCCTCCCCTCCCCCTCTTCATCTCACCCATCATCGTCGCTTCCTTCCTACCCTTCCCATCGTCCCATCCTCCTCACTATCCCTCATCCTTCATTGGTAGAACATCTTGAACAGCTTGTATAGAGGAAGACAGATTTATATTCCGCAGCGGGCCATCGTCCTTCGGAATTATTCCTCCGCAAATATTATTTATGTTCCCCAAGTCCTCTCGTTAAAATACCGACTGGCTGAATCGCCGTGGTATAGATGGCACCGCAATTTGGTTGACAACTGCGTAAGATTCATTTTCTCGATGAGAAACCAACCCAAAGTGTAGTCATTAGCCGTAAGTTGTCATTCCCTGGCCGCACATTTAGGTAAAACATTCAGATGTTCAGTCACTCTCTGTAACGGTTCTAAAAAAGGGGGCTGGGTAAGAGGGGGGGGGGGGGGGGGGCTCAAGACTCCCACCCCAAATGTCTTCAAGCTCCCACTTTTTGTTTTCATTACATAGTAATTTAAGCGAGGTACAAATCATGTAGATAACAAAATGCAAGAACCCTCAAGCCCCCCCCCCCCCCCCCCACAATTTTTTCGAGAAGCGCGCTTGTCGATTTCCTTCTCAGTCCATGTGTATTGTCTCATTCGGTTCTTCCACGCTGACTTCATATAAGAAGCGTAATATTAACATGTTTGGGTATATACGAGTTATGTAATATACATGTATGCTACAAACCCATGAACCATGTATCTTGGGGAAAGACACAATCTACTACACTGATAATTTGACGACCAGAGCAAAGAAATACCACTGCTATTGGCATTAATTTTGAAACTTAATGAACAGGTCTTGAGTAGTGAATTTTGTTCTTTCTTTCTGGAAACGCCGGTGGAACTTTAGCTTCACAATTCCCAATAGTACGGAGTTTCTTACTAGTTACTCGCACTTTTGCATTTATATTATTGCCTTAATAAAATCATTTTATTGTAGGAGAATGAATTATGAAATATAGGACAACAGTGGCGCTGTGGTATTAATGGAAGTAATTGGAAGTGTCAAGTATGACGCACATTGCAAACATAACAACTGTAAATATGAACTGAGTTTGCACTGTCTGCAAGATAAGAGAAGCTCAGAATTACCACCTTGGGAATTGTTCAAGTTACAGTCCCAATAAAAAAGGAGAAAATTATTGCATTATCTGGAATAACCACTTAAAACACAATGGGTTGGTTGAAATAATCTGACTCGAGACAAAACAGACCCTTGGACCCTAGACGTGTAAATCAAACCCGATTTGACAAACTTGAAATGTTTACGACGTACCTCGGTTACACCACCCCCATGCAGGTGTGTATAGTGACCAGCATACCCAGTTTATGAGTCATGTGTAGTGTTTATCGATACTCGCAAGGTAGATTTTGTTTTGGATGATGATAAAGCTTGGCAGGATATTTTTATTTTATCAGCATTGTTCTTGATGTCTGTTTTCATCCCACTGCCGATGGTATAGTGAATAGAGACACACGTCTGATTTCCGGGAGGAATATGTTTTTACTTTTACCTCTGTCCATGAAAACGGGGTCAAACTTGTTAGGGGTCTCGAAATGACATTCAGACTCGGGTTGAGTTCAAGCTTTGAACTAATATCATTTTATTACATTTATTACAAAAAAGGTCTGAATATTGAGTCCACGCAGGGTAGCTATTGTAAATCTAATATTCTAGTTAAAATGATGTGATGGACATTATTGAATATTTATACGTAACTGAATTGATTGTAAGAAACTTCTGGTTTTATTCGTAGACGAACGGAAACATTTGTAAATACACACTCTAAATTGCAACGAAACAATGCGTGGGCATAGGCATACAGCAAGCCACAAAATGTTGACAGTCGGTCAGATAGTCAGGCAGGTTTTATGTGACTATTCATCAATAAATCTTCGAGTAACTCCCAATAACAAGTTATCGTCTCGAAACGGAATGGTAGTCGTCAGCAGTTTTACGAGTGACCTCATTACATTTTGCGGAGACATTTATGACGGGTATTCAATATTCTTTGAACTTCTCCTGGAATATAAATGCAATACGTTATACAATTGGTATGCACACTTTGATATTCTTTAGGTATCTGTAGTTGTATGTGTGTCAAAAGTTGTAGGCAAGTTTACACGATACGACCCCTCCTCTCCACCCCTCTTACTCGCTCGCCCTCATCCGATACCAGTGACCCCTTCAATAGCTAGACTCTGGCTGCGCCTCTGTGTGAATGTGACGGGTTGATCGTTTACATTTTTCTTCTGTGAGAAAGTGAATGGATGGAAGAACTTCCATTTGGTTGGATGAAAACTGGTGATAGGACACGTACTAATTATTATTGTCCAGATCCTTGTGATTGTACACGAGGGGAATATGATGATAAGACACGATTGCGTGACACCTTCGTGCAAACAGCGTTTTGTTTGATTTAAAGAGATCCGGTAATTTTGTTTTAGATCCTTTAAAAAAAGCCTTGATTTAGCTCATGCTGCAATGATAATTATAAACCTTTAGGAACCCCATGAATTTTACAAGCCGGTCTTCTGTCTGATTATCAAGATATTTATGATTGAAAATCGAAATCAAATTCTGCGTTGGCCAACGGGTTTCATATTTCATAACACTACATTCTATTGGGGAACAAGAGTATGGTAAAACCGGTCACTTAAGGTTTTAATTTTTTTGAGGCACTTTTTGATCATTTTGAAGGCAATTTTTGTAGGGCTTCCAAATAACACCATATCACAGACACTGATAACACGTAGGGCCGTGGATCTCAAATTTAACATTGTAAAACGATCCCTTTAAAGGTAGTACTCCGTAGTTTAGTGTACAATGGCACCTCATATCGACACCAGAATACCGAAGGCTTGAGATGAGAGTGTCAGAGACTGACTGGTTTCGTTACTCTTTTGCCACCCATACTCCAAGAAGTATCCTCACGTATCAATGTGCAATAAACGTTTCTGAAATGCCTCTCCAGGAAACCGAACATTTGTTGATAAAGTGGTAAACCTGCAAATGATATTCAACGTTAGACAATGAAGCAAAACGGCATACATGTAATATTATGTGACCATTAGTGGTGATGTTGTGATAAGGTAATTAGTAAGTAAATAATAGTAAGTGTTAATTTGAATCCGGCTTAGTTTCCAGTCTCAAAGTCTCCATGCTCCGACATGCCATGAATGTATTCGACAGTCCAAAGATAGAATAAAGAAAACAAAAACGTGTCCGGCATCCGCAAAAGTCATCTTGAAAAAGTTGGCACGCAAAATAAAAGACAGAAAGAAAGATATCATTGAAAGATATGGATTTCCCCAAACCAAAGCATATGGCTTTGACTTGTGGAGGGAAAAGCCAACATATTTAGCTGTCAATTACTACATAATGTACGAGATCTCGACGAGGTATCGCGCATGGAAAATGGGCTACGAGATCAAGATGATGATGATTGATGATAGAGAAAGATAAGATTGTCATTAAGGGTTCCTATTATAACAGTCAGTGAGTGATCGATAACGAAATTGACCGAGGGAACGGTATTTTTGGAATGCGAGGGAAATCGATGAAAAACAAAGGGAAGAGGAGCCCGTGAAGTATCGTATCGTCATAATTATTGGTAATTCGTAAATACAAACCTGACGAAATCGCAAGAGCTATCGAGATGGAAGCAGAGATTAAACATGTTGGCGAGAAAGTGATCGAAACTCATATCCCACGTTAGTGTGGGAATCAGCCTGAATGTTTCCTCATTTACGTCAGCTAAAAGATAAAAAATGACGTCCGTATATTAATAATGAACTAATGCTCTAGCCCTTTCATAAAGTGTGAGAAATTTCTCTTTCAGTATGGGGCTCGTGCAGCTGCAAATTGGTGCTTTTTGTGGCTTTCGAAATACAAGTTAAAAGGGACATTTTGCCTTGACAAAAATCAAGTCTAGTGGGTCTAACCTTTTCTTGCTGATGAACAGTTATTGAAAATAGAAACAAATATTAAGAAAAACAAACGAAGGGGAGGGGGGGGGGGGCTAATGAATGGTCATGAATAAAACATAAACCATGCTAGTGTAACATTATTTACGGAGGTGCACTGCTAAGCAAGAATTAGACTAAAGAGGAGGGATCACGATAATCACGTAAGAGGTAAGACATTTCAGGATGGTAGGGGGGGGGGGGGGGGGGTGAGGCCAGCATGAACTTATAATCTACTTTGTGAATCAGTTATTGTAATTCGTAGATCTATGTCTACAAACCTATTTCAATTTATGAAATACTGTAAATACATGCATGAATCAGCAATTATAAAGAAAGAAGGTCTTGAGACTATTTGTTTGATCTTAGATATATTGGCTGATTCATTTTTAATTCGTTAAATCCCGAGAGACTCATTTATTTTGCAAGACCTGATTAATGTATTTGTCATAGAATAATTAATCTTGATAGAGCAATCTGTTTCTTAATGTACTCTTCTGAAAACGAGGCCATCACAAATAATTTTTTGTAAGAAAATAAAATGGAATGGCCAGACTAGTTATCGGTAGGTTTATTCCCAAAGCTTTAGCTTTGCTCGCATACAGAGGTGCATTTGAGCCCCGCTGAGACGTTTCAAGGCCGATCCTTCTCACCTCACACCCATGTGGATTTGCATGACAATGGGCGATTATTGGAGGTAAGAAGCTCTCTATAGTCCCTCCTATTGACTTGTTTGGGGTGTTAAACTGCACTCGCAGTCCACAGTACAATGTCTTCAATGCAGCCAGCGCCTTGAGAACCACAAACAAAGGTCTTTGGTCCCGTATTGATCTGCTGCCATTTGAGAGTCTTAAGCGCTGGCATCCCATGGTTCTATCCTCTCTCATCCCCATTATCTAGGAACCCTCTTGCTATTATTTACATTCATCCAGATCATCCTCCAGCTTTATACTCCAATCTTTTCTTCGGATCCATCCTAGCGAACAGTGGACCGTTAAAGCCTTTGTTGATGCAGAGATGGGTAAGAAACGCGACAAAAGGCGCGTGAATTCTTTCAGTTTCTTAACATTTTTCTTTCAAGAATTAAACAGAGAAATGTCGTCATGATATGGAAGGCCTTCCGTGAGTAAGCACTCGCTTTACGCCCTGCGTTTCTATCGCGTAATCGCGTAAAGTGGCGCAATGTAAGAGCTTTTTATTGTTTGAGAACCTGACGACTGTGTGAAGTGTTTTGATCAAAACAGAAAGTTAAGAAGATATTGAATAATATCAAAAGAATCAAAAGGATGAAGAGATAGTGAACGAAAGAAAGAGATTAATTATTTTGAAAGTGGCTGGGCCCAGCTGGCAGGGCAGACACTGGTCATTTAAGATGGTATTCCACTTAAGTTTCGGTTAAGCTTTTTTTCATCCGTCGAAACACTCGAGAAATCTGGAATAACGAGGGCATTCTCTCTCCAGTCTCCAGATAATGTGGAATAAAAGCCGGGTATTTCTGCGACTTCCTATCTATAATAAAAATAGATATAATTCAGATTGATCATGTTTTCATGGTTGCCCCATATCTGACAAAACTGTCATCAGAATTTCTCAAATTTGAATAGCGATCCTTTTTGTTGCCATAGTTACCGGTGGTTTTCTGTTGCGTACATGCATGAATAGTTTTTCATATGAGGCGCATCTTTATCACTTTATCTTTTCCCTGCCTGATGAACAAAAAATGTTAATAACAAAAGGATATGAATTGATGAGCGAAGATTGTGGCTTTCATGTTTTTTTTTATTGTACAAAAATGATTTAATGTTTTTTTTTTGTCACGAAAAAACGTTATGCTTTTTACTTCATTGAATGTAAGTTTAATCCTTGGGAGAAATATTTAGATATACATGAATAGTGTTGATGCCTGAACGGTAGGTACAAAGAGGGTTTACTTGTTCGTCTGTTTTTTTTTCTTCTTGTTAAATTGCGGGAGTTGATGGAAGAAAATTGTTCTTTGAAATACAATGATGGATTATTTTCGTGAATGTGAATTGTTGACACATTAACCAACTATATGATTGTGTAGGCTATACCTTGTGGATTACCAGGTTGCATATTTCTTTTCTTCATCCGTCCTCCTTGGTTGTCGAGCCACATGGTAGTAAATAATCCTTTATTTCACACCCGTACAAGCAAACATTTTTTTAGTACACTACGTTGTATTTCCGAAACCCCAATGTTCTGTTACGTCACAAGACAGTGACTTCAGGACTTCAGTGCACATGTTTGTAACATGGCCAAACATGATCAGTTGATCTACGTGGAACCAAAGGACCTGATGAGTATAATATAATCCTAGTATTCGAATAATGACAATGTTCTCAAATGTTCTCTGTTACGTCACAAGACAGTTACTTCCTGTCAAGGCACAATTCAGCTTTATACCCAAACACATAATCCTTTCTTTCATAAACCTACGCAAGCATACTTAAGTTAGTATACCCAGGGTATGTCTCACCTCCCTGATATACCCCAACTCTCAATGTTCTCTCTTGGTTCATAGGACAGTTACTTCTAGACACAATACAGCTTTATGACATAGCCAAACACCATTGATCTGCTGTTGAAACAATTGAACGTAAAGCTTATAATCCTTCCTTTCATAATATGCAAGCAACATTTTCCTCTCCTACTATATTCCCCATTGTCCTTTGTGACGTTACGCTGTGACACAATGTAGCTTTCTAGCATAGCCAAACACCATTGATCCGTTGACGATTGAAACTCTTGAATGTATGGTTCTGTGGTCTATACTTTCACTGAACCACAACACGTATTATTTATAATGAGACAGACAATACGTGGAGAGAGGTCTAGGTAATGATCTAGATTATGCAAATACTCGGCTCTCTTTTGATAAATATTGACGCTTTACTAATTGCAAATAGGACGTTCAGTGAGGGGGGATTTAATCGGCAGCTGGCACGCTTTGCAAGATGAAAGAATGCTACTAACTCACAAGAGTGTTGTGTAGCCCTATATACTTGGTTGATAATGCTTCTTTATGTGTGAAGTACCGACTTTGTAATTATTGATTGAGCCTAGCGCAAATGTTTAAACGATGTAATTTGCATACAAGCAGCAGTTAAAACTGTGATGCATCTCGTCTATAAACATTTACCTTTTTAGTCTACAGGATTTCTTTGTAGATCTGGGATTTATAATATCGTCATAATTATAGGGTTACGGTTAGGCCTGAGGCTGAGGAAAGACTTAGGTTTAAAGATTTAGGTAGGAGAAAGGGTAAGATGTAGTTTCGGATTCAGGATTATAGTTAAGATTTCGTTTGGTGTTGGAAACTCATGTTAATGTCTTGCTCATCGGTCATCAATGCGTCTCTTTGGTAACATTTATAATTGGTTACGAGGTGCTAGAATTAATCACACGATTTATACCCTTGGCTTGACACACACCTGACTTTACCCATTGATGATGCGTTTATGGTACCCCCTCCTCTAATTCTAAAGGGTCTTTCAACACCCTCGAAGCCACTCATTTCGTTATCATGTGGATTCAGTAAGATATCCGCATTGTAACGATGGATGCCGGAATGAAACATCGAGGTTTACAAACTGTGTTCATTGACATTTATGTAGCACGATCAACCATCTCATAAATTATTTTATTGTGGTCGTTAAAAGGGCATTCCGACTATGAAGTCGAACATTCGAACATCCCCCTTCCTTCATGTTCATGTGTGATTAGTATGTGAAGTGCATCGGCATGATCATTCACAAAAATATGATGCTCTCGTATGCGTTTTGACCCACTTCTTGAAAAGTCATTGACTTTATACGTGTTTCCACTCCTGTCCTGTCCAGACTGTTTGCCTGTAGTTGCATGTGCCATGTCTACCAATATCTGTCTTTGGTAATTGGCAGGGGCGGGATTCACCACAAGATCGATGCCTTCTGCATTTTTAAATATCTCTACAACAATTGATAAATATTGACAGGGAGTTGCCTTAAATTAATGTTTCGAATAGCGATTATACGTACATACATCATGTTCATTATAAGCTTAGTTCTTAGGGTAAGATTGTTTTTGAACGGTTTCATAATAAAGTTTGTTTTCAGAATTGAGATATGAGTCAGCGAGACGACAGCATGTCAGCCATATTTGATCAAGAACACACTTTGCTAAATATTTCCAGATATGGATTATCTTTCCGTGAAGGATTCATCAATATTGAATAAATAAACTTATCTGTTGCTATGAAGATGTAAACATAATATGAAGTGCAATTAGCAGATTAGAAGTTTAGATACCGGATGTTTTGTGTTGGGAGCACTTCCTCCAATAAATATTCTGGCTGTTTGCAGTTATCATCAACATGATTAACCCGACGCATCCCAACATCTGTTAATGTTGTCATTGTTGGAAGTCTTTATGTGCACAACTTGTGATGAGTTGGCAATACCTTACCCATCTTTTGTCACCCATTTCCCCCTCGGCAATAAATGGAACGCATTGTCTTATCAAACACTCTCCCCCAAGGTGAGATAACGATGCTGATGTTGATCGCCGTTACACTTTCTCCCTATTTTGTTTTTCAAAATTTGATTTACAGTGACCATAAGTAAGTTTGAACAAGTCATGTCCTGTAACTTACGGTCCGTTGAGTTCAAGCCTTTCAATGATAGATGTGAAGTGATTTTTTTTACTTGCTCTCATTACCAGTGGCAATAGTTACATTCTTATCCAATCGTTCAGCGGATGTCATCTCTCAAGTTAATTTAAGTACAGCGTACCAATTCTAGCACCGACGCCATTCTGTATGACTGGTCTCATTCAACTTCTGTTCGGCCAAAGATAACCATTCATTAGTGATAAGGGGGTCCAAATCTTGACGAAGAACAGAGAAACTGTATGTGTTAGGGGGTCATCACAAACTATGGCTACTGTAAGCGATGGCTAGTTGTTTACGTACTTTATCACCATAAACTTCACAAAGGGTCTATCTGTCCGGTGTCTACGACTTGACATGTCTTCTGGAGGCTACAGATAATGATTATCCGCATTTGTCATCGCCTCCACTTTTCTCCCATCTTTGCTTCGCCATTTAATGTTTTCATCTTAAAGGTGGAATGGATCTCCAGTTTTGAGGGGAAGCTGAAATTCTCATAGATTTTAAGGCCGCGTGGCAAAGAAGTCAATAGTATCCATTGGTACTATTATAGAAAATGTTAGCCAACATTGATGAGACAGACAATGTGAAAACTTGGACCATGGGCTGGACTAATGCTCCTGCCCCATAATTGCTTGTCCCGCATGTGCATATTCATGTCGGCGCTTTCCACTAAATTCTCAAAGAAGCACCATTTTATCTCCATGTGCAAGCTGTTATTTAGTTTTTAGCAGTATGTATTCAATTTTGTTTCACTTTGATGGTTCAAACAACCTGGAATGTCCGATCAAGAAATCTGGATTTCCACGTTGTGAATGATTCACGTTTAGAACAACTCTGATCTCGATATCCATCTTTCAATGTACTACCATAATTCAAATGTTCCTTTAAGTTTTTACCAGCCACATTGTATGGGCGTGCCATCTGGAAACCGTCATGAGAAACTCAGTACGACGGACAGGGGGTAGTAATGAGAGAAACCGATACCTTTCGTAGATAGCAAAGTTTCAAGATGTCATTTTGTTTGTATGTTGGTGATGATGAGTTGGTGGGGGTTTATCTGCGGTAATAAGCCCTCACATTCATCGTCTTTGGTCATTTATCTTCGGTGTGTCACATTTGGGCGTTCAGCCTGAGATGATTTGTACTATTGTATGACACGTGACAGTGATAAAGGAATAGTAATTGCTATTGCTCTGAATTTGTGATCATGTGATGAGGTAGGGTACCCGCCAGTGGTGCGTAGATTGGATCCAACCAGTGATGGGGCATTAATGTCCTGGGGGGGGGGGCGGCGTCACTACCTCACCAGACTTTCTAGATAGATTAGAAAGAAGAAACTACTTCGAGAGAGGTGAGGGTGTTAATATTTCTCCCTAATGACGGAACCCGCATTATTACTATGCATGTACTTGTACCATGGACGTAGTAGGTCCACGATTGTACACTCTAAGGAACTTAAGCTGAATAATCTGAAATTGAGGCATGTTTATAGCAGAATGTTTGAAATAGTGAACACAATATCAATCAGCCAGTCATTTTCTGTTTTAGTATAGGCCAACATTTGATAAAATTATGAATGCATTGCTCTTATACCAAACAAATTCACTTCAGAAGCTTAATAATTATGCACACGTGTCTTATACAACACTTGCACAACATTTCGATTTTCGAGTGTATATCCTGTAAACCTACATAAGCAATACAGTGAGCATCTCATATCCCTATTCTCTGCCTCAAATGAAATTACAGTGCCAGTCCCAATCTACGTCACTTTTCGTTTAATTACTTGTAATCAAATATTGTTGCGTGGTGTGTCTAATTTGCATTTAGCTCAATAATATTGCCCCAGCCTGCTACCCAAGTCCCATGAGAATACGAATACATGTATAATGGGCTTAGCTGATGGCTTCCCCCTCCCCTACACGCAAACCCCACCAATACCCCCTCGCATTATCAGCATGATGCATGTAATGAAGGCTATGGATGTATAAACAGGGAGTTGGAAGAAAGGTCTTTATTTAAATTGAGGCTCCATGATGTAATCTATGCAGCGAATGCAGTATGGACAAAATACGTTTACACTATATCATGCATTTCGAGAGATTAGATGAAAAGTCTTTATCCAAACGAAAGTTTGCACTGATAAATTATTATCTATTTAGAAAAAGTTGTATGGTCGAGTCCACATCTCACGTTATCATTATCATAGTTACATGTAATTAAGCTGTCTTTAGATCGGTAGACAGGTCTGTATTTGGATTAGGGCGTGCATTCGCACTGCAGTAACATTACATAAAATTAGGGATGTCAGTTAATATTGGTGATCTGACGATTTAGGATTGAGAACCAAATAGATGTAGCAAGACGGATATTGGCAATCAAATGCGACAGATGATGTATACATAGATTAGTGGGATGCTCCTCGTCCAATTAAAGCATATGAGAAGTGATGGCAATGGTCACAGATAATTGGGAAATGTACTCAGATCCTACAAATCATTTGGATAGAGAAATGACAAAATCGTCAATTTGAAAATCAATGATTACTTTGGTTTGTCAGGAAATACATAAACAAAATCAATGGCAGACAAGTTTTGATTTAGATCGAGACATCTATGATCCATTAGTCACTCTCTCATCTTGTGGGAAAAAAAGAATGTTTAAAGTGCTTCTTAGAAATCAGGGGTGTCTTCCTATTCGGCTGATAACCAATGAAATACAGATATACTACAGATTAAGTCACCATCGTAAATGGCTATAATTCTAAATATCCACCTAACTCATTTGCGTGAATTCCATCTAAAACTGGGCAAGATACAGCCGAAAATAATGAGTATATTGCCATTTTATCAACTAAAATAAATGCTGTTTGCTATTATAGCGAATCACCGCGTCACATTTTTACATACTCATGCAACCGTACTCGCTATCATGGTTAAAGAGGGGAAATACATTAACTTTTATTTTCGTCATGTTCGTATTTTCGAGATAAACTTGTATTATTTTATTTTGGTAGACTTTCCGAGTAGCCGCAAAGTGTTTAATATTTCATTTTGATAGATTCGCTTGAGCTCCTACATTCGTCTAAAAAGAGCATCGAACGCCAGTTTCCTCTGAAGTACATTCGTGTAGGTGTTTGCTTTCTTGCGGTTATGAAACCGATCATGAATTATTGTTCGCCACTGATTTCCTCACAGAATACACGAGAGGGAGAGAGAGAATAGAGAGAGAAAAGAGAGAAAGAAAACCACGACTAAAAGATTCATCCCATTCATGCCATTGATTTTCATGAAGATCTGCGAAGAAATCTGATGGTAGGTGATGAAAATTTTCGAAATCTGTTTTTCCATATTCCTGCTTACAAATACACACACGCAAATACAAAATAATGTACATTATGAAACACAAAGGAATAATGATAACAATAATGATAATCTTTATAGCGCATTTTCTATAGATTCAAGTTGCTTGCCCTTTAGGAGCGTGCATGTTTCAGATGTATTTGAAATAGTCACGTTATATTTCTTAACTGCTATTTCTTAGGAAAAATCAATGAAATACTGGTTCTCATAAATCCTTGGAAAAACGAATAAAGAAGGATGCAATCTTTCAAAATACTTGCATGAATATTTGAAGGAAAAGGAAAAATAGGAGTAAACATTACAATAACATTGTTGTACTTCAAGCCTTTTCTCAATCATCGTCTGTTCGCTTTTTTGGTCTTGAGAAGATCTCTGAATTTCGCCACAATTATTGTAGAGTTAGAAAATAGTGATCGGGAGAAGCATGGACCCTGGTTGGCGTCTGGAACTTGTGCAGTAACTGTATTTGAATACGTGCTCATCTATTGGTCAACTTAGTGGACTAATATGGATTGGGGGGGGGGGGGGCAGTGCTGACTTCAAACTTTGATTATGTTGACCTTTATTGTTTTATTAAGGGCCTCATTTTTGTTAGTAGGTGGAATCGGGTTAATTGGAAAGCTCTAGATTTGTTTAGTTGATGGTGGGTTATTACGAACTTGAATGTGTCTCTTTGTTGGTTAAAGGAAGCAAATATTGACCAGGCTCTGCTCTGGGTCGTCATTCGTTGGTGTACCAATTATAACGGACCTTTTAGTTTTCAGTGAGGAATTTGAGAAGCTGAGAAACAGAGATGCGCCGACTGTCACCATGTTGTCACTCACCTGAACTAATTCTCCTTAAAATGTACACTTGCAATGCTCCCAACGGCAATAGGTGCCAGATTAAAAAAATGAGCCATTATGATTTTGTTCTTCAGTCTTTCCTCGCTGGCAATGATTGTGGGGTCAATATTTGGCAAAGCCTTGGGTTTGAACATAGGATTGGTAATTAAATGAGCACAGCGAAGTATATTTATATATAGTAGCTGTGATATCAAATGGTATTAATATTATTATCATTATTGATATTATTAAATGTTTTCTCCTTGATAAAATAGGAATCCTTAGAGAGCTGTGAAATATCGACAGCGTGGTAAACTATTTAAACCTATCTATGCATGTGAATTTTACATGAAGTGTTATTGAATTATTCAGGACAAGACGACTAGTAATCATTTTATATATTTTTTTTATCCAAGTAAGCTCTCTGTATATTACACTAAGTGTGAAGTTATTTGAAGTCCTGACAAACAGCTAATTCTATTAATCACGCGACTTTTAATCCATGATATTCGTCTATACTTATTGTAATATCACACCATGTCATTGGCATGATATTCTCTTTTCTGAACTCTGCTGGCACCGGTTACTGTTTACATTTCGAGATCAACAAACGGTCCCATGATAAAATGTTATTGGACAAAAGAAAAATGATGACAAATCGTCTAACAGCCTACATATTCATTCAACAATGGCTTTGCAACTCAAAAGCAAGACAGATGTCTGTCTTATATTCATTCATAACGTCTCTAAAGTACGAGTCTATAATAAATGGCCTACATACGGCGCTCAATATTACTTAGGCAAATAGACCCATTATGAGCCCCAGCGTGATTTCTCAATGGGTGCCAAACGGGGGAGCACTTCTGTACAAACCTCAATGACCCACTTACAATCTGTGTAAGCAGTAGTACATAGTGAGACGTTTTGGAGGCATGGTTCTAAATAATATGTAGATAAATTTGTGTTCAAATGTGACCTTCCTGGTTTCTATGCATTTGAAAATATTGGCGATCAAATATTGACTTTTTTGGTTTTCGTTGTATTGCCCAAACTAACTACTGACATAGCAAATATGGAGGAGGGAAGCAATGAACTTTTTAAGAGGTAGTTAGAGCTGTTTTTGAACGAATACAGTTCTTTTTCTTTTCTTTTGAAGTATACGCCTATATTCTATAGAAATAGAGGTAGCGAGTATCCCGTACAGATTGTACGCCCTTTTCTTGTTCAGTGGAAAACGTTTCAAAAGCTATTGACTTGCAATGGGGCTGCCCCCGTTCGGGCTTTTTTTTTCTCGTTACGACTCCCGTCTGGCTATGCTGCTGTATGGGCCTACTACTTTGTAGAAAGCTTGATGTATCGACATGATCAATATGACCAATGGTTATGGGAAGTGTTTAGAAATTCTGACGATGAGAAGAAGAAGCTATTTTTGGTCAATGGTTTTGAAAGCGAAAGCAAAATTTCTGATTACATGAGATGATTTCTCAAATCAGTTGCACATTATACAAAAGTTAAAACGTAAGGGTACATAGAGTATTATTATTCAACGGATTTAAAGATTTATAACGTGCCTTTCTGCCTTTCGACATTCTAATGTATTCCGTGACAACCAGACACTCTTGTTCACACGTATCTCAATCCAAATTCATGAAAGTAGGCTAAATAAATCGAATTAAATGGACTTCGACTTCATGCCCTAAACGAATAGAATAGGAGACGGAGGAGATGCAGAGAGGGGATGTCTATGATTTAATCAGAGAGGGCAAATATTTCGCCGAATAAAATTATCGCCTGGTGTGAAAATCGTTAAGAGCTAACGGCAAGTAGCCAAGCTAAAAGATGGATTTATGTCCATCAGATGAATTCATCATTTACGAATTATGCCAGTGGATCTTGAAGATGGTTGCCTGCCGTCAGTCCTTTCTTCTTATCCTTTGGAGTCCTATTATAGTACCTGTGGCAGAATCTATTGAATGTTTAATCCAAACACAATGGCTGTCGACACCCTGACGATTGCCGAGTCCAATACATAATCATCGCCAGCAGCTCTAACCGACTCGTAATCGATAATTGGCAACAATTGGGACAAAAGGACGGAGTGAGACATAGCTTGGATGTGCGGGCCTACGGCAATGTCTCACCCCTCTCTCCGCCATTGCCGAGATCATAATATATGCAAAGTAATGTTATATGAGTAATACCTCATAACTCAAGGCATTGACTTTACGAATTGACTAGGTTTATCGAACAAGGATATGAATACCCATTAAGTGATCATCGCGAATACATAACCATGGGCTTTCATGACAGGGTAATTGTCGTCACGAACTTGATGAACGTATTCTTAGAAGAGTAGCTTGCTAGACACGTGTAAATGTAAACCAAATTAGGACATTGCCCCTGTAAGGAAAGGTGAACCCTTTCTCATTATTGTTTAATTGTTATCGAAAATAAGCTTCGCTATTTTTAGTAAATTTCAGATTTAATCTTGAACTTTAAACATTCCCGAAGTGAATGAGATGGCAAGATCATTTTACAACTGAAAAGCGATTGCATAGACTTTCGGGAAATTATTCCGAGGCTATGTCAATTGCCTATGGTTCATCACCTCTTGAAATATGCGAACAATGAAATGACGTATTTATTTCTCGAGAGTTTAAACGATCGTTTTCTAAGTACTTCCAAAGCCTTAATCATTTTAAAGTTACTAATCCAAATTAACGTCCAATTTGTTGCTGTCATTCTCATAATTCGAAAGAACACGTAAACAACAACAAAGTACTTCAAGGGAGAACAAAAATCGGATGCATTCCACTACAGGCCTCAATCATGACAATTGACTTGTCTTCTCAAGCCATCGATCGCTAATGTATGAACTGTAGTTTTCAATAGTAATAACCCTCGGGTGAATGTGAGTGATGGGGAGAAAAATAAGATGGAGTTGTTGTTTTCTTTCTCGCGACCCTTGGCAAGAATCCCTATTTGAAAGCATTGTACGGTTATAAGACGGTATCGCTAAAGTCCTTTTTCATTCGCCAATGCTAGGTGACCCGGGTTCGAAACCAAGTCGATGCGCTAGTTCCCTTTGGTAAGGCATTAATCCTGATTACCAGGTCCCTCGGAGAGGACCTAAAGCTGTCGGTCCTCTGGTTGCTTAATAACAAGCATTAATGCTAATGCCAGGTAAAATAACCACCACCACCAATATACTAGACGCGCTGTATCCATCACATATACGGTGTCCTGAAATGCTGTGATGCAGATTGTAAATATAGTTGTAGGGGTTATTATAAGTTTATTTTCGCTCAAAACAGATTAAAAACTGTCTATTGAATAATGTAAATGATCTGGATGACAAATCGCAAGAAAAGACAGACGATGTTGACGATAGATGATATTTACGAAATAGATTTTTATTGATTGATTGAAGGCTGGAATGGTATCGAGGTAGTGATGCAGGGCACATTAACAACACATTATGAGGTCACGGTGTCATGTGGAGGCAAGAGGACAGCATTTTCTATTTTTATGAATTTTATTGCTCTAGGCAGGGGCAGATTTGTCAATTGGATCATAAACGCCTCATTAGTGGGTTTGCTTTAGGAAACAGTCATTGACATTCGCCAGAAGCAACCGACTTAATTAGAACGAGTAGATAAATAGATAATTGCGTAATTAGCGCTCTTTGCTGTCGGTTGGTAAAGGGCTTTTTAGTTTGGTAGCTTGCCTTGCGGCGCGGCCTTTGCCTTACCCCTGCCCCATCCCCCTCCCTCCAACAAAAAAAAAAAAATCATAATTTAAATGACCTAGCCCCCTTTCTACCTTG
Organism: Strongylocentrotus purpuratus; assembly: GCF_000002235.5. Lineage (NCBI taxonomy): Eukaryota > Metazoa > Echinodermata > Echinoidea > Camarodonta > Strongylocentrotidae > Strongylocentrotus > Strongylocentrotus purpuratus. Next base: position 2,887,003 of record NW_022145598.1, on the reverse strand, counting down.
CCGAAGGCCTTTCTTAGGTAGAATGGTTTTGAAATATTATGTTCTATTTTAAAGAGGATCCTAATTGCTTGCTTATATTATCGATCCTTAGTTCAAAAGTTAGGCCTATTGGGCGGGGAAAAAATAATATTGTCTGGTAATATTTTAGAGATATGATAACGGAGGGACAGTCTAGAGCTCTCACATTATTCATAAGAATATTCGCTGGGAGACAGCCATTGTTTAATGATCATAGACCTACTACAAATGGTTTAATCATCGTCTGACAACCTAAAATGTCTTCATACCTCATACCAAATGGCTATATCGGCAGATTTAACATTCGTACCCTATACCAATCATGTCAATTATGCCATTGTGGTATTGTGGTTGCAGTTCCTAAAATCAGTAAAACGTTTTTAGTATACCCATTGCACACCCATTGTATTCAGTGCTTTTTTCCTCCCTTGTTTGAGTTTTATAACACGATGTTTTTATCTTCCCACTCTTCACTCTGTTGAAAATGATGAGTACTTGCGAGTGAAATTAAAAAATTGAATGAAACCCTGCATGGATAATCCGCGTCTGATTGACCTGGGTCTTCTTCGAGCTAAGATGTGAATTAAGAGAGAGAGAGAGAGAGAGAGAGAGAGAGAGAGAAAGAGAGAGAGCGAGAGAGAGATAGGGATGGAGGGAGGGAGGGAGAGGGAGAGAGAAAGAGAGAGAGATTATTGAACATAATACTGTTTTGCATAGTTCGGTTTTAGAAGCCTTATAATTCCGAGGGATTTTGTCCAATTTACTTCTTTTCGTCCAACATTTCAAACACTTTTGTTTGTTGCTGCTATGGAAGGCCTGATGCGATTGTGGCAGACCTTTTGTGTCAACTACTATACAATCTTTTGAGGGATGAAAAATCACAGATCTGTTTGAATTACCTTGCAAATCGGATTTATTTGGCAAGCAACGAATGGATTCTTACAAATTCATTGTCCCTTTACGTAAGCCATAATCCGTCAGCGTCCTCAGTCGCCAAGTATATGAAATGCTGACACAGGTGTGGCGTATATTACGGAGCTATACTCAGCCCAGCAAACACACCGTTATCAAGACGTTCGAAAAAAACGTAATGAAGCCGTTATAAATAGCGTTGATAGAACGTTTATTTTCGTACCGAGAACGGTGTACTCTGAGTATAAGATCACTTTAACCAGTTCATGAACGAAAACGTATAGACACCCATAATAAATTCCTTCATTAATGAAACGGACCAAAGTTTAACGCCGTGACGTATTTAAATATAAGTAGAATACGGGCCAATTTATGCTTTTAATGTGTTTTGATATGTTCATAGAGAAAATGGATACGAACTGTTCCTTGAGCAATATCATATGTGTATGCGAGAGACTGGGATATTTTCCATTCATACCACTTGAGTAGAATATTCATGGGTTGTACGAATCTTACGGTCACTATGCTTTTTAGTTTTTTTTTTCATCTCCCACCATTAAACCATGCATGCATGTATAATCTTATTCCTGTCGGCATGAACATACTTGAAGTGTATACATGCATGTATGCTGTCAATAAAATTACTTACGCAGTGTAAGAAAAGCGAACTTACAACTTTAAAAGATCGCAATATTTTCAAGTAACGTGGTTTGCGAGGCGTAATCAAATCATGCAGTATAATTTATAGAGTAGTGATTTCATTTCAGAAATTGATTTAGGCAGGAGGAAGGGAAGTTGGTTGGAGCTTTAGAGGTGTGATGTGCAGACGTTCCATCTTGCCTCTCGGTTGTTGTTGTTGGGAAGGGATGTGTCTTTTTTTCTATAATAGAATCATCTTTATTCAATATTGCTCTCGATAGGAATGTATCTTGAATTGAACCACGCCTCCATGTTTTTTGTGGGAAAGGTACTGCCTGCATAGATAGATACACATATTAGGAGTAACAGTTCTATATTTGCCATCTTAATGCAGACAGCAGTGTCTATGGCTCTCCTCACCAAATTTCACGTCTTTTAAATTTCAAAAGGGTTGTATTTGTGTAATATACGTATAATCAAACATGTTTGTGTTTTTATCGCACGGGCTTGCTGAAGTTCAGTCGTCAGAATGGTAAAACTGAATTGATTTGTATCGTGATAAAATGAACGTATGGATGAATAACACATGATTGCATGAATGCATGAATGAAAGAATGAAAGAATGAATGAATGAATGTGTGTAGTTATAAAATTAGTAGGATATACATTTGTTGAAGTAGGCTTATCAGATCTTGACATTTCGATAAGAATTGGAAAAACACAGACATTCATTCAGAGTTGTGACTGGATATATACATGTTTATCATGAGCATGCACTGTTTGCATGCCTGTTTACACTGCTGTGATCTGCGAATGGAGTGGTGATATTGATTTTCTCTCAATTCTAAAGGAATTTCTATTATGTAATAACTGCATAACTTACCTTAATGTCACGATGGTCTTTAAAAAACATTTCTATGGAAGTGTCTTCTTTACGACTGTGGGCAAGGCCGGAATCTAACCACATTTTCGCGATCCATTGTCAGTTTATTGTGATTTCTTTTTTCTTTCTCTTTGAAAAATAAACGGTGACCGTCACACTTCTTATTTAGATAATACGGGTCATTGACCATTGTAAAAGTTGTATTGAGGCATGGTAATGATGGAAAAGAAATTCAAAATGCATCTAACGGAAATCACGACGACAACAAAATTTCAGATGAATGATGTCTTCAATTGATCTTTGACACATTGGAATAATGTGTTCGATAGCTGAGTAATAAATAAGTAGGCCTATGTGAAATAATTAGTTTACACATGAGATTAAATTTGAATACGTCTGTAGGCCTATGAACTTTCAAAGTACTAGACTAATGTATCTTAAATTGTTTTTATTTTTGCTGAACACTTTGGAGGCTTCCATTCCTCATGGTTTTATTATTGTAATGTAATTAATGACTTTCTTGAGTCGACACTCAACTTCAGCTGAGACTCCAAGGCACTGTCCACCACCCTAAACCCACTATCAAAATGACCTTCCTTTACAACAAATATCATAGGAGTACTATGAGTCGTTTGTGTCTAAGAAAATTTGTCTAATATTATCCTTTTCAAAATCTGAGATATAACAGATAACAGCTGAGGGAGAGACTCCTAGATGTTCCTACCGTTCTCCTCGCGCTACAAATCTTCCTTTGTTCGCCACGCGCGTTGTAACCATAGCAACGCTGCATGTATTCGATTGAATTTGTTCTCGTTTTTTGGTCGTCTGCTACGACGAAGGACGCCGTAAATCGTTGCTCTTAATACGGGACACGAAGTCAGGGCTTTTGAAACTGTGTTCGTCGCTCTCGTCTCCGGAGAATAGACAATTAAGTGAGAGGCTTCTCTGAAAGAAGATGAAGGAAAATCTCCGCATGCTAACGAGAAATTTGAATCTGAATCATATTGTTGCTACAACAGATTGAGAGAGACGGAATAGAGGATTGTACCTGACAATGATCAATTTCCTGTCAGGAATCGTGCAGGAAACGGAGAACATGATCAAAAGAGGATGGGAGGGGGTGGGGGGGGGGGGGGCGCTTTGCGTTCATTATCGGTAGACATGTTATGAAATAATGTAATGTGTATTTACAATGACATGCTGTCCTTTCTCATGCGTGTATGGTGTACATTTTGAAAGCTTGAAAGTTGTGTTCGTTTAGGCTAATTGAAGTATGAATGTGAAATAAAAAATAATGATTGGGAAATCAGGAGAGAGAGAGAGAGAGAGAGAAAGAGAGAGAGAGAGAGAGAGAGAGAGTAAGTGAGTTTAAGATGGGGCGGGTGAAAGGATGGGCCATGGGGTCTCCTATCCCTTCGAAAGTTGAACCGTTTGAACTGAAGTATGTAGTGTGAAAGATTAATTTGCTTTAGTCCTTCGAAACTGAAAGAAAGACATTGAATGACGGAGTAACATAGGAACGGGAGAACCCCCAAGTGCTGACTTCACGTAAGAATAGATTTCTTTGCATTGGCACCAAGGATGATACCACGTCTCCTCTCAATCTCATTCTGTCGAGGGAAGCTCAGCAGGATTTGTGGCGAGATTTGGGTTAAGTTTCCACAAGGGTTTCAAAGGGTACAAGAACAACTTCAAACTCGAACACTATTTAGCTAGCTGTGTGACATCAGTGCAGACGTGAGTTCACCTCATTGTCGTGCCATGTCACCTCATTGTGTACTAATTAAATGCAGAAATGGATAAAAAAAAACACAAAACAGACACTTTAAACAAGCTTCCATATTCTAATGCACATAAGCGTGTTTTTGCTCTCTCTATTAATGATTAGTACTGTCATTTTCATGTTCTGTGAGGATTGGGCGGGACACGACAATATTCCGTTCATTTATGCAGATGTATATGTGAGTAGGATTCGATTGTCGCCTATATCCTATACTACTTTGAATGTACTACAACACGTTAGAGAAATATCAGTTGACTTGCTTTTTGATAGAACACCGTGATAACGCGTAAACCACATACTAATTACGGCAATTCTCTTTACCTGTAGGAGCAACCATCCAATACACATGCATCAACTGGCATGATTATTGTCATAGGGAAATTCGGAGAAATGTATTTATTTCCAAACTGCAGGTACACATCGACAGAGGCAATGTTTAGATGTATATGGTAATAACAGTAAAAGGTTAACGACCACAAACCTATTAGTCCCTGGTCCCTGGATGTAGTAGGTTTGGTCAGAGAGATCGTTAGACATTCACTTTACAGTAACAGATATTGCAATACACTTTTCAATCAATGTCGGCTAATGGGGATTCACATTAAAGGGAACATTGAGTTCTGCAAAAGAGACCTTACTCTGACAAAATTAGTTAGGCCTATTAGGATTTTGTTTAATTGTGCTGCAGTAAATAAACATCCTTACATAATGTAGTCGTGTACCATTTTGTTCTTTAAAATATCGAGAGTGTAGAGAGAAAGTACTGTAGAAATAGTTGAAAAGTTATTGTAATAAATAAGTAAACACCAACACGGATTTACGTAAGTGGGACAACACTTTACAAAAGTTCAGAGTGATCCCGATAAGCTCAGCTCTTTCTGCATGATGAGCCTGCTATTCATTAAATTGCATGTTTTCTGAGGAGTAATTCTGGTAAAATTAATATACACGATACAGTTTTGAAAATCACTGCGAATGTCATTTGATTCAGTAAACATTTTTTTTGGACGCTAAACGCAATCCCCCTAAAAATCAATCATATTCATTATATCGCTCATCAATGACCATTTTGTTTTCGAGACTGCTCACGTAATCTAGTCTGGGAAAAGATCATTAGTGCTCGAAATCTGAAATCAATAATCAGTTTGCTTTGTTATTTCGCTTTTTATTCTCCAATTTAAACTCTTTAGGTTAGGTTAGCTTTATACATTGATAGTCGCCCGGGCATGTGGCAACGTGTAATTACGTGGATCTATTATAGTGCATAATACATGTAGCACACTTCTCAACTGAAACTTTGAATCAAAAATTCATTAACAACGATGTTTCATCAATGTCTTATGAATTACTTTGTTAAACCTAACACGTAATGCCAATGGGAATATATTTTTCATTTAGCATAACATGAATACCGTGTTTGTTAGGCGATGAAAAGATAGAATTTATGAACCGAAATAAGAGAACAGTAACATATAGCTTTTTGTGAGCAGGATTAGCATTATAACCTTGATAATTGACATATCTGTTTTATTCGTAGGACATACACTTATGAAACCAAACTACAATTTTGTCAGAAAACGAACAGTATTTTAATGCTTTATTTGGTTCTTAAATGTAATTTTCCAGTTACCTGAATAATTGACCCGCCACCCCACCTCTCGACGTGATACGGTAGAAAAAGGTATACCGTGCGGATTTACTATACTGTGGTCTAAATGGATAGATTTGTGTGTCATACCTCACCTAGCAGGTAAACTGAACACAGTCGCATCGCATATTATACGCAGCGTTACGAAGGGAAAAAAGCGAGAGATAAGATTTAGAAGATGACAAGGAGACCGAGTGAGTGAAGGGGAGGTTGAAGGGGAGGTTGAAGCGACGAAGACCACAGATCGAAAGTCTAACGTTTCAAGACTACTTGACCTAGATCGAAGTCAAATTGGTTTGTGTGTGGGCTAGCCTTCTACCAAGACAACGTCATAATTATAAATTTGTAAGGACCTGTACAGTTTACATGAAATAGGCTAATTTTATTAGGCAAGATATGTTAATATTGCATCTTTTCTGACGGATATGCTGAGAAATAAGATCCTTTGGAGAGGTGAGTGTGAGATAAGGACTCAACTCCTAAAAGAAAGAAATAAAGAGAAATCAAAGAAGCAACAAAAAAAGAAGAGCAAGCAGATGAACAAAGTAAAAACCAAATAAATCACACAAGCATGACAAAGACAAAGTATTGTGCGTTATAAAGTTGTGAAGGTATGCAAACAAACCACTGCGAAATCCTCGGCGGCAAAGAAGGTAGAGATGGAGAAGTATGCATGGTGGATACAGGTTGAAAGCAGTCAGAATGATCATGATGATATTATCAAGTTAAAGAAGGAAAGAGCTTTAGGGGGAGATTAGAAAGATGTTCAGTGGGAAGCGGGGAAGAGAGGGGAGCATGGTGATGCGGTGAAAAGATAAGGAAGTGTCTTTATGTTTCATCCCCTCCTTCCCTCGCCCTCTCCGTCATCCCCTCCTTTCTTCCCCCTCTCCGTCATCCCCTCCTTCCCTCGCCCCCTCCGTCATCCCCTCCTTCCCTCCCCCTCTCTGTCATCCCCCCTTCCCTCGCCCCCTCCGTCATCCCCTCCTTTCTTCCCCCTCTCCGTCATCCCCTCCTTCCCTCGCCCCCTCCGTCATCCCCTCCTTTCTTCCCCCTCTCCGTCATCCCCTCCTTCCCTCCCCCTCTCCGTCATCCCCTCCTTCCCTCCCCTCTCCGTCATCCCCTCTTTCCATCCCCCTCTCCGTCATCCCCTCCTTCCATCCCCCTCTCCGTCACCCCCTCCTTCCCTCCCCCTCTCCGTCATCCCCTCCTTCCCTCCCCTCTCCGTCATCCCCTCCTTCCATCCCCCTCTCCGTCATCCCCTCCTTCCATCCCCCTCTCCGTCATTCCCTCCTTCCCTCCCCCTCTCCGTCATCCCCTCCTTCCCTCCCCCTCTCCGTCATCCTCTCCTTCCCTCGCCCTCTCCGTCATCCCCTCCTTCCCTCCCCCTCTCCGTCATCCCCATCCTCCCTATCTACATGTACCCCCTTCTCTCCTAACCACATCCCTTCCCTTCTCCATCCCCCTTTCAACCATTCCCCTTCGTTTCCCTCTTTCTGACATTCTCCCCCTTGCCCACTTGCTCCATTGCCCCTTAGTACCTCCCTGTACAATACATCTCAGCCCACAGTACGTCCATATCTTCTACAGATAGTGATGATGCAGCACAGCTCATGTACGACGTAGCAATACACATTATCGCTTCACTGGTTGCGTTGCGCATATCAGTATTGGTGAAATATGTCAATGGGAATTTTTTTTTACAGACCTACCTCTGATTTTGTAGATTAAAACGATAAACACCTCGAGTAACTTACAATATATCAGCTACCAAAGGCTAATAAACGATCAAGATTTAAAAAAAAATAAAAAAAATGATCAGCTGCTGCCTAATGTAATAGCACCGACATGTTTGATTGCCTGACCTTGCAGCAAAATATTTCGCTGCCGAAAGTTGCGGGCTTGAAAGGAGGCTAACACTTGATCATTTAAGCTGTGTGAATTTCACGCCTCCCTCACTTGACTCACCACTATCTTCTTATGACAAAACCCCCACCGTCATACGTAGTCTTAAGACAAAACCCTCTTGCAAGATTATCAAAATTGACGCCCCTTTCCCCTGACCAAAATGGCTAATTTTCAAATTAAAATCAATTATGTTGCGAGGAGCCGACTTGTACCCAGTTCACCGTGATCAAGCTCAGTAGCTCTTGCCAGCTTGACGAGATTATCATCGACGTTATCTAGCGATTATTTAATAAAGCTTTCATTAGCAGACTATAAATTCCCACTCAAGCGCTCATGTTCATGTTCGGGCGCAGACGACGCAGCCGAAGCGCGGGAAACACCGGCAAAAAGTGGATGAAACGGGCCTCGAAATCGATACACAGCCGCGCAATCGGCACATTAGTACCCGTATGCAGGTGTCGTGAGCGCCCATGGCGACCAAATTAAAAATCGATATCGGTCCTCAAATACTCCCCTTTCTCTCTATTTCTCGCCCTCAATGTTTAACATTATGGTTGGTTGAATGGACCAAGAATTTGATTAACAGGTGAAAAGCGAGGTCTTCATTTTCCAACGCTTATTGGAAATTTCGTTACTTTTTATTTTACTATTCCTATAATCATCGACGAGCACGGTGATTCGTTGCTGCGCGTAGTTGTGTGGTTGAAAGATGATGCATTTTTTGTTTGTTCAATGTACCTTTGAATAGACAATTTTCGTAATGTAACCACATTTATGCATGTGTCTTTGTGAAGAACCTCGATATGAATTTTTTCATTTACCCGATACGAATAATATATCTCAATGGTCATTTAGTCAGAATTCAAATTGCGAACATTATTTGTTGCTAGGTAGGACAAATATTATGGCTCTCGATACCTAACAACACGTATGTATGCAATTTGCATTCTGACTAATAAAATGCAATTATTCGTATACGGGTGCATGACATAATTCACATTCTGACTAATAAAATGAAATTATTCGTATACGGGTGCATGACATAATTCATATCGGGGCACGTAGGTATAAATGGTGTAACAGTACGAAAATGGCCTATTTATCTTAGAACAATGGATAATCTATACCAGCTAATTTTGCGAAGATATCATTCTTTCTTGGAATTCTTGATGGGCGACAGTAAATTTTTAGGTGTATCCATGCGTTTACCGAAGTTTTTTTTTAATGCAATGATAATGTGTAATAGTCAGTTGATTATGTAACCCGAAACGTTTGTTGATTAATGTTGTATTGTTTCTTTTTATCTTTATGCAGGTAAGTCTTCTACATTCATTTTGGTTCTACCACAATCGTAACAAATTTGCTCAAGATGTGTGATACTCTACCAGGTAAGAAATTATCTCTATTATTTGAGCACAATTCGTTAACTCCGTCAGGTGTATGGTGTTGAAGCGAGGAAAAATGAAACCAAGCATCGTGACTTCTAACACTAAGTCAAATCCCGATTGAAGGGCTTCCATTCGCAGGAGACCTCATTAGGATTTTCATTTTATATCCTGATTTCGATGTTATCGAATGATTTCCGTCCTCGACGTTGTTTTTCCTCTCCTCGCTCGTTACCGTGACGATCGTAGATTTTAATGAGTTCCTTAAAGCGGGCACCCGCCTTTCATTTTCGACATGTTGACCCACTAATGAGCAGGTATGGCCGACTTCACCTGGGAACCTAACCTGAAAAAAGAAAACAAAAAGGGGAAAATAACACACGTGGGGCGAGTCCTTGGTTATAATTACGTTCGCTTAGTCCCATTAATATGTATGTACGTTTTCTGCGTCTTACACGACGGGAATTAGCGTACTTTTAATCCACCAATCTGGCGGTTCTAATCATTTTTTTTTGGTGCGTTTGCTTATTTCATCAAGTTTAGTCAGGAAATTATATGTTTTGATCGACTAATTATAGGCGTGTGTAACATGCCAAGTTCATAACTTAAATTCGTCAGAGAATTTTTAGCAATACTAGAAGAAGAAAAAGAAAGACAGAAAAAGGTTGCAACTTTCGAGTCGAAACTATCGACCTACTCACTCCAAACTGTCAATGATACTCAACGAACATTCTTGTTTGCATTGCTCTTTATATTTAGTGCAGGCACTTGATTTTCCTTTCATGAATCTTTGAAGGGTTGCACTTTCAAAGGTTGTACAAATCGTCCTCACTGACTAGTTTACGTTCTTGCGTCTTATCGTGTACCTGGTGGAGTGCACTTTATGCGCGCGCGCTCGCTCGCTCGCATGTAATTCGTAATATGGGAGTTAGCATTATTGCTGTACAGCAGCTTGCGCAGGTTGCCTCTGGGGCGAATGCTTTTAAAATGTGAGTGCAGCCCCAGGCAACCTGCTATCTTTTAATATCTCCTTCCTCTCTGACAACGAACAAAGAACTGCATCTCTTATTTACTATGATGCATATTAAGGGCAGGGAAGGTTTCCTTGGGTAAAATAAGATTGAAGAACAGTATACGGGGCGCGAGGGAAACCCGCCGGAACAAAGCAACTAGGGGAATTTGAATAAAATCCATATCACCCATGCAGCCGGCACCTGTGGCTCCTATGTGATTATACGGAACAAACTGAAGGGAATGGTGAGGTCCGACTCCGGAATTCACTCCATTTCTACCCGCTCAGGGACTCTCAAACACACTCGACATATTTGAGATCCATTTCACTTGCACTTTTCTCTCGCGCGTAACCCATAGCGCGCCCCCTGCACCCCAAATCCATATTTGCCACTTTTGTGCAATCGACATAGTGCGCGCAAAAACGCACCGCATGCCCTGCACGCAAAATGACATTCATCTCGAATGGGTCATTGATCGAAATTGTGTTGTATTACCGATATGATATTGGTTTATGTCCGTCATATCGACTAAATTACTCTCCTAAAGAAGCACATAGGTGAGTCACTCAGTTAAACAGCGTGTCACTTACCTCGGAGGCTCTACCCTCGATCCAAGCCGAAAAATTGGAGAGTAATTTCAGTGCGATATTGGTCGGCATTAAAGTCGGATACCTTTTTCGCCTTCCGTCCCATGTATTCATTTTTGTGGTTGATGACTTTTTGATTAGCCTGCAATATACGTTACATGGAAACTGTACATATTCCACATCTTATCCAATGCAGCAATTTCATCGTCGCTCAAAATTGGATAGGCAATCTTTCCTTAACATGGTTAATAAATGATATATTACTTTTGAGAGTCAACTTTGATGAATTGTGTTATAAGGTTGTCATGTCACAATATTGTATTTAAAAACATCTCGACATATCAATTTCTGATGTCAATTTCAGAGGAAATTGGATCTGCCCCAGACAGCCCTCTGTCTTTTCAAACGCTAAGAGACTTATAGTGTGACTTTAATTTAAAATGTTTTTTTTCTTCTAAACCTTTGCTTATTATTATATCAACAAAATATAAAGTCAATGCAGAGAGTAATTCGGTGTCACAACATAGGCAAAGGAAGAAGAAGAAGAAGAAGAAGAAGAAGAAGAAGAAGAAGAAGAAGAAGAAGAAGAAGAAGAAGAAGAAGAAAAAGGAGAAGAAGAAGGAAAGAAGTAGACGTAGAAGAACAAGAACACGAACAGAAGGAAAATGGCAGAAAAAGAGAAACAGAAAATGAGAAAATGGGTGAATAGGGAGAAGGATCGAGACTCGCATGTTCATGGCTAGTCTGCTGGTTGAATTACACCACTATTATTAGACCAAACACATGTTTCAGCATATGTCATGCTCATGTAAGAGGTTATGTGGTCTAGGCTCCTTTCTCCCGCGCTTGTGACGTCACTGCTACCATGGCGCCCCAATTTTACCTCACCAGCCACAATGCCGTATTATCCGCTAATTTGTGCAAATTTGATATACTATATTTGTGGATTTCTAGGGTCTTTGGGACAGCGAGGAGAGCTGGTAGCTCCCCAGACCTAACCAGACGAAACGTGTTTGTATAATATTAATAAGGAATATACCTGGCAAATCCGCGAGACTACGGACGAGCGCTGATGGACATGCAAATATTCTGCCATTTCATTTGACATTTCATTTGAAAAAAAGTTATATTTGTGGTGTAGGTGCATGAGTGAGAGATGAACGGGACAAACAACACCATAATCTGTTTAGAATTACGATAATTAGGAAAACTAGACCGTGCCTGCTCAATTTAAATACAATTAATGAGTATATAGGCTATATAGGATGCGAATGTACAATATGCCATGGCGTATTCTAAAAAGGCTGGATTTGACCGTGTGCAAACTTCCCGATGCTGAAATCAATGTTGATAGCTCTAATTGACATTGATTGGTTGGTAATGCCGCCACTGTATATCGATAAGTGCTGCAATTTGTTTTGGGCGTGTGAAACGTATATATGAAATATGAGGACAATGCCTCATGCGATATTTATTTTTTTCGTGCCTTCTTCTTGAATACTGACTCATAAAACACGTTTATGGCAATTGCAGCGAGAAAACAGCATGGCGATGGAGTTACGTACTACTTTATGAGTGAAAATAATGTGGTAACGTGTTTATTGTTAGTGCGGATATCAAGTGAACTTATGAAATTCTATCGAGAGAATTAATCTTTATATATTCATAAATTACTTGATTAAAGTTAATATGCGGAATTGACATCATTTTTTGCCCACAAATCAAAAGAGCGGCTTATGACTGGCTCGTGGAGATGCGATATTCTGCATGTAAATGACTGAGGGGTCGGGGGGCTGTGACATCGTTTGAAAGAAACTCAGAGAAACATTGAAACCGTTTTAATGTTTTCTTATTTCGAAACAGAGTTTATTGTCTTCTCGATACGGAGGTTGAGCGAAGCGAAGGCATGCTGCTACTAAGGTAGTTCCCTATAGATATCATCCGAAACCCGAACGTGCAAAACTGTACTTCATCATCAAGTTATTGATGCATTCCAATTTGCTCAATAGCATCGAATTTCCAACACTTTCTCCATCAGCTTACAGAGCCATGTACTCTACACATAACCTCCTCTATTACGATGAATAGGACGATATTCATTTAATATTGATAACCTTATCATGTTCGTGGGCTTTCTTTCCCCGCATGGTGGCATTGCCCAAGAGGCTCTCGGTCAGTTTTGTGGTGTGGTTTTCCTCTTAAAGATCTGGTAGAAGTATTTGGAAAAGATGGAATTTGTTTATTGGAAGAGTTCCGTGTTGTGCGGTTTTGAACAGTAGCGGTTCGACATGTTCTAGTGGATGTCTTGTGAGGGTCAACCCCCTCCCAAAATGATTGTAAATAAGTGTAATCTATGTCCCTGTAAAATATGAATACAATACCCCCCCCCCCCCCCCCCCACCCCCTGCAAGCCCCCTCCCGTGGCGCCTCAACGTATAATTGCCCCTGGTTTTGAAATAATCAACATTATAAGAAAGTAGAAACCGACTTAGTCTTGCTGAAAGTTGGACAGTGAAAAACACTGCACTTGATGAAGGATGTATGGGACTATACGCTAAAATATACGTGGCTTCAAAATGTGGTTCAAAAGTTTTGTCTATTGTCTGTTTGTAGTCATGTTTGGAGGGCATTTCTCGAGATTGCTCATGGGATATTCATCCACAAAGGCATAAAGTAATGAAGAAAAAAAAAATCACCTTTTCCAAAACGCAATCTTCCCTTTAAGAATCCCGTCAAATACACTCAAGATTTGACCTGATTCATAAAACCCTTGGTAAGGAGATATCTGTTACTCAAGATGCGTTCAACACACCTTTGGTAGTCATTCGTGGTCTTATAATTCAGACCCCATACCCCCTGAGAGCTAATAAGCTGTTGCATATTTATTCTTCAAAAAACTTTACTTTACTGAAAATAATAAAATGTATGATATTTGGTGAGCCCCAATGAACATTTTAGACAAATTATCTTACATGTAAAGAAGTTGAACATCCATAGTTAAAAAACTGTGTCCATAACGAAAGGATAAAACTACCTGACACAGGATCAGAAAAAAAAGTATCATAAAGGTTCCAAGTTTGATATTCAGGGCATTACCATCAATCTAAAGATTTTTTACGAAGCAGAGGTCAAACTTGACACCCGAATCGGTGACTAACCATCCCCAAATTGACCGATCCACACTCTTTATTACCAAATCATTTGCTAATAAGCTTTTAAACTCTCCAAAGTTTAATGATATTCGTGAACTCATTGTGCATGCGTGTCCCAAACCACACGAAGTATCCGTCACCTGTGAGATTGCACGTCTGTTTGTTGTAATGAATTGTACCTGTCAATCATGATGACGTCATAATGTAACACCCCAGGTGACGGTGTGACGGGAGGTACCCGCCTGTCGCACACCTGTGCTAGTCTGTCATTCCAGACGCGGCCTTTATGCTGTGGTGTGTTTTCATATCTTCCTTAGATCTTTATAAACGGCTCATATCGGGGGTTGGGAGGGGGGGGGGGGGAAGGGGTGCTTTGGGGGTTTGAATTCATTTTCTACATGTCTCTCTCTCTCTCTAAAGTCAATTAAGTGGGGGCTAACCGTCGAGTCACCTTTTAGGCTTACGTACATAATATTGGGCGGCTATCAAAAGGGCAGTTATTTGAATAAATTCGGTATAACTTGATAGGTGCGCTCCAGGGCTGTCACCAGGTTAGCTACAGGTGTGCCCTCTTTTCTTTTGAGCTCTTTTAAAATAACTTGATACGTGGTAAAATAGTTTTAATATATCCATAGGCTTGATTCAGTGATGATAAGAATGTGATTATAGGTCCAACTATTAATTCATCCCATGAAATGAAGAAATGAAAGCACATTAACTGTAATGTTGGATCGTTGGTCTCGGGATTATTTTCGGTAAGCGTTTACAAGAAATACATATAGGTATATTTGGTAAAGATAGGAAATTTATCGAGAAAACGTTACTATCTCACATGAAATGCCAGATCCTGTTCAGAATTTCTTCCTTTAACCTTTTTAGCTTTCCGCGCACGTGCCGTTTGCATAGGTCAGACCGTTAGTTACTCGAAGGAAAGTCGGAACTATCAAAGTGATTGCGTTTTTATTCAGATTCTCTTCTTGATCAGGTATCGATTACCCGATTTGGGGGAATGTCATCACTTTGACCCAGTTGATGTTGAAATTCACTATTGGAATCCGTGTCACGAGATGCGAGCGGCGTGCTTTGCCTAGTCTCAAATTCAGCCCCAATACAATGAAGGATGGCTGCAATACGCTGTATTCTGTCTCTGGATTCATCTGAAAGTTTACAAAAAATATCTTAGGATACTGAATGTTAATGAGAACGGTGCAATATTATTCTCCCAAAATGAATATTAAAACAAATAGATTTTAATTTTAGAGAAAAGAAAATCAATGGTTAGGGTGATGATGATTATCTGTAAGATTAAATTCATAGACACGATCAGAAGATGATCACACAAACATGATAAAGTTTTAAATTAGTAAAACAAGAAAACGAGCCGATTTGCATGTGAATACAATTTGTGTTCATTTAATTCTTCATCTGTGCATTTTCAAAAGCGAATGCTTTAAGTTCGTCTATGCCTGTATGTCGCCTGTCCGTTACCCTAACAATCTACTACTTGCATGAATAACAGTTATTGAAAGCGAAACTTAACCTGGCCCTATCGAACTGCAGTTTTATTACCAAGCTCTGGATTAACTTTCAACTAAACCTAACTCCGTGACCATTTTGAAAGAGTTCTCAAAAGCAAGACGACCCACCTGTAGGTGACCTGCAGTCAGCCTTGAGGCACACCTATCAAGTGATACCGTCTTTATTCAAATAATAGCCCCCCTGCTGGCCGCCCAATAATAAGTATATTGAGCCGGTAAAGTGACCGAGCTCTTATCCTGGTCAGCGTTAAAGAGAATATTGAATTTTTAGAAAAGTGGGAGATGAAAAGGCATGATCTGTTTCACTATATTTATGTCAGTATGGACGAATATCACATAAGAACCTACTGAACAGAGTGGCTCTTCGAATGCCCTCACAATCGAAATATTTCAATTTCAATATTGGATTTATTAAAAAAACAATGCCAAAGAATACTAGCCTACATGATCATCAAACGTTTCCCAGTCGCCGCCCGACAGTTTCTTTCACAATGAAATAAACGTTATCCTATACTTGTATTATCATGGTTGCAGTGAGTCCACGTCAAAATAAGATAACAAAAATATCATTAGTAAACCCCCCCCCCCTCTTTTCGAACAGCCATGCTGTATTAGCACAGCTGAGCAGGGTGGTCGACCCTTCCGAAATTATGTTGTCATGTCATCAGAATTATGAGCTATATATATTCGGTAAATCTAATCAAATACAATACATATAGTCTTGTTTTGCCGGTATTCTCGTATCGGTTGTCACACAGATAATTCGATTTTGTTGAAGCCATTTGCTCTGATCGATCTAAATCGTCTTTGTTTTATTGCAATGCTGAATTATTGATTTCAAACGGGAGATTGTATTTCCATTATTAATGGACAGGGAACATGGTGATACACGAACGGAATGGCAATTAGACAATAGACATGTACAAATTGTGCTCGTGAACAATTTCATAACATAATATAAAAGTACATGTATATCAGACAAAGGACAAAGTTGAAAAAATTAATCGGAAATCGAAAGTACGCTTCGTAGCGACAGTTTGGTTTGTGGGCAGATCTAGGTATCTGTAGATCTTATGTTCCTCAAATACGATAGGAACTACTTTCGAAAAATAAACCTAAGGTGATTTCAAGAGCCTTGTGCGTCACTTATCGAATCGTGAGAACATGACGATGACGTTTTACGTAATCAGAACATGATTTCTAAGGGACATACAAAAGAGTAATGACATTACACCTGAGTTAATTTTTTGAAAATAGTTGTGAGGGTTTTTTAGGTTATTTAATCCTAATCCCCGCTCTTGATTAATTATTTCTAATAAAGAGGGGGGGGGGGGCAAATGACAGTTGTTGTTATTGCATTGTAATGATAAGACTAGATGTTCCTCCTCCTCCGTAAAACAATACTGCATCCGCCATTACCAGTCCATACTTGTTGTCACATCTAAAATGTGTAGGTTTATGCTGCATCGAGACAAATATTAATCATAACAACCACACGTTGTAAAGTGCAGTACATGTGTAAATGGATTTATGACAACGAATACGGATTCCCTTTCGGTTCTGCTGCTTTGTGGAGACTTCTTTCACTTTTTACGAGCAAGAGTTCTTTTTTTTTCAAAGCGTCCAACACGTGCATCAATTATTAGTCAATGGTTTACCCTTGGTTTACCATTGTATATAAAACATGATTCCTACATCTTCCGTAGATCCATGGTATAATGTAAGCGGTCCTTTACTACGCTGTTGAATACATTGTGAAACATTGTGTAAGTGCAAGGGAAAGGCTCTAAACCGCATTCTGTGTGGGTTGGAATGGATCAGAGTACCCCAACCAGACTAGGTGGTGGCACTGACATTGATGTTCAGCTGCCTGGTCGGTGACAAGTTGAACTTGTCACCTTGACGTTGATGAATCGACACCGTAACGCGTGTCGACGTCCGGCTCGAATCATCATGCTGGACGTGGTCGACCCCTCGCAGGCGCAGGCGTCTAGTGTGTCAATTCGTCAACGTTACAAGTGGGGTGGTCTCGGATTTGGGAAGGGAAGGGGAGAGGAGGGGGGGGGGGGGGGGGGGAGGGGTATTGAGTATGGTCTTATTACCCTGGGTAACATCATCAGGAAGAATAAACACTTTCGAAAAACTCGAACCGGGCCAATATTTTCAATACCATTTAATCCAAAGAAATAATGTAGATATTACGTAATTGCCATTGTAATCTTTTCACATTATCACATAGATATCAAAGGCTGTTGAAATTACCCTACGCGAAGGCCTTGTGGTACTGTACTGATACGCCAGCTTTACCTGTGACCATTTTGATGCACCTGGGTCAGATGAAGAAATGTCGGATAAAATGCCTTGTCCAAGGATGTAAAGAGTAAGGGCACAGGACCTCTCGTATTACAGTTCTGAGCCTTCACCAAAATGCAACCATGGGGCTATAAGAGAGCTCATTGATACAGCAGTGCTTCCATACTCCACAGTGTAACCACGGAGCTATCTCTTATAGCTCCATGGTGTAACATAATCATTTCTTCATGTTCTTACCTCTCAAATTTATCCCTGTACTCTGTCGGGGTGACGGCACCCTTTTTAGAGAGATTTTCGTCATCCTCAACATACATTCCTACCATATTTTTGTTTCATGACTTCTGGTTCAACATGTCCATTGTGTGTTGAGGACCTAAAGCCTATCAGAGGATCAGTGAGATGAAATCCGGGGGATTTGTAAGGCCTCAGAGAAACAGACCATCATCTCGTCAACATTGTTGAAGGGGGTTACTGTCACGATGCATTTCCAAACATGAATGGGTTGATCATGTTCAACTTAAGACCTCCGTCTCTTCCTGTCATCTCATTTCTATCTGTCTGCTCCTCTTTCTTCTTCTGTTCATATCCCTTACTCTATCCTCATCCCCTCTTCCTTCCTTTCTTTCTTTCATTATGTCTGTTCGTATCATCTCTCTATCTCTCTCTGACTCCCCATATTCCCACCTCACTGTTCTCTACTCTTGCTTATCTTCCATTATTCTTCTCTGCCTGCCTTTCGTTTGTGTGTCTTTTCCAAGTTGCTATGTCCCCTCTAATCTTTCTCCCTTTCATTTCCTTTCCCTCATTCCTTATCAATCTATTTATCTACCTAATATATCTCTTTCTTGGTCTTTGTATGTTTGTTATCTCTGTTCAATCTCTAATTTCACTCGCTCTTTTTTCTCTCTTATCTTTCTCTCTTTTCCCTTTTCTCTCTTATCTTTTTCTCTTTTCCCTTTTCTCTCTTATCTTTCTCTCTTTTCCCTTTTCTATCCCTCTTCCTCTATCATCATCTATAACTGGATGGAATGACTTGCCCATGTGTTAGCCGGATTTGAGCATATTAATAATCATGATGATGATGAGGGGAAGAAACTGGGCCACAGGATGAATGATAAATGACAAACCATTCAATCTCGCATTCGTTTAACACCATCATGACAGTTACACGAGTGAGACACAAATACATTGTAACAATTTGTGGTTGAGATTTCTGCAATTTTTATGCGACAATGTAGAATTGTCATACCTTCACTCATTTCTCCCAAAACCATAAATGTGCCGGCTATTTGGATTGAAACACTAAACAATTGTCTGACTCGAGACTGCCATGACAAGAATTGTTTATGTGGACGAAATTGTTCAACGACGGTTTAGCTCATCTATCAAGGAATTGTGTGTCCCTTGCAGCGCTCAAAATACACGGGGGCGGTGGGCGATTCGCCCTCGTGAGCTACATAATCGCCCCCGTCAGGTTGCTCACGGGGGCGATTGCAAAATTAAAAATCGCCCCCGTGGAATTATAGAATAAAGATTATCTTTTCTGTTATAACTTTAACACAATATTTAGTTTCAATTTTCAAACCTTAAACCAATGAAACGGAACTTAGATTAGCGTGCAAGATTTCCCGTTCTATGAGTAGGCCTATTAATTATTACCGATTCAGCTTGCAGTGCAGTGCCGCCGTCAGCAGTGGTTATAGGCCTACTGCGCCGTTAGTAACGGTACGTGTGCACGCTGCCGCGCCATGTCTGCTGGAGCTGGAGGCGATCGCGCAAGGGCAGAAGGGCAGCGTAAACCCGCTAAAATCTGGTAATTTTAAATGACCAGCAAATAATGAACCACGACCAGTAAATCAATATTAGGGACTGTTAGATTTGCACGATGAGAACGTGGACTGCAACGTGTGACCTCCTTTTAAGGCACTGCCAGTGCTTAAAAGGACGTCACATGTGAGGGGGCTGGATAAATGCACATAATTATATTTGTTTTGGGGGGTCCAGTTTTTTTAATATTAAAGCGGGGGATGCTGGAGAGGAGGACTACTAATCTATTTTATTTTTTTCAAGGGGGGGGGGGGGAGTGAAGCGCCGTTTTAGTATGACTTTCTTTTTAACTCTTACTTTCACCTATCACAGATAACCCTAAGTTTTTGGTTGCTGCTTTAGTTGATAATGCATGATTAAAATAAAGAGAGAGCGAGAGAGAGAGAGAGAGGGAGAGAGAGAGAGAGAGAGAGAGAGAGAGGGAACCACCATCATTTTGCAATGGTTCAGGGTTTGTGTAATGTACATTTGAAACCATTTCTTAGCGTCTCAACCCTAAAAAAATAGCAAAACTATTTTTGAGGAAAATCATTATACTGAACTGAATAAAGAATAATAGCTTTATATTCGCTCATACTAATAGTGATACGAGCTAAAGTATTTGTATAGAGGTGTTCAAAAATGACATTCTGATAATCAATATTTTGTTCTGGTATCATATGTATATACGCATAATACAACTGATCTCTATGATTTCTTAACGTGACATAGCTTCTTCTCCCCCTGCAAACAAAAAAGAAAACAAGGTTATTTAATAAAAGGATCATACGACAAATAATCATTGTGATTCAAATTGTTGTAAGGATTTTTTTTAATAAGCAATGCTTTTCACCAGAATCTTCTTTGAAAAAACGACTTTTACAAATCACAGCCATGCAAATCTGCCACTGTGTTGTAAGATTACTTTCAGATTAGGAGAAATGTATTCTTTAATGAGTATTTTACATTGAATGGAACGTCTCAACTCAGTAAGCATGGCAGAGATTTGTAAAAGTTGTTTTTACAAAGAAGATTCGGGTGAATAGCAGTGCTTATTCAAACAAATATTCGCATCAATTTGAATCACAATAATTATTTGTCGCTTAATCCCTTTTAATGACCTTGTTTTCTTTCTCGTTTGAAAGGGGAGAAGAAGATAGGCCACGTTAAAGACATCATAAAGATCAGTGTTGTATGCGTATATATAATATACACAGGCCCCGCGGAACGTTTATCAATATGGGGGTCTAAAGTATTTACGATCAGGTAGAGGGTAGCGAGCGTAAATTGGTGGGAGGGGGGGGGGGGGGGGGGTTCAGAGGTTTTAGGAATTTAATTACGGTCAGAGAAGCACAAATATTTTGATGCCGCATTTGTGTCACTGGCAGGTCAGGGGGGGGGGGGGTTTTCTATTTTATTTCTTAAGGTAAAATGTACGTTACTATCCTATTTTTTACCGGTTTGTGAGGCTAGTGGGGGGGGGGGGGGCGGGCCGGTAGAATCGGCCCGTGGATCCGCGCCTGTCCAAAATAGCACACACAAAAAATCGCCTCGCTGCTACGCGGCTCAGTAAAGAAAGAATGTAAAGGTTGCTCCGAATAATGAGGAGGGAATAATGTGCAGAACGGGAAAAAATCGAGAGAATGTCACCAGGGGATGAAAGTAAGTAACAGCTATGTAGCTTGTATGGATATTTGTATAAACAAGAGCCCCCGTCAGTACTAAACGAGCCCCTGTGAGAAGGCTCATGGGGGCTCTTTTTGGGGGGGAAGAGCCCCCGTGGACAAAAAATTAATTTGAGCCCTGGTCCCTTGAACAGTGGGCATTTATTTTTAATTTGTTCGATTCTCTGATATTTCTTGTCATTTTTACGCCGTTCGAACAGAATACTTCAGAGGGAGTGAAAAATAGGGCGAAGATGAATGATAAATGACAAACCATTCAGCACCGCATTCATCTAACACCATTGTGACAGTCTCAGCGCCCGATCTGCGGTCGAGAAAGAAGTCCATGGCCAACAAAGTATTCTGGATGAGATGTTTTAGAGATTAATTCGCATATGAGCTTGGCCGTGACTGCTATCCAGGGTCGTTAGCCGAACAGATCAAAGAAGAGATCGGAGAGATGGTGAATAGAGAGAGAGAAATGTGGTGTATATGGAGGAGTGTTGACAGGTTTTGGCAGTCATATGTCCAGTCAATAGCAGGAATGGAACAGTTATCCAGATGTTAATTGAGAAGTAATTACTGTGGGCATGATGGGGTAAAAGCGTGTGTCTAGCGTTTAATTGAGGGGAGATGATGATGAGGAGAGGGGAGGTAGAGATAGACTGATGATAGGCAAATGCGCGGATGGCAAAACAAAATGGGAGAAGATGGACGGAGTGGAGACTTGAGAGGCGACAGAAAATAGGGAACGAGAGGGAGGAGGAATGATTGAATGGAAAGGGGCTAGAGAGGAAGAAAGAAGGAAAAAAAGGGAAAGATAGAGAGAAACGAAGAGAGAGAGAGAGAGAGAGAGGGTATTATAGGGATAAGGGAGAGAGAGAAGGAAAGGAGAAGTTAAAACATGAAAGGAGAATGTAGACGAAAATAGCAAGAATGGGCAAACCTAGAGGGAAATAGAATGGAAAGGGAGAAGTTAAATTGGTGTAAAGAGGAGTTTATAACTGATTGCAGGGTATGTCGTCAGACAGCCATGTGTATGTAGGTTGATAGATGGACTAGCAAATAATAGAGATGAATCTGTAAAGGGGCACACGCAATAAAGGTTAAAGAGGGGAAAATAGGAAGAATACGAAGGGTCGAAACAGGGCAGGGATAGAGAGAGAGAGAGAGATGAAAGTGAGAACGAAGCAGAGAGAAAGGTACAGAGAGAAAAAAAAGAGAGAGAGAGATAAAGAGAGAAATAAACAGAAAGAAAGAGACAGGGAGACTGAGATACGGAGGGAGAGAAAAAGATCGAGATAGATATATAGAGAGAGAAAGAGCAAGACAAACTGGAAGAAATATAATGTACACCGAGTATACAGTGTATCAGTATACCACACTGAATACACACTGGGCCATAGTGTGGTCAAATTTCTGTTTATGATATGTGAACAATATGAACTCTGTTAACAAAGCTTGCAATTCACACGAACACTGTGTTCAAATTTGATAAATGCAATAAAACCCCCCATTTGAACACACAGTGATACTGAACACGTTCGTGCCACACTGTGGGTCTTTCCACGACCACAGTCTGTCACTGTGGACGTTCACTCACTGTAAACTCAGTGTGCTCATTCTGTCAACTGAGCGGGAGTGGTCCCTATCCACTTCTTTTGTTTACAACACTTTGATGCCGAACCGATGGGGAAAACACTGTGGTTGTATCTGTGACCACAGTCTGAACACACTGTGGAGGAACTCTGCAGGCTCTGATGTTCACAATGCCACATTAGTATTCAACCTTGGCCATACTAACTTTGAGCTGATTTGTGCCTATTTCCGTATTTCTGTGAACACTGTGGTGCCGAATTGATGCGTACCACACTGCGATTGTTTATGTGACCACTGTGAATAGAGAGAGAGAGAGAGAGAGAGAGAGGGGGGGGGGGAGACAGACATAGATAAAGATAGATAGATAGAGAGAAAGGCAGAGAGACAGAGAGAGGAGAGAGATAAATAGAGAGAGAGAGTAAGAGAGAGAGAGAGAGACAGACAGACAGACAGAGAAAGGAGAGAGAAAATAGAGAGGCAGAGAGGGAGAGTGAGAGAGAGAGACAGACAGAGAAAGGAGAGAGATAACTAGATGGAGAGAGAGATAGAGAGAGAAAGAGTTATATCAAGAAACCCTTTCAAACTATTCGGGAAGAGAGGAAAGTACTAGAGAGATGGAGAGGTTGAGAGATGTAGGATGGAAGCAAGAAAAGAGAGGGAGAGAGAGAGAGAGTGCGATCATCACATCAAAACCTAGAAATTGTATTGATGGATTCTAAACATTTAGCGGGGGAGGATGGGAGATAAATGATTCACCGGCTTGTATAGGTCATGGATTGTTTAAGGACATGCCCCATACACACATCGATTCATGTTCCAGATTTGAGGTTGACCTCCCCTTGCCCTTAACCCGAGCACAAACGTGATACCCTTGAAAGAAAAGAGAACAGTCATCAAGTTCACAACTTGTACTAATCAGTAATCAGCAGATATTTTCTCATTAAACATGAATTTGAAACGTGACGATTTTATAATGTGTTTCGATCATCTCGATGGCCGTGATAACACCGTGAACTACATATTTTGAAGACAGTTTCGTTAAACATGCAAATACCTTTCACCCTATTTAATGCTGTAAACTATGAATGATTATGTTATGATGTTTTAACGATAAACGTGCTAAAGTGTGAGCAATGGTTAGTCGAAATAGGTATTATGATGTCACGTGTTAAGAATCTGGTATTTTCCAGATTGATATTGCACTTAACTCAATGCTCACTTTGTGGACATGATGGATCATTTGTTGGTGTCCTCTATAATGCCTTGTGAGTTTATACCCATCGGCTATGAGTTATTTTCCCACTTTGATTTGATAAATTGGAACTTCATTAATATGTGCCACCATAACACAAATGAACTATCTTTCCGGTGCCTTCGGTCTTGATAGATAATGCTGTGTCAAGAAATGGGACAATGATAACGCCCTATTCTCACAACATTTAGTACTTTTGTGGGAGAAAAAAAAGAGAACACTTCCAATGGGAGGCAGAGCGATGGAACCTTTTAAAAGCGCTGAAGTGTCAGATTTAGATTAAAACGTTTTAAAGATCATATTTAGCTATTTGAAAACATATTTTGAAAATCGATCTTGAAATAAGACTTGTATAATAATTATGGAAGTGAGTAAGTTGCGCAAACTATGATGGCATAAATTGTTTGGATTTTGATATTTCTTCTTTTACGATAAACGGGCCTTCTCATAATGCTTCTTTGAATCTGTTATACTTTCTTGGCTTCGTTGTATTGCTGATTCAGAAACTCACTATTGCCATCAAGATGAGACATGCGCCTCAAAAGAATGAGCGAAGAAAATCATATTTGATCACTGAAAATACCGCCAACCCTTCCCGTCGATTTCATTCATATTTCGTAGGTATACATGTTTTCCCCGATCAAATTCATCAAGAAAATGACTCCCAGGAGTGTAAATTTACCCTTGCAGTTCGCTGCCTTTTCAGCACATTTCCTTCAACTTGACGACTCCAGTTACTTCAATGTTAAGTGCCTTTCAGGTTTTAATATTCTGATTTCAGTCGTTTTTCGTTAAGCTTTTAAGCTCTTAAGAGAGTGTCTCAGAGTATTTGCCAATGTTTAAAGTATTTTGACAATATTGGTGGGATTTATTAGAAATAAACATATTTGTTAACAACATTGTCGAAGTTATTGTAAAGAATGACATGATTAAGACAATGTCCTTCGCTGTATCAAGAGTGCATCATATTAAGCTAAATACTAATTTTCCTCAAGGCAAGGCTAAATTGCATCTGAGACGCGGAGGGGGTAATCGTATTAGGATTTTTCATGCCTGCCTAAGTAAGGCAAACACTATCCCCAATGAGATTTCTTTCGTATTTCCCCCTTTTTTCTCTCTCATCATTTTCATTCCATCTGTCTTTCCATGTTCACGTCTCCTATCCCTTATGATTATTAAATTAAAAATTTCCCCCACCTACATGACTGTCTCATCGTATTATTTTTATTTTGCATACACTGTCTTGATGACTTGATATTAACCTTACTTATTATTATTTTTTTTAAATTTTTGTCCGAAAACTCTCGTATAATATTTTCTTCCCTTCCCATGTTCTCCATCTCTCTCTCTCTCTCTCTCTCTCTCTTTCTTTCCTTTATTCCTTTTTTTTAAACGTGCCCCTCAATATCAACATGTTTTTCTTTTCACCACCGAGGACTTTGGTTTTCCCTGATTATAGTGCTGCATCATTTTCTATCAATCTTGATCTCTTTCTTCCATCTTTCTATCTCTCTCTCTCTCTCTCTCTCTCTCTCTTTATCATTACTTTCCCATTTCCTTTCTCCCTTCCCCCAAAGCACTCGACCGAAAGGTTACTAATTTCGAACGCTCTCATCTCCCTGAAGTTTCGTTTATTGAAGACCCGCTCTCTCTGCACGCGGGTTTGTCGACCCAACTCATTTTCGGATTTCGTTCTCGCTTTCAGACTTCATCCCCACCTCGTCTCTTCGATTTTCCACCCCATTTTTCTTGAGGATTTTCAAGGAAAGTATAAGAAGATGGAGTTGGTACGGGGGAGGATCTTAATGACATTGCATTGCTTGGTTAAGCATCTCATAGCTTAGGCAAATATGATCGGGTGCCTGTGCTTTTTACACCGAGACGTGGCATTCATCTCACTCTGATTGGGGTGCCCATTTCAGAACCAGATTTTTAAACCGAATAATCGTCTACAAAGAAGAGGTGGGAAACTGGGAACGGATGGGGAGGGAGAAGGAGGGAGCGAGGGACGTGGGAGGGAGGACGTGGGAGGGAGAGAGGAGGGGGACGTGGGAGGGGGAGTGAGAAGGAAGGGAGCGAGGGACGTGGGAGGGGGAGAGGAGGGGGACGTGGGAGGGGGAGGGAGAAGGAAGGGAGCGGGGACGTGGGAGGGGGAGAGGAGGGGGACGTGGGAGGGGGAGGGAGAAGGAAGGGAGCGGGGGGGGGGGGGGGGGGGGGGGGGGCGAGAGGGTGTTGTGTTCCCGGCGTTCGGGATGCTCATATTAATCATGTGATTGGTTCATTGGAACATAGAATCATGATCACAACGGTATCGTTTTGATTTGTCAGAATTATTCTGGCAATCTCGTACTCTACAGTTCCGAATGAAATCGATCTTGAAATTATGTGTGTTTCTATCCATAGTTAATAAAGTCGTTAATGAATTTACCTATACCATTATTCTGGGTATTTTTCTGGATATGTAGTTCACGCCTTGTCCGTTTTTAAAGCGTATCTATCAGGTGTGAAGGGGGTCTGGGTATTGGGAAATTGGGATTCAATCAAGTGGCTAATGTAGCTCGACCACGTTCCCTTTGGAACTTTCCGAAAATCAAGACGACGGTCGTGCACTTCACCTAGCCAGCCTGCCAGCCAGCCAACCAGCCAGCCAGCCAGCCAACCAGCCAGCCAGCTAGTCAGCCAATGACCGATATGAGCTAGATAGCCCATAGCCCCGTCTCTCTTCGTCCGTCCCTTGATAGCTAGCGCCAGTCAGTAAGTCATTGGAGAATCCGATATTCAATTAACCCGCGTTCAAAACTTCCTGGGCACAGGTAAACGATCCTTCCTCATTGCGCCATCGGCATACTACGACGAACCTAATGCTGTGCACAACATCAATTGTCACGCATGATCCGAGTAGTGCGCTCGAAAGTTTGTGATTACCGCGAACTGCTGCATGGACATGCTCCATAAACTGGCTAACGGTGACGATGATCCTGATGGAAGTGAACAGTCCAGTGGGAACAATAATTGTGTGGGCCACGGAGCGGCGCCGCATCTCCTGCACGAATCCTCCAGCTAGCTTCATCTTCCTTCCCGTTACCATGGTTACCTTAGTGTGATGCGGCCCACTTCTGTGGCGTCTTCATCCATTTCAGCGCGTCCTTGACAGATTTCTTCATCTTTTTTTGACGACGACGAACAAACGATGAAAAGTGCGACATTCCTTTGAGAGTTTGGTCATCAGCGTTTGCCCGAGGAGCAGCGACAGTGCGACACCCGTTCTGTATCTTACAATTGACATTACTGCATAATTACGTGACGTCATAATGCCGTTTTGGGAAGTTGGTATTGGGCCTGCAATTATGAAAAGAAGACCTTTGCCCCCTTGCAAGTTTCAACTCATCCTGTACCTGTTTAAATCAGCCATGTCGTGCGTTATAACTCATTATTGTTAATTAATTTCTAAATATTAAGTCTTGCAAGTATATAGATACTCATGCTAGTTTAGCAAAGTTAAATTTGTTACTAAGTCTGCTAAGGCATTAAGACTGCAGCTTGATGTTGCATGATACCTATGTGTTCGAACTTCAGTTTCATCTTAACTAAAACAAATGGTAAATTGTTAGATTGGGGCTGTTACGGTGAGAGAAGTAGGTTTTGTTACCAATACCAGGGTAAAGATTTAAGACTGTAGAAGAAAATCACGAGGAAAAGGAAAGTTAGATCAAAAACGTTATAGGTCCCTGGTTAGATCGATGTACGTGTTCCAACATTTTCTCATAAGTTACCAAATTAGAATGGTCGTCTGGAGTCGACAAGTTCACCTCGACAAACATTGGTGTTGTACCCCACAAGGATCAATGTATTTTCTCTTGCTATCTTCCCTCGTTACTCGCCACCTCAATCAAACCTTGTAACTGAAACCCGTCTTGGGACGCGGCGAGAAGAGACACTCCAAAGTTTAACCAGGGACTACATTATGCCACTTCATGCGTTGTTTTAAAATGTCTCTCATTTTCGAGCCTCGCATGGGAAAATGACATTCCCGTAACTCGGAACCAATCACCTTTACAATCAAACCTACTCCCAAAACATTCTCTCCTCGTCATTTCTTATGAATGAGGTAAATGGAACATGATGTGGTTTTCGTAAATTCAGCAAATTCACCCCTTTCTGTCTAGTTTTTATTAGCCTTAACGTGTTTCCTTTTGAGTAATTTGAGGAGAGGCATAATTGGCGTTGTCATAATTTACTGTTTACTAGCAGGAGAGAGAACAAGAGGAAAGAAGAAAGAGAAGGAAAACCAGAAGGAGAAATACAAGAAGAATACCTGTTTAGGGGAAAGCGAGATACATATCCCTATTTTCACGAAGTGGCGGTAGTGAGGAAAATCGCATACAATTTGCGTGACGATTTTCCTCACTACCGTCACTTCGTGAAAATAGGGACGAATACATATAATATATATATATATATATAGAGAGAGAGAGAGAGAGAGAGAGTCACAGAGAGAGAGAGAGAAAAAGGGAAAGAAAGATAAAAAAAAAGAGGGAAAGAGAGAGAGAGAGAGAGAGAGAGAGAGAGGAACAACGGGCGAGGGAGAGAAGAAGAAGAAGAAGAGAGTTTGGGAAATACGGTTATTGTCCTAGCTTCTCGATAAAATAGGAATTCAGCATTCAATAGTCTCTCCTATTGGGTTGTCGCGTCTGTTTGTGTTTGTATTGATTTTCAGTTATAAAATATTCAATGGGCGATTGGATTTCATTTAATGTTGAGATCAATATGTATTATATTGTTTTCAAGCATTTTGAGAACATACCGCTTTCAAAACGTGATCAATACCGTTACTCCTCCGCCACAGTCAAAACAGAGAGAAAAGCGATGCTTTTGTATGCACTGCCGCTCTTCAAAATCACGTAAAAATAAAAAAAAATAATCAGGTTGCTGAATTTAGTAATAAACACTGGGCGAGGTTACGGCGTGATCCCGTCATTTTGATCAATTAAAGATGAGAAGTGATGTACTATTTTTGGATGAGTATAAATAATGACCAGATTGCCAGGATCCATATATAATTATTTTCCAAGGTTTTGTGTGGTATAATTATTATTTGATTAACTCCCTATACGTTGTACGATTGGTGTTATGGGAGCGAATTATGTGTAAATCCTGCAATTTCGGTATTTGCTAACAATTATAACTGGTTGTGGCCTTAATCTATGTGGTTTTATCGCGGCAAAGACAAGTTAGACAACATATATCATGATTATAATCTTTATAGGACCGATAGCAAATTTGACAATTATGATTACATTTCAGAAGTCTCATACTGAACAATGACGGGATATTATCACTTTATAACATAACTTTTATAGTGATCCATTTAAATAGTAGCCTCGCATATAGTTGTAAATTAGAAAGTAATTTCTCGAAAACTACGGATCGTCGGTTTATATATTCTGATTATTTTATATTTTTGACGTCATTTTTTAAGACCCTATAGGATGTGGCGATGCATAATAAATAATAAATTTATTGACTATAGGCCTATCTGTAAGCTAAAATTTCATTTATTTTACCTTATTGATATTGGTAAAGCCAGACAAATCTCACGGTACACAAGAGAGAATATCTCCATCATGATTTATGCATATTTGATAACACGATGGCATCATTATGAATACAATGTAAACGGTCTCTCCTTCCTCGGTAAGCAATCTCCCAATTTAGCTCTGGGCATCCTCCAGAGAAGTCATCAATTTTTTGCTCCCAGACGGCGAAATGCTATCAGCTTTTCCCGCCATGTTATGCTTCGTGCTCATCTCGAGGACAGTTCATCCACCGACAAATCCAACATTAATCCATTTTAGGCAATCTCATTTGCTTGGAGGATACGCCAGCTGATGAACAAGCCAATAAAGAAGAAAAATCATAAGCAACGAAAATGATGAAGAGAAAACGAAAAGAAGAAGACGACAACGGAGGCTTTTTTGTTTATCCATATTCACCTGAACAATAATACCCTGGGAAAATAAAAATCGCGATCGGGGAAGAAAAGTAGAACGACCACGCGGAATTGAAAAAAAGGAGAGGAAAAAAAAAAAAGCTGCTCCAAATGCTGCAATAAACCCAGTTTTTAAACATTTTCATCTGGAGGACTTGCACTTTTGTCACGCGCGGCACATAGCTGCTGGCATTATGAACCTCGCAAGCTTATCGCCATATATTGCCGCAGGCTTGATGAATGTACATGGAATGACAAGAAAAAGAAGGGAAAAGTTTGCTTCGTCGCTAAGCTGTTTTCCTCTATCGCGCGCCAAAATGTTTTTGGTCTATGAAATATAATCGCATGTCGAATTACATGGTGGCTGGCATTCGTGAAGAACGGTGTTAAGATGGAAGATGATGAGAGGGGAGGGGAGGGGGCGAATGATTATGTTCTCGTAAGAGAGAAAGAGAATGAAGAGAGAGAGAGAGAGAGAGAGAGAGAGAGAGAGAGAGAGAGAGAGGAAGATAGTAGATGAGGATTAAAAGGCCGGAAAGCACGTTTTCGCCCTTCTGTCGATTAGTACACGGCAGATGGCTCAATTATGACCACAATGCAAATACTAACGATAAGCACTATCTTTACAACGATGGAACTCGATTAATTTCTTTACACAAGTGTATGTACTTTTGTCAGTTACACTTGCGTGGTAATTGAATGTCAGTTTCGTGAAAAGAATTATTTCATGCCTTAGTGAATAGCTAGGGGATATTTCCAGCAAGCAATGTGGATCGTTTCTTCTTCTACTGTTTTTCATTAAAGGAAAAGGATTAATATTTTTCACACGTGCTCAAAGAAAGTACAGCAGAAAAAAATCTGAGTTTCGTTGATGATGAAGAACGAACTTTTGAAGAAACTAAGGAGGAAATTCGGGAATATTTCAAGAAGCAACTTTAACAAGATTAGGATAATTATGTCTAGAAATATCACACTTTAAAAAAAAATGTTTTTAATGAAAATTAAAAAGAAACATTAACGAAAATAAGGTTAACACTTTGCCAAGTATAATTGTTATATTCAGTGTTAAAGCTTTAATTTGTAAAGGAATATTTATTTTCTGTGATTTTGAAATATCGTTGATAGGCATGTTTCCAAAATGAAACGATTCTTGAAAGGATAGTAAATAATATTGGTGAGATGAAGTAGGAGGAGGGAAATACGAAAAGAGAAAGAGGGCGAGAGCGTTTCTGTGTATGTATGGGGGAGAGAGGGAGAGGAGGACATGAGGAGAGGAAGGGAGATAGAGAGAGATATATATATATATAGAGAGAGAGAGAGTGTGTGTGAGAAAGAGAGAGTGGGAGAGAGAGAGAGAGAGAGATTGAGAATTTGAAACGGAAGTGATTAGAAACTGAATGTGCCGCAAAAGAACAGTGCGAACCAAGTGGAAAACAGGGCGCACAACATCTGAGAGGGCATGAAACGAAAATTACAGGAAATCCTGCCAATAGGTGCTTCTCCCAATCTTCCTAAAAGTGCCCTCATCACCCTCCTCCGGATCGCATCATTTCTACCTCCACATAGTCTCCATTCGCAAACACTTTCACATCAAATTTGAAACGCTCTCAAATATCCGCAAACTATTTTTTGTTATTTCTTAAATGGGCAGTGCCTTATCATCCACATATTTAACTTGATTGTGACCTGCGGGCTATATAATTGAGAATAAGTCGATTCCTAGGCGTCTTCGTAGCGTGTGTAGGATTGAAACAGAAAAGGGTAAAAAATGGATTAAAACAAACTGAACAGAGAGACCAGGGACATGTATCCACCTGAAATTGATGAGAAGTGAAAAGGGTAACGAACTGGATTGATAAAAGTGCTTTCCCTGGTTTCTTCCTTACAGGAATGTACGGTGTTATGTCTGGACAAGTCCCGGGGATTGAGGAGGGGGAGGAGGAGGAGGGGGAGGAGGAGGGGTAGGGGTTGGTATGAAATATATGATGATGGGTCGGGATGAGGTAGGTCAAGAGACATTATAACAGTATTTATAAGGTGAGGGAAGGAGAGGAGGCAATTGGGTTAAGGGTGCAGGTGGATATGGACAATTGATGTCAGGATTGAGGAAGAAGAGAAAGCAATTTTCAAAGATATTTTGACTATAATCGTAACGAAATGTTCAAACGATAATAAATGCTTTAAACTTTACTTATTACACAATATCAATCCATCAACGGACCAATATATTATGGTGCGAAAAATCATATTGAATCTTTGATCCACTACTGCCTTATACATTTTTTTATCTGGTCACATGAATAAACCCTACTTTACACCCCTATTTTAATTGAGGGATGACATCGCCCCTATCACATCGGCATCTTCACCCCGGCGCCGTTTCATCCCCACGTACCTGTGTTTGTGCGTGGTATTTTCTTTTGTGGCGCCAGTTTAGCGGGTCGGCTCCCCGTCCGCCCACCTTCTCCAAACAGTAGCACACATGATGCGCAGCAGCCCAAGAGCCCATCCCTGGCGCCTCCAGATATATGCCAAATACCCCTAGCGCTGTTCTACTTTTCTTGACGAGGATAATTAATTTTCTATAGCATCTCCTCTGTCTTTTCACTGTCCCCTTCTCTGTTTTTTGCCCTCGTGGATCGGAGCGGGGCGGAAGATCGCACCGCGTTTGGCGGAGACGCCGAAAGATGGAAAGAAAAAAGGAGAAGAAGGAGAAAGAATGATTGTGGCTGGTTATAGCCTGACATTTGAGATTTTGCTTCGATCCATTTTAAATCGAGATGTTGTTAACAACAAAACCCCGTATTGACCAGGAGAGCAATGCCGATATGTTTGGGCTTCTGCTTTCGCAGTTGTACTTTTAGTGTTCCGAATTCTATATATTATATTATGTAATTGATTGCTCTTATCGTATATTCGTGTCTGCTCTTTATCATTGCGCCTTTCTGTCCTAATAAAAACTATATATTGTGACCTTCTGTTCACATTTCATACTCGTTTCCTCATAATAAATCGGTCTGCCATGTAAATTGTATAACGAGGACAAAATACACTTATTTCGTGCTGCGTTCAGTCAACTTTATTTCTTTCTCTCTCGTTCTCTCTCTCTCTCTCTCTCTCTCTGTCTGGCTGTGTCTGTGTCAGACTGTCTGTCTGTCCCCTCACTCTCTCTATCTTTCTCCTCTGACTTTATGCGAATCTTACTATATAATATGAAGGAAGCCTCAATTTATCCTAGTAAAGTTCCAGTAGTCCTTCTGTTTTTCGTCGAAGGCATTCGGCGATCACAAGATATTCATGAAGAAAGATCGAACTTGCTTGATGAACTCTTGTGCTGGTATAGTTTAACAAAAGACGCCTTTTCAGACTGGATTATCACGTTTCCACATCTACAGTCTGCGCGTGCTTGCCTAATCATGTTTATTAAAACTGATACCAATCTCTGTATACATGTTATATCAACACAATGCCCAATATCCTTATCTTCCCAAGCCCCCCTACAGCCATTCGTTCAGTCATTCCGCACAAAGACAAATACAAATCAAAATCAAAAGGTGTCAGAGGTGAGCTGGTAATAATATCCTTATCAGATCTCCAAACTATCGCTCACTCATTCTCAATTAATTAACTTCATTTCCAATACTTCGTTTTCAATACCAGAAACTACCAAAGGAATATTATTGTCTATTTGCCCCCCTGACCAAATTTCGCGGTTGGAATCATGCCTAGTGGGTTTAAACGGCACTTCAATGACCGGTGTGCGATTGCCCTGGGACCCAGTAAGGCTGAATCATTGTCATAACACCTCGGCAAATATTGAAGAAGGATGTTTGCATAAGGCGCCAAATCCCATATTTGACAATCGAGAAATTAACGATTGGATTGCCTATATCAAAGGGGTTGAGAAATACATGTACCTTGATATATTATTGTACTCCCGTGAATATTAATCCATATAAAGTGGAAACATAGAGAAAGCAATTACCACGTATGTGATTGTTAGAGGGACAAATGTAAAGAAAGAGAGGAAAAACGAATGTTTAAAAAAATGCATGCAAGAAAAACAGTAACACAAGATATGACTCATTCAATTCGACTTATCTAATTATCAATCAAGGAGAATTGTTACAGTGGAAATCTGAATTAATATTCCTTTCTAGCAAAGCAAATAGATGTCCAAGGTTGTCTGGTATGTCTGGGCAAGAGGTATATTGGAACATGTCTGTGTTTACACGCGTCATGTTACTTCGCTTATAGCCCTAGATCAGCCCCATCAATGTATTTCTGTGTTGGGTATTTTGGTGAGGCCGAAAATGCAAGTATATTTTAGGGCTTCCATAACGATATGATTCGACATTCGAAGTTGCTAACCTGATGTGTGTTGTGAGTTTCAGGATAAAGGTCAGAACTTTTGATGATTGTTTGATTATTGATTTGCGACCAGGGGACCAACGGCCTTAATACCTGGGACTTGGTAATGAGGATTAATGCTTTACCGAAGGGGGACTAGCGAATCCACTTGGTTTCGAACTCGGGTCCTCCCAGTTTACGAGACCATTCCACGTCCCCACAAAGACGAAAACAAAGCAATGGGGCTAACAGTTGAATAACGTTTATAGTCTAGACACGAGAGATATAATCTTAGAATCAATACAACATAGATATACATATTGAGTGGGACTAATGGATAAACTCGTCTCTTAGAGAAGCAGAACACATCGTCAACCGTAAGATAGCTGGAGTCACTGCTACATGCCCTTCTTATTGATTAACTCATCACACTTTTAATGACGTCACCGGGATCCATTTCACGGGATGCGCTCGCCACCCGCGTGGTGAAATCAATACCCAACATGAAAATGCATCGGTGGGACTGAACTCAGGGTTCGGGGGGAATGGATACTGAAGTAACATGACATACCGATAATCGTCAGCGATACATCCCAATTACGATTCTCATTTCCACTCGTCTATTTCCATTACTTCCCGCCAAATTGAATGATGGAAATCGCAGTAATATCGTTACAGAGATAAACGCACCATGCATGCAACGCGGCCCCCGGTACAACGACATATTTGATTATTCCGTCGTATAGAATATCAGACCGGACGGATCATTCGCGATAGAAATTTATTTAACGCTATCAGTTGGTATGAGGATAAATGATTGTGCATTTTAATTCCCAATTTCAGGATATACCCTTGTAAATTGATTGTTTTGTCCTTCTTAATTAGATTCCCAGTACTTATTATCCAGACTATCATAGTCACATATTATAGAAATGAACCCACATTGATCGCGATGATTGCCAATTCAAATTCTCATATTTATTGAAATAGGTACGGACAGTATGAGGGGCCGATGAATTGGGTTGCGAATTAATAATTTAGACACGTATTATGAATCTATGATTTGTAACTATTGAGTGTTATAACTGATTATTTACGAATGTATTTTTCTCCTTTTCTCTTTTATTACAGGTAAGTTGACAACGTTGTTTCTTTGAAAGTAAACTAGGGCTG
The DNA here is from genome assembly GCF_000002235.5 of Strongylocentrotus purpuratus. Classification (NCBI taxonomy): domain Eukaryota; kingdom Metazoa; phylum Echinodermata; class Echinoidea; order Camarodonta; family Strongylocentrotidae; genus Strongylocentrotus; species Strongylocentrotus purpuratus. The sequence continues at coordinate 2,851,394 of NW_022145598.1, read as the reverse complement.
GGTCATCAACGGTAAGCATTCAGTTTAATTTATATTTGCCGCCATCAACATCAAGCAATTCGCTCACGATGGCGGTCTCCTGCGTTCACAAATTCTGTTAATTGTAAAATGCTAATTTGAAGTGTTTACAAGTAGGCCTAATTTGTTAATGTCTGAAATGGTGAGTAAATATTTTAATGTATTATTTGATTATTTTGTATTATTGAACGCAGAAAGAGAATTCAAACAACCAAACATACAAACAATACGTTAAGAGTGGGCAGAGGGTTAAGGCAGCAGGTGTAACGAAAAACTATTTACAGGAGAGAAAGAAGAAGAATAAGATAAGATGAAAGTGAGGAGAAATATCAAAATTATGCTCAACAACAATATAAAGTGCTGTAGAAAACGGGTGAATGGACGGTATGCATTATACATGTTTCAAAACAAAGCTCTCGAGTCGAGGTAGACTTGAGTAAAATACACGACGACCCCCGTCTTAATCAATACAGTATCTAGACAACCAGATTCTCCTTTACCTCTCTCCGAGGCAGCTGGTAGCTCTTGTACGAAGCAGGCTAACCGTACTTCCTCTTCGGGATTGGATCTGGATTAATCGGAACTCTTCGGCCCATTTCGTACTCAAAATCAAGACCCACATCCTCTTCAGCCCATTTCGTACTCGAAATCAAAACCCGACGTCGGGATGGAGCTCGGTTCTTTTTCTCGAGATTTCAATGAGGCGAATGAATCGGAGTTCGTAGTTGTGACTTTGGCACCAAGAAAATTCGAGCGTCGGGGTTTTAAAGTTGTTATCTCAACCGAAGAGCTCATTTTCTCCTTGTAATTAGGTCCATGAACCATTTACGTTGAGGCTTAGATCCATCATACAGTACTGGGGCAAGGTGGAAACAAAGGAAACTTATGATAAGAGCGTCTGAAGTGGGATCCAAGAAAGTAAAACAAAAAAGCAAAAATAGGCTCTTGAGAAATAGAATATATTTCTTGTCTAGGATCATGAAGACGATTCCATTCTCAGTCTGAATATAGCGGGGTGATATTGGACGAGTGGCAAGTTCAAATCAATTCCAAGCTGTTTTTATATTTTTCCTGGGCCCTTAAATATTATTGGAGCCTGGGGTCTTAGGTCTGTTTTATCACATGCTGGACGAACCTCTTTAAAGCTTCACAGAACTCCTTGATAGATTCATTCTTGGAGTTTGATGAAAGTCTATATGGGTTGACTGCCATTGCCAATGTCAAATATTCCTAGAACATTGAGGGGGGGGGGGGGGGGTGAACGCCGGCTGAACCATACTATGCTGGATACGCCAAGCCACTGAGGATGAAAGCCTACAACGTTCCCTGTCGCGTCCATTGTCAGAGATGTCTATCTGGATGATCGATAACCCTGTATGATTCCTTGAATCTTGATCCTTGTTTCTGCGAGGTATTTAGAACAGAATGTTACCCGTGTCAGTCGTCTCGAGCAGGAGGAGGGGCGGCGAGAGGGGCATACATCATCCCTGATCGTACCCGATGATGATTGACGGGCTTGTGGACTGGTGTCTGGAGAGTTCCTAGGGCGTGTGGGGTTAGATGAAGTATTTTTCTTTGTCTACTCAAAGAAAATCATTTATCCTCACGTACTTCGGTTTTGAGTACGCAGACTTGGAAAAGCGGGAGAAATCAGAAAGAAGAACAAGAAGTTGATTGGTTCCACAGGCCAAAAATAACCCCAAACATCACTTTTTTTCATTGCACGGAAGGGGAGACGATAACCCTCTATACTTTATTACAGGGTAGTATATTGGTAGTAATTTTAATTGTTTGATGGCAAAATGATCGCTAGCCAATCCGCAAGTTGTGATACTTCTTTGGTCAGCTCATGGCCATGATAGCACGAGGTACCACTCTAGAGGATTTGTCTTGATCGAGTAAAATACGAAGCTTGTGATTTATAGAGGCGAATATATATAATATTTCATTCTGAAAAGAGGGTTAAGAAAGATGGATAAACTTGACATTTACAACGGGATTTAGATGATGGAAGTGATTGGTAATTAGACATTAATAACTTTATTGACTTCAACTGTGTTTAGCTTTGTGCTAAGTAGCCTTTTCGGTATTTCTTTTCGAGTTTTTCAAGTTCTAAGTAATAATACCCTAGCATTTCAGGCGAACATGCTTTTTACGGTAGAGATCAGAAGTAATTCAAGGAGCAAAGTGACCTTCTCCAGGGCTTACCTAGGTTCTACCTTGGTTCTACCTTGGCTCCTGGCATACCTTCTGTCGTACCAGGTCGTGATGTATTACGTTCTGATCTTATCTTAATCCCATACACCGTGTGGGACGGAGCAAACCAACGCCACCAAAATTAATATTTTTCTCTTTTTCCCCTCACAACAATTTCATTTCCCCCACCTGTAATTCAAGCCCGACTTTCTCCTTGTCTTTTGTTCTGGTTATTGGAGGTGGCATTGGCCTTTTGTCGTGAGGGGATTTGGACATGTAAACCCAATCTGTCAATGCATACAAAGCCCTTAGAAAACTGTTGACCTGACGGAATCGTGTCGTACCAACGCCGTTCTGGTAAGGTGGGACCATAGGCTGTCATGACGTATTTTCTGTGCAGAGTCTAGAGAATAGAATAGAACGAATGCGTTATTAAAATGCATGAATGTGTTATTCTTGTACCGGGCCAGCAGGGAAAATTTTCAGAAGTTTTTATTATTATTTCTTCCCCAAGCGGAGTTTTCTGAGGTATTTGACCGTGAGAATGCACTCGAAAGAACCACAAAGAAGCAATACGGAAATGGATAAAAATAATAACTATAATAAGAGGCAGCTAAACTAATATTGCTTTCTAATCCTCTTAGAAACTGTCAACAAAAAAGGAGAGAGAGAGAGAAAAAAAGAAGAAGAAGTTTGTATTAAACTGGTAAGGGGGTAAATCCGATGGCTTCATTGTAACCGCGGTAACTGAACAGCCCCCCTTTTAAATAAATAGTGGACGCTAATTAGAGAATCCGACTCAACAAAATGATCATGTTGTCTAATGGTTTCCTGAATGAATTGATGAACACTCATGCATGTCCACATGAAAGTCTTCTTCAGCCAACATTAATGACCACGCGGCCAAACAACATTTAATCCATATCTTTCAAAACAATTATCAACTTTAAGCAATCTCTTCAATGTGCTGCTAAAGAAGGGGGGGGGGGGGGGTGTTTGAAAAGATAATTTTATGGAAGTAGGAAGACCGGACATTTTGAAGTCGGTGAATGCTTCTTCTTATCTGATTCTCGTATTCTCCCATTTAAATATGTGTAGACAAAACATATATTATCTTTTGAATACACTGTCACATGAAGATAGTTATGTTTCCCATACTTTAACATAACGAATCTGAATGCCCCCTTTACCCCCTTCCCCTTAATCGTTTACTTTCTCTCAGTAATTTACTTCAAGAACGAAATTATACACGTATAGAATCCCCAGGGGTGTATTACGCATCATCTTCAAAAAGAAGGGGCACCTTCAAAGTATGCCCTCAAAATCAAATACCGAGCTCTCCTGAAGCCCCTTGCCCCCACAGTTCCCCGTGTATACCAATACCGTTCAACGAATCGTCTAGGGTCGCGTTGTGAATCATAATCGTGTTCGTCCTAAACAAACTCACCTGTTTTCGATCAAGCAAAGAGACAGCGTCGAAATCCTTCTATTTACACCGGGAATATCAACAAGAAATGGGACAATCCTTCTTAGAACTCCCCTAGGATTAGCTCTTAGGCTCGTCAAGTGTGCCTCGGAATAGGGCGAGATGAATTAAAGGCTGCAGTAGGTTCAGGTAGTGACACTAATACACATACAGTTGTCATACGATGAAATTATTTATTTATATTAAAGACAATGTAGTATCTGATATTCAAAGATTGTACAGAAATGTTTGGTAATTGGTCAACATTGAAAAAATACATTTTTGGAAATTGAGCTGCTAGTAAAAGATTTAGCCCAAGATGTACATGATTTTTTTAGGGTTATTTTTTAAAGCTAGTATTATATTAAGCGGATTTCCCCAGTTCTTCATCGTTTCGCAGGTCCAAACCAACTATTAACTGCACGGTCATTACTTCGGAATGACTTTCGGCGACCTTTCTCCGAAATTCAGTCCCATAGCTAGATACAGCCTTTAAATGCATCGTTTAACAATGTTAAATCTGAGATACACGGCCCTGGTGTAATATTGAAGCCCTAAAAAATTGGTGCTTCAAGTAGTGCCTCAAAAAAGTAAAAATCTTGGAGCGACCGGTTTTACCATACTCGTTTCCCCCTATAGACGCAAACGCAAAATTTGGTTTTGATTTCCAATCATTTATATCTTGATAATCAGACAGGCGATCGGCTTGTAAAATTAAAAGGGTTCCTGACTGACCTAAAGGTTTATAATTATCATTGCAGCATGAGCTAAATCCAGGATTTTGTTTCAGAATGAGAGAAAAGGTTACTGGATCCCTTTAAATGTAAAGACCAGTTATGGTCATGCGATTGCATTGTGAAAGAAACGTTGTGGAATCGATCAGAAAAGGTTGATCATCTAGCATCTAGCATCTGCAGGGTTCTGGAATCATCAAAATGATAAGAAATTTGGCCCATTCTTCGTAAAGTTACAAGCACTATACACAGAAAGATGTATATGGGACTACCCTATATCTCTCACAGACCATGAGAGAAACAAATTTACCAAATATATGAATTAGTAGGCGGTTTCCCGGCTAATTTGTTATCATCATGTATTAGTCAAAACATATTCTTTCACATGATTGGTAATGAGAGCTTCCATTTCATTTTTTGAAATTGGGGCGCTTCCAATACTGTTCTTTACCTTTAAACTAAACATGGACGCTTTTCCTTGCCAGGAATAGCTTGGATTGTGTGCCTTCATGGTGAAGCTGTTTGCTCGAAGGACGACATGACAGAGTCCTTTCACAGGACAGCAAACTACAGGAGGTTCCATCCCCTGTTCAAGTCTACAAACCCTTTATAACCCTTGAATGAGAGCAATAATATTTATCCCTGGGGGGTTTTAGGAAGAACCTTTTGTGGTTCGGATGCATCCTATCGCTCATATTCATATGAAAGGATGATTAATTTCACGATGTCGTGGCTCAGGGAACTTACTAAATTGGTTTATCAGGGTTTCATTCATCGATGCTATTGTATGCACAATCAGGGGTGATGATAGGAAGAAGAAGTACGAGCTGGGTTAGGAACTGCCATCTTTCGACTTACATTGCTTCAATATTTTCCACTCATTCTACCACCTTTCTTCCCTTACCCCTTGTAGTTTTCGTTTGTCTTCGCCTTCCTATGTTTGATCGTTATTCCTTGCCGTCCCTCCTCCCCACCATACCCATAAACCATTTACAACTGCCCTTTCTCAATCTTATCCAATTCAATCCAAAAAGGCATTTTATATAATACTGTAGCACCTTTTCCTCGCAGTTTCAATGCAAATCGCTGCACGCATTGCTCCGTTTTTCGTTTTAAGAGAGCAGTATTCCGCTTGTACTTTTGATGTCGTGTCACTGAATTCACCCGATTCTTTAACTAGTTTGATTTTCATCATTTATGTATGCCATTGTCATGTTTATATTTGTCCGCTTCGCAATTTTAGCTCGTTTAGTAACACGTCCCTATGTAATGTGTCACAAACGAATATGGCAATGGGCCTCACTTTACCAATGGAAGTGGCCGTGGGTAATACTTTACGGTAATGATCGAAAAATACGCGTTCATATTAGATCTAATGTATTTCGATTTATATATATTTTTTGTTTCAAGATATTTTCGATAGTTTTCCTGTATCGTTTTCATCAGGGATATACTCACATGAAACTGTTTGTATGAGGAAGTATCGCTCTAAATCGCCCGTTGTCTAAATTTGCGGACCCACACACACAAAAACCACTGAATCAAAACACCTGCCTCTGCAAGTAATTGGCAGTTGTCTATTTCAGTGCTACCCGTCAAATCAAATGAACTCTAAAATATTTGCTAAGGCTTCATTTGTGGTAGGATCTATGATTTATCATTGTCAAACTCTGATCAAAACACTGCGCAAGATTCCTCTCATCGTACCAGTGCCCACTCTGAGTGGTTTTATGATAATAGGGGCGTCCTCTCACCGTCCCAGTGCCCACTCCGAGTGGTTTTATGATAATAGGGGCGTACTGGGCAAACAATCATCATCCTTAATTCCGCACTACTGCTAAACCGTGCGATCGATGTAGCTCATGGAGCGTGCTATAATCTCCCAAAAGTCTCTATCTTCTCCGCCTCTCTGATTTTCTTCTCTATATTTTAAGCGTACCCCCTCTTGCTGTCTGTGTGGGACCTCCCTACTAACTTTTTCTTCATAATATTTTCGTCCATTTGCTTTTTTTCTATTGTTATGATCATATTCATACTTTACGTTCCTTCCTTCATCTTGTATTCTGTACAGTCTTTGATTTGGCAGTGATCATCATGTTGATTAGTATACATGGTATGTATGAGGCCATATATTACCGACACCACTACCGCATCTCGCTTGTGTCTAATTTTAAACGTGTAATAGCATTCCATGCTTCTATACGCAAAGTAATTCAGGAAATCAATCCCTGTCCGATTTCTTGTTTTATTCCAGTGCCTTGATAGAAGGAAAGGTTCAACAAAGTCATGTACTTTTCAAGCTCTCAATTCGTTCGCTCTTTACCACATTTGTCCGTCTGTTCTGATAAAAACGACTTTCAATCACTACCAAATTTCTGATCTCTATTTCGTTCCATCAATCTTCTCTTTCTTTCTCTGCCCTTGATGGATCTTTAATTCTCTGTCTCACCTCTATGCCCATTCAATCACAAGCCCTATCAATAGCAGAGACATGTAGGCGAAATTACAATCCCGTCCCAATAAATCGTAACCCCTTGTTAAAACCGCGCCCTGGTAAATGGGATGGAACGCGCAATTCCCTACGTCACTTTTGAATGGCGTTATTATAAACCGATAACACTGTCATTGTTGGCGAAGATTACCAATTTATCCGGGCCCGTCAGGCCAAATAATATAAAAGATTTGCGGTTTGGTATTAAATTGTACTTCTGTCTTCACAATATAGCCTAGCTTCAGATCTTTGGCAGTACTAGAAGTTGAAATTCCTAGTTTTTTTTAATGTAACTCCTTGGTTTTCCATGTTCTCACAATCAGTGTTCTGTACCAGTTTGTGAATGTTGTGTAGGAAAACTGCTCAAAAGCTCAAATTTCCACGACATATTTTACCTATTTCCATTTTTTGGATTTTTTTTGGAATCTGACGATGATACAAGGATGAGACTAGTACCATGGTCGAAATCAAGGTGAACTCTTGCACCCGTAGAATCAACCGAATGAACAATGGTCAACTCCGGGGAAGAAAATCGGGAATACAAACGATTGAGTGTTATTTGTCAGTGCGGTTAGATCTATTTATTTTTCAATATTTCGCCATATGGGGGTATTATGGAGATGTTAGCTATTGTATCGTGATGTATTCTTCTTTGATTGCTACACGATGCAATTCATCAGGCCCAGATCAAATGAGGGGGTAGTTTAATCTCCTGTCGCCAAATAAATCTGCTTATTTTCCTCTGATACATCATTACCTTTGTAAATTTCAGGGTTCGGTTACCGCAAAGGTTTACCGTCAGACATGTTTGAAGTCATGGTATTAAGTGTTATTAATGTGACGACAATTTGCACCTTCTAGAAAAGTCATGTAAATATGATCCCGGAGAGCTTCATCTTGCATACAATGATAAGATCTATTTATAGAGTTCGTGACACGGCACTTCTCAATATTGGACCGAAAGTTTAATTGGTATAGTCACCAAAACACAAAGAAATGTCGGTTTGCATCTAGTAATTTTTGTTTACAAATTGAAAATTCCCAGGAAGCCTAACATTCAGAAGAGCAATTAATGTCCTATTCTATCCACTTTTTTTAGCCGTCAGAACATAGTAATGTGATGACTGTTCCTATGTTTTGGTGAAAATTGCATAAAGACATGATTCATTCATTGTCTTGTATTTTTCTGACCTCTTTTGCTCCCATCATACCCATTGCCGAACTATTTACATTTACAGCCCAAAACTAGAACTATGCCAATATGGTTGCTACGCCATTGCCCCCAAATAATTGTACCGTTGTTACAAGTTAGTATTTCCTCGTCATGTTCTAATAGGTTTCTTTATAGGCCTACTTTATTAGGGTTACAAAATGACAAGCATTCGAGATCGTCATCGGCGACATTTTTCTTCTGGAATTCACCCGGTCACCCACCCTACGTATTATAGAATCTCCTCCTATTATTCGACTTGTTATCCTAACTTCATAGAAGGCGTCCCCCAGGACTTGGGGGCGAAACGATGATGCCCTTTCCCATCTCACCCCCCCCCCCCCATCTCCCCCCATCCATCTGTAGTCTGCAGGCAAAGGCTCGAATTTGACACTGTAACACAATTCTAAAAGCCCTAAGCAGAGCCTAGCGTTGTCAGTCTATGCATGGATCTAACACAAATTGTCCGGAGGAGCTAAAGTACAGAGCCTATGGAGTTTGCCTTCAGCCTAGTCTTAAAGCGCAGACACTGTTACGCACAGCAGCTGACATGGGTTTGTGCGTGCACACTAATCCATCTTCTTCATTTCCCAAATCTCTTTATGCTCTGGAATCCAAGTAACACGCCAAGGGACCTAAATGACAGGGAAGGAGAGGGAATACAGAAAGAAAGAAACCCAAAGAACGTCAGAAGAACTCGTTTTGATTTAAAGCTAGACGAATGAAATCATTTCGAACTTGGGATCGCATTACAAATTGGTTCGGCGCATAGCACCAATGAATCAACGCAGATTTGCAATGCTGCTCCATTTGCAACCCGACATCATCAATTTTCCAATTCAATTATACTTTTCTGGCATGCCTTTCCTTTTCTTCCAACACCCCTCTCATACAAACCCTCTCTCTCTCTCTCTCTCTCTCTCTCTTTCTCTCCCTCTCACTCTCTCTCTTCATTTTTTCTCTTTCTCCCAGTTTATTACCATTTATTTCCCCTTCTGTCCCCCTCTGTCTGCCCCTCCCCACCCACCCCTTCCTCTCTCTCGTCCTCTTTCTCTCCGACTTCTTTTTCCTTACTTCTTTATTTTTTCTTCTACGACGTGTTTTCAACTACAGCTTCCCTTTTTTTCTCCCGAAGGTGTGAGGAGCTATGGCGATCAAGAGAGTTTATACAATAATACAAATAAAATCTTCTGTCGGAGTGTGATGTGATGAATTGTTTAATAACAGTTCTAGCCTGCCGGCAGCAACCCTGCATGTGTTTGCATAATTGTAACATTTTCAAGAATATATCTTACTTAGGTAGGAAATTTTTTGTTTACGAAATATGATTTTTGTATACACCAGTTCTCGTCTTCCCTTCTTCGACCCCCCCCCCCCCCAATGATTCGGTTTCCCCTCAGTGGTTGGTAAACGCTACGCCACTGAAATCATCTAAGACCTTCACTGTCCAGCGTCCGCTCTCCAATTGTCACACCTCCTCTGATATCATCTTTCGACAGGGTGTACTTACATGATATAACATTCAATATTGTTTGATCATGACTCACACATTCAGTTTAAGCAGGGAACTCCATTCCATGGTTTAGCAGACGGGACATGCCCTCGGATCAATTTTTCTCCTTCCAAAGGCGAAGCCCAAGTGTCGTCACAAAACCGTGATAATAACCTGGGCGCAAACAAAGGAGTTATCTCCATGGCATTAGTACAAAATATTACCGTCTTCGCACTTCGACGTGTAAAGATCGGTATCATTATTTTTGGGTAAACATTCCTTTGAGTGTGTTTGATGTTCTTCTCCCCACCACCGCCATAACAGCATGCAATATGATCTAATAAGTACATGTATTAGGCCTGCATATGATCAGGGAGGTGTATTACCGTGATTTAATCGGGGGCTGCAGAGCGATCGGGTGTGCAACATTGGCCAATCGTCTGTAGAGCATACATTAATTATGCAGCATTTTGTTTAAAAAACAAAAACAAAGAGCAAAACATGTACTATGGACAAATATTTTCATTTATTATCCAGATGCAAATTAATTATGACCGAATTTTTTTCTTCTTTATATGATTTCTTTTTTTCATTAATATGTAATATTTAATACATTGCAGGCAAATATCTTCCACCCCCCCCCCCCCCCCCTCTCTCTCTCTCCATGTCCCTGTCCTGCTAATGCATTATCTCCCTGTTTTAAATTGCTATCAATTTCTTCTCAGTCTGACACTCTCTCCCTTTCTTCTTCCAACGTCCCCTATTTCTTTCTGTCGGCCTGCCCTACTATTATTACTGCGTCCTTTTATTATCCTTGTCTTTCTCGCATTCTGATTCCTGTAGCATTTCACGATAATGTTCACTCGAATCATGCCATATCATTCAATGCTTGGCCCTCTCGTCCACCATTCCTCACAAGCAAGCGCACTCTTTCCTATAATGTTGTTTCATACCGTCGGATAAGACCCACTGAATGTCATGGTCATAGTTCCAGCCGACGGGTGACGAAAAATATTATTGTAAAACTTCAATCATATTTCCAGTAAATTGTGTTTTTAGAAATTCGGCCCGCGAGCGCGCAATCTGCCGTACAGCTTGTGCAATACAGCAGGTATTTGTCTTGTTTGGAGAATAATCAAAGGATTGGAGGAACAACAAAAATCACAGAGAACTAATGAGATAAAATAAATGGGGGAAAGAGAAACATGGCGGATACAAGGAGAGGTATTGTTGTGGAGGATAGACGGGGAGTGAGACATAATGGAATAATATTTTGATAACAAAATAAAAGGAGGTGAAGAGACTAACTAGAGATTGGTTAATGAGCATGAACATGACTACATTGATTTATCGCCAGGGACAGTGATCTAATCATTGATGCAAAATTATGTTGTTCATCTATTAAAAAACCCCGATACATGCTGTTTTGTTCCGTTCACAATTAGGCTTATTGATTAATTGATTAATGAAAATATCCGCTATTGCATTAATGACCAAAATAAATAGAAATATAGCCTATTCTTGCGAGACAAAAATCACTGGCACGCTCAACATTGATTGTTTTGATGTACAGATTCTTGACAGTCAAGGCACAAGACATGGTCTAAAGTACATGGTACTGCAGACTAGCTTCCATACAATGCGACGCTATATTAGGCTTGGCTCCAGACGCACTTTATTTATTTGTTGGGGTCAAAGTTGAGTCTGTGCCTCAAGACTAGGCTGAACATGTCGAACCCAGGGGGACCTTGGATTACAACTTGACATAGCGTCTCAAGTTCCCCCTCCATTTTAATCCGACAATATTTTGCTACAACGTTTCGAAAGTTTAGTCACGCACTTCCTTTATGTATCCAACACTCTCCTCCTCTCTTTCTTATTTTTTCCCTCTCCCTTTGGCCGTGGGAATGTTGCGAGGTTCGAACAGAAAACTCCCAAATTGCAATTTTCAAGCTCAAGAATAACACTGGCGAGCGAAAGGTCAGGATCTCCCCTCTCGTCAACCGAGGCAACGTCACTTTCTTTCCTCCTTCATGTTTTCATAATTTCATTCGTTACATTTTCGGGATGCTGCAATCATTTGACACCAAAGCTAGGTGACAAACTCATGAAGAAGTATTTCTTTGTTTTCGCTCTGCAAAGGTAACTATTAACCCAAATCATTCTGTTTACGATTATTCAACTCTAAACGACTTGCATGTGGCCATCAAAATTCAGATTCTGGCAAGTATTGCCTGCTTTACTTTACAAAATACCAACATTCTTTTGTAATAAACAAATATATTTATATATAATTATTTGCTTCATAGAGCATGTTTCCTTATTACCTGAATGTGTCGTTATGACTTTATTATAGTTATTAAAAAAACACGAATGCGACGAAATTGTTTATACTTCAATGCAGCTTCGAAATTGTTCTTGCATATTTTTGTTAATTTGATTATGAAGAAAACACGAAGAAACACAAACGGGTAAAAGAAAGGCACTCCACTATAGTATGTCATCATGATAAAAATACATTGCGCAATCGAGCAAAAGAAGTACACGCACAATATCAATGTAGTTTAATAACAGGTGGAAGTTTTTGAGAATTTAAGCGGTAAACTAATGAAAATTTCAGGCAAACTCTTTGCAGCAGACCGAATGTAAAACTTCAACAATTCAAGATAGGATTCTATACCCATGCTATACCCCGTTCGGTTGTCATTTGGAGTGTATTCAACCGCGCTTGAATTCAAATTAAGAATGGTGTTCAATCGTTTCTCCTGACATTTGGCCGACGTGATACACTTGGGGAATCAATGTACCGAAAATTGATAACCAGTTTTAAAGGCAACTACAGAAACGGTTGGTAATGCATGCTCAAACTATAGTATGGACCTTCTTACAAAGTCCCTTTTTCTGAATACCCAAAGCCTTTGCCCAAGGTTGTGCACAGTTCTACCTGTTTATAATACTATATCTATGAGGATATTTTTCTCCATTAATATTTAATATAGGTAACAATTTATATCCATATGATTTACTAGTAGCGAATAATGACAAGCTTGGAATTGTAATCACGCTTTTTATCAAGTATCAATATGATTATGATGATATGACAACATCATCATCAACTTCAGGTGGCGCTGTAAAGCCCTGCTGTGGTCTTCACGAGAGCACGCCATGCAACTCTTTCACCTGCCATTTGTGTTGCACCTTTCATTCCTTGTCCAGACACTTTCTTGATATCATCAGTCCAAGACCTCTACCCCGTTTTCCTTCGATATGATATGACAAACTTCAGTAATAACCATGGTTTCAGCTATACTACCATTATGGAACTCACTGGGTCCTTTCTGTCAGGTACTTATTTCCCACTCATGGGTCAAGGTTTATTGCCGTTTGGTCTACTACAACCTGTTCGTCTACTACCCAATGGGTTTATTTTCATATGGTCCAAACCCAGCCCGTCTACTATATTTCGTTTTACATATAATGAAATTTAGGCTAATGGTCATTTGGTCTAATCTCCAATAAGTTTACTTAGCATTAGGTCTATTGCTCATGTACTTCCAATCGGTCTAAGTCCCAGTTTGTCTACTGCCCATTCTGTATAGTGTCTGCTATCCATTGAATCGCAAATAATGATAATCATTAAATGATTATTAGACCTTCCTTGGATGGTAGACGGAAGAAAAACCAAACAATGCCGTGCTTGGGCTCGATTGTAAGATATTTCCAATTCATGTCAAGGTTTTGTCAGACGACTCGTCGACATCACCTTTAAGATATTTTGTAGAGCCTTGAAAAGTTAAAAGCGATATATTATACACCTGACTGGGCCATTTCATGTGAATGTTTATACAATGAATGGCGCGTAGTCCAAACTCATGAGATAATTTTTCGATCGGTTAAGCATGAATTGATTTCCACAAAAAGAAAATTTGCCTTCTGCTTGAATTGTGATATGTTTACAACTCGGGAATCAAGGGTGTCACGATAGTTTGTGGCAAAACTGGCAATAACGACGACTTCCAGTACCATGGCCAATGTGTAGGGATGCTGATAGACTAGTTTGCCGAAATTTACCGGAAAGAAAATGGAAACTATATAATGATGGAGAAGGCTCGATTTTTCCAGCTTCAAAACAATTCATTTTCGTAAGGTTTACTTTTCAAGGAGAGCGAGAGAGATGTGTGGGGGGGGGGGGGAGGGAAAGAAAAGGGGGTATGGTACGGTGAGAGATATATAAGAAGTGATGTGAGACGGAGCAAATCTAGGCGTATTTAGAACATGTAGACAAATATAAATGTTGAGAGAAATGCTACAATAATGTGGAAGTTATATAGAAACTGGGAGCAAGACCACGAAAAGGAAATGGCATGCACTGGAACCTGGAAGCCAAGTGAGCGCACTTTTTGTAGGTTCGCTCAGGGATGTTTGAAGAAAACGAGATTAAAACACTCCCAAATAATTGATGAATGCCCTGACTTTATGCCTAATAACCCTAATTATGAAATTCATTTGACGCTACCGGTCATTAATCGATTGGCCGTGATCGCTGGACTGGGAACCATGATCAAGATCAATTGATCAAACTGCTTCCCACATTCTTCCTCTACCTCACGCCTGCATATGATCAATCAAGCATTCTCAGAGTGGCCAACCAAAGGGACCTAGAACACGGCTCCATTTTTGTCACCTTTTAAAGGTACCCCGTCCCCCCTTCATGTGGGTTGATGAATCCAGTAGTCATAAAGTTTCGGGCCATTCGAAGGGAAAACTGGTCTGCCGCCTAAATCATGAACTTTCGAAGAAGTCACCGATTTGTATTTTGCTGGGAAGGGTGGCGGTTTGTATTAGAAGTTGGGAATAGGGTGTATGGAAATATCAAAAATTTGTTATGAATTAGGTCAAACAACACCGCGTTTTTTGTATTCACACTACTAAATTATAACTCAAATCGGTTGTTCTAATTACTTGTATTAATTATTTAAAAATCAAGGTGGGCTGTGACGTCAGACTTTTTGTTGTTTTAAAGAAAACATCCAGGGATCGTATAGAAATGAATTGATGAGCTGCGGTACCCCTAGACATATTAGAGATTGCAAAGATAATTCCCTCTCTCTCTCTAAAGCCCTTTTATGTAGTGGCCAATTTCTCCCCCAATGAATGATGCTGGCCCGTCTTTCACTTACTGGCACGGAAGTTTGATCCCGATGTTTTACTTACTTCTTGCTTTATTCATGTTATTTCGAATGTGAGGGCATCTGAAGAGCAATACACTTTAGGAGTCATTCGCCTCTATGGTATTCTTCAGCAATGACATAAAAAGAATGGGAATTATTTCTCGCATTTTTACTAGAAGTCACCTTTCCCTTTAAGACCACCCCGTTCCGCCCATGAACTGATGAGCGATGCATGTCGTCAGGT
Source organism: Strongylocentrotus purpuratus (assembly GCF_000002235.5). Classification (NCBI taxonomy): domain Eukaryota; kingdom Metazoa; phylum Echinodermata; class Echinoidea; order Camarodonta; family Strongylocentrotidae; genus Strongylocentrotus; species Strongylocentrotus purpuratus. The sequence continues at coordinate 2,836,373 of NW_022145598.1, read as the reverse complement.
AGGCGACTGAAGCTAGCTCCTTATCCAATCGTGTCACCGACACAACATCCCCTTCTATCAGATACGGTATCTTCGTGGCGACAAAGCGACGAGGAAGTACGACAGTGATACGTCAAAATTAGACCTTCCCTTCACACCCCTAGTTTAGATCGTTAAGACCTACTTATTTTCTTGGATGACGGATCATTTTGCCTTCTCCAGGAAAGAATGATAAAGCTGCCTTCTTGATTGTCAGAAATACCGCTCTGTTTCTTTCATTTGTATGCTACCGTTTGGTCTCATCATTTTTAATTAAAAATGAAAATATTGTCATGCCCCAATTTCAGTTGGAACCTTTCTTTCCCTGTTTCACAACAACGTGTCAGGAGATAAACATGGGACCTGACATTATGATGTCCTCGCTGATATTATTTTGTTGTCGTTGTCCTTAAACTTCGATCCATCACCTCCATGAACATGTCGACAATGTGTTGTTTCATCTTCTCAAACATCAACAGGTAGTCATTAAATTACGATGGATACATTTTATCGGGGATGAATTCGGATAACGGATTACAACCCGTGTGTGACGTCACTCTGTATACTATGACCTTTAAAATGTGAGCAAGACTAAATCATCGATCTTTAAAGGCCCACAAATCCAAACAAATCCAAATCGATTTTGATATCCACAGCAAAAGCAGTTGAAGTTCACAAGCAAGTAGTGGTCAAAAGGTATCTAGGGTCTGAATCGGTGGCCTATCTCTGAACACCTAATGAAAAGGTCACATGTATGGGAGGATGGGTGAAGAGAAAATAGGCCTGGAGTCATTGACAAATAATATCGAGATATCCACGAAGTGCATTTGCCCCTGTTCTGTCGGCTACAATTGGATAGAAAGGGAATAAAATAGAGTAATATGGGGAGAGGGAGAGAGAATATGAAGAAAGAAAAGAGAACTGTCTAGTTATAGTTTAATTCCTGGCGGCATTTGCACTCCTACGCAAGCTGTTCTAAATGGTTTCATGTTTTTACTACGTCACAGCATCATGTAGCCTACACGTTTGCTGCGGTATTTTTAGAAAACATAATGTTGGACAAAAGTTACCCTTTTCTCTTTCGATTGTTTGCCCAGGCTGTGGATGTTTTCCTGTATCTTGTCCGTCTGTCCGTTCGTCCGTCCGTCCATCAACTTCCTGTCTCTATTTCTACACTACCTTTAAAAAATATTTCTTCTACATGTATAATCTAACTTATGCTTGGATAGGTCCTTGATAATAGCATACACCTCCTTAATGTTTAATAAGCGTAGTGTTTTCATCCGGATCACTTTGGGTGTTCATTGTATTGAACATCGCAACAGTCTCACTTGATCTTCCTTTTCTTTTCCTCCTTGTTCACATTCCCTCTTCCACTTCCTCTTCTCCCCCTTCTGCTCCTCCTCCTCCTCCTCCTGTACCATCTTGCCTCTCCTCCGTATCCCAACCTCCACTTCCTCCTCGCTCTCTTTCCTGCTCCTTCTCGTTGTCATACCCCCTCTTTCCTCTGCCTCTTTCCTCCGCCTCTTTCTCCTCCTCTCTCCTTCGTTCTACTCCTCTCCTCCTCCACCTTCACTGTGTTGACCATCTGACCTCCCTGCCTCTTCCCCATATTCCCTTTCCTCTTCCTTCTCCTCCTATCCCTCCTCATCTTTCCTTCTCCTCCTCCCCTCCTCTTCCTCGCCTCCCTCTTCCTCCACCCACCCCTCCTCCTACCCCTCCATCTTCACTATGTTGACCATCTTGCCTCCCTCTTCCTTCTCCTCCTCCTCCTCATCTTTTCTCCTCCACCTCCCCTCCTCCTCCCCTTTCCTCCTCCTCCTCGTCCTCTCGCTCTCATCCCCTCGCCCTCATCCCTCCCTCCCCTCCTCCTCTTTCCTCCTATTCCTCTTCCTCCTCCCACGCCTCTTCCTCATCCCCTGCGCCCCTCCTCCTCCTCTTTCCTCCCCTCCTCCTCCCCTCCTCCTCCTCCTCCTGCATCTCCCCTCTGTTGACTATCATGTCATAGAACATGGTTAGTTTGCTCAGTCGAACGCGAGATGCACTGAGACTTGTTTGAACATTCATTGAGATATTTTCTCCCAGTCCCTGTTTACTTCCAGATCTTGAAAAGATGCCCTCGAACTTCTCAACCTAACTTGAAAGGGCTCCAGTAACCTTTATCTTTTTGAATTATTGTCTCTGGGAAATGGAGAAAGGAGATGAACGGCGAGTTTGTCACGTACCAAATTACCTTGATATGATAATTCATATTCATATTTCAATACAAGTCCATATTTTTGCTGGATAGTGTTAAAGTTAAAGGAACTAGATGTAGAATTGGCAATACTTATAATTTGTGAACTGTTCATGAATGTGATTTTCATACCATCGTGGCATTTTTACTTCATACCTTTGTATTGCGTGTTATGTTTGATAACTTGTTAACGTCCATGTTAGCAAATTACCAGGATAATTTCAGACGTCAATGAATTCATCTAATTACTTTTATCGGCAGTACACGATTTCGAGCTTTTTAGTGCAGAGATGCATGTCGTAGTCGAGTGGTTCGACTGGAAATGCAGAGGTCTTCGGTTCGATTCCCGATACGGCACAAGTGCCCTTTGCCCTTCTGTCAAGGCTTCAATCAACATTGGGACTCCATACCATGAGAGAAATGGGGACCATACGAATGACGAAAGCGTCTGTAATATGCCCCCACGATGATCTTATGGTAGTAATACTCCTCGTGGAGTAGAGATGGTGCACATTGTGCGTGGATGTTTCCGATGACAGGGGTAATAATCATGTATGTAGAGGGTTTAGAGACGGTATTTCGTATAAAACGCTCTATAAATCCTGATTTAAACATTATTATTATTATTATTATTATTATTCTTTGATGAGTAATAGTGTGTAAGTAATTGTTTTCAATTGCAATCTCCTAAACCATGCGCGGTCCCTTTGCAATTATCGAATATTGTTTAGAACAACCTATAATTTGATTTTGAACGTCAATCACAGTTTATTTATTTTACAACCAGATACATTTACGTTACTTAATTTTCTTTCTTCTTTTGTCTTTTTTCTTTGCAGGTAAGCATATATGCAGTTTCGTTCATTTTCAAAGTTGTTACCATGGTTACGAGTAAAGTAAGTGCGCTCAAAAAAAGGTGGTAAGCATGTTTCATTTTTAATTTTAATTGTGTTAGATCATGAGTTGTAGCGGATTGTATGGTTCTGTATAGGAAATTAGGAGAGATAAGAGTCAGAGAGAAAAGGAGGGAAGAAGAGAGAGAGAGAGAGAGAGAGAGAGAGAGAGAGGGGGGGGGGGAAGAGAGAGAGAGAGAGAGAGAGAAAGAGGGGGAAGAGAGAGAGAGAGAGAGAGAGAGAGAGTGGGTGGAGATGGGGTGTACAGGTTAACATAAAAAGATAAAGAGAGGAGGGGGTGAGAGTGAGGCATGCGTGATATTTCTGAAAAATATTCAATAGAGACGAATTAAAATGAAATGATAAAGGAAAGCGGACGGTTGGGATGTTTAAGATACAAGCATCACGACGCATTGACTCTAATTATTATGTTTATCGAACCAGCAACCATGCGATTTAATCCATTTCTCTAAATCGTCCCTCTTTAAATATTTTTGAAACATTTTGAAGAAAGGGGGGGGGGAGCTGTCAGTGAATAAACGTCGCAACACCGTACACAATGCACTCTCTCTTTCGGGACGCCCTCTGCCCACAGATAGTCTTTTGAGATTATCATTAGTACATGCTGGACCTTATACGGTGTAGAGAGAGTCGGCTGTTTAATGACTAATAATGCATTGAAGCTGATATAGCTCACCTTTAGCCGAGGTTCAATCGATTTCAGCTGTTTCGCGCTGGAATGGCGCTAATGTAATCAAAATGAGAAGGTACGCACGATAGCCTCTAATTCTGTCTCAACCTCCTGCTCCTCCTGCTCCTCCTGCTCCTCCTTCCCTCCTTCTGTTTCGCCCGCTATCTTCCTCCAATTCTCACACTCAACCTTATACTTTCTTTCCATACCATTCCTTCTCCGTACTTATCGTTGTTGGGTTTTTAAAATGTATGTTCATTGTCGAAATAATCCGACCCTCGATACCTCATTCTCTCCATCGTTTTTTCGTTATCTTTACATTATTATTTTATATTTCCCCTTTCTCCTAATTCGTCATCTTCAAATTTTCATTCGACAGTCCAATTTTCCCCACCATCCGCATCTACGGTGATGTTGTTGTTGTTGCATTTATACCTTCCTGTAGTTCCTGTCCACCGGTCGCCCATGATTTTCGCCCCTCTCCTTTTTTCTAGTTTTTCTTTCATTCTTTCTCCAAGCATCTATTTACAGGTTTTTTTCCCCTTAAAGGGATCGTTTAACAATGTTAAATCTGAGATACACGGCCCTACGTGTTATCAGTGTCTGTGATATGGTGTAATATTGAAGCCCTAAAAAAATTGCGCTTCAAAATGATCAAGAAGTGCCTCAAAAAAGTAAATATCTTTGAGTGACCGGTTTTACCATACTAGTTTTCCCCAATAGACTGTAGTGTTATGAAAACCGTCAGGCGAACGGTTTTCAAAATTTGTAATTCCAATCATAAATATCTTGATAATCAGACAGGCGATCGGCTTGTAAAAGTCATGGGGTTCCTGACTGACCTAAAGGTTTATAATTATCATTGCATCATGAGCTAAATCCAGAATTTTGTTTCAGAATCCGAGACAAAGTTACCGGATCCCTTTAAACATTTATTTCATATTTCTCCTTCCCCATGCACCTCTCGTTGAATCGTTGATAAGATGATATCTCCCCCTTGTCTTGTCCCCACCATCACCTCGTAGCAGAGTTAATGATAAGATTAACATACCCATCTAACTGGTTAATGAGCATGAAGAAACCCATAATTACTATACACTCTCTCCCTCGTCCCCGATTGCGAGTCCCGCGTCGACGTTCTTGAATCACAGCTCGCTTCGGTAAACCCTTGCCTCCTTCTCCTTCCAACATGTCCAATATACCAACTTAAAATACAACCTTGTTCTCTATCACTCGTCTAATCCCCATTCATTAGCATCTCATTAGCATCTCATTAGCATTTATATTGGGCACCATCATTATCCCTCTCAAATACTACACTTAAGTACATACTAATGTTGGCGGTATTCGTGTTATTTTGAAAGACTACACCAATACATTTGTTTGCATTTAAATAATCGTAGTACAATCTGGGATTTCCTGCGTATTGAACACTACTTTGAAAACACTTTTGTTTGTAATTCCACTTAATAGTTTTAAATAGGAGCGAGGATTCATAAACATGGAATAGAAATAGAAATAGAACATGTTGATAGGATAGTATATTACTAGCTAATTATCTGGGTGGACTTCCCATTTCAATCGCTAAGAAACTAGTGTACCAAACTCTTCATGGCGTAAATATTCATTACCGTTAAATCGGAAACAACAACGACAGCAACGTGTATCTCATTGATGAACATTGCAATGGACCTAATTTCAAAATCTTCAAAGCTGTGTTCTCTAAATTCCCAATTAGTAATTTTAACGTCATTCCGAAACCCTTGTCTAATCCTCATATCATTCACTCGAAGACAAAGCAAATGATGTCGAGAGTGTTCTCAAGTACAATGTGGAATTGGTACCAAGCAATAGCTTGTATAGGTACAGCAACGGAAGCCAAGGAAATGAGATAATTTGGTACTAGAAATTGGATCTAATTTCAGTTCGGGTGTCGGCGATCTCTGTGTGGAATCCTTATGAACTTCTTCCAATATCTCGTTTGAGATAAGCCGTATATTTTCCCCATTTATGCAGATAAGTGCAGCATGCCAATTTGCCACCCGTGCTGTAGCGTACATGAAGTACTTTTTACCCAATTGGGAATTGGGTTAAATGAATTATATAGCATTGATTAAAGCTTATTCAGTGCATGATTTGCATCCATATTAATGAGCTGGTTGCGTAACTTAGGAGGGGGAACTGGAGGGGGGACACCGGTCCTACAAGGAAAGAACAACAACTATACTCTCAGAAGGGGTGAGACTCGGTGGAAGAGGTGTAGGTTTCCTCGTTTTCTTTCATCCTTTCATTGTTCATCCTGTTTTACTCTTCCCCGCCCCCCTCTCACTTTTCTCGCTTTCTCTCTGTTTTTTCTCCCCTCTCTCCTTCTAATTCTCATCCATTTTCTGACAAAGTAAGAATTTCACATTCTATTGGGAAAGACGAGCCCCACCCCCGTACCCCCATGTACCTTTACCACTGCATGTGCAAGGGCCTAGCCCGGAATGTGTGCACTTCTTATTATAATTCTGTTTGCAAAAGCTCGTATGACGGAGAATCTTCCTTTTATGTAGAATTTCACATTGAGACTAGAAACCCAAGACGAAAACTCAAAACCATGAATGCGATGTCGCCAATGATGATCGGTGTGGTGGTGATGTAGTCCTCAACAGGTTATCGGCTTGCCTTTCCATGTCCTCTGTCGCTTCTTGTTCTTTCATTCAATTTTTCATCAGGTTGTGTAACCATGGCAACCCCTCACCCATGTTCGAGTGTAGTGCATGACGGAGAACATGGATGGTGTTAGGAGTGGTTTTGAGTTTCCGTTTCGATGTAATTTGCATAATTTATGCATTATCTGCATTGGAGGAGGAATGAGAAGGAGGAGGAGAAGAAGGAGAAGGAGAAGAAGAAGAAGAAGAAGAAGAAGAAGAAGAAGAAGAAGAAGAAATCAAGTAAGAGTTGAAATATCCCGAAAATGAGTTTACACCCCCACCCACCCCACCCCGTCCTCGCCCTTCCCCAACTTGCATCATCCCATGAAATGATGAACTTGGATACTCTTACACTCTTATAGTTATACCGGACAGACCTGCTATACCAAGGCAATGGCTTGCAGAAATATCCTCTCTGTTTCTCCTTTCCCAGCGGATATAAGTTAACGACTTATTGATGTGTTATCATCGCCATGTAATGAACCAATGTCACTATTTATTCATGAACAGAGTACATCTATGCCTCCCAAATTACAAATTATCGTCACTTTGGCATTGTCTCGATGGAGCGCGAAATCCCATGGACGAATGGAAATGTCAATATCTATATTTTGATTCGATTGTGAGGTTGCAGAAATTGCATTTCGTCATCTCAGCGATGAAAGGACGTTATAGCCATGGTGCTAGTTTCTCTATTGTGCAGCAAGCCCATGATTTATATTTTCAGTAATGTTTCGTGAAGGTGAAATTTCTTATGAAAGAGAGGAGAGAGAGGGGGATGGGAAAGGATATCGAGAAAGGTTGATGTTAAACTAGAGAGAGAGAAAGAGAGACCAAAGGGGGAGGGAGAGAGAGGGGAGAGAGAGAGGACAGACAGAGAGAGAAAGAGAGAATGAGGGAGAGATAGAAGCAAATTGGAGAGGATGGGGGAGGGAGAGGTAGAGAGAAAGTCTGGATATGTGTTAGAGGGAGGGGAGAGAGAGATAGAGATGATGATGATGATGATGATGATGATCTTGATCATGGTTGATTATGATCGGATGATGCTCATGACGACTATCGTGGCGATGTTAAGGGTGAAGAAAGGCGTTTATTATCTCCTCGCAAAATTATCGGTTAGGAAAAGCAGAATTTCCCATTTTAGTTATGATTATTATCTCTTTGTCTTCGAAATTCGTGTAGTATATCAGCAGTCTATATAAGAATGAACTATTATAAGTAGTAGTAGTAGTAACCGTTCAATTTTTATCATGAATTGTGGCGTATCCCCATGATTGGACCTCTCATCTGTAACCTTCCCACTGAACCTAACCATGATCTTAATCACATATTATATTCCTCGAGACATCTTTCTATGGTTAAATCATTCGGAAGTTGGATAGATGACAGAAAACAAGAGAAAAGACGGAATTCCATATGAAATATGAACAGGATCTCATTGAGTTTCGTCACGCAAGGCGCACTTTGGAGGTCAGAGGTCACGTAGTCGTGCCTGGTTCAAATCAGAGAGGACAGACAGGGTATTGGTTCGATTCCCTTGGGGTGACGCCAGAAGCATGTCGAGGAGCAAAGGCGAGATGTGTACGAAAACTATAGTCTCCTAGACAGAACCTTACAGAACACACAAAGGCCCTTACATCATGTATACATTTGTGTACAATTGCACCGGCATAACACTGAATAACGGTGTACATTTAGCCTTGGTCAGGCGTATTGTATTGTTCATGTTATGATAATACATGAAGAAAAATATAACGGTCCCAAAGATAATGATTTCAGTTTTGAATTAAAGCATTCAACAAATTGACACTATTCTCCAAATGTCTTTCAAACTGTCATAAATCTTTCGTCTGATTTTATACTAAGGCTGCTTTGTCCTTGAGTATTCTCCACCAAATTCACAAATTCCTCGATTAAAATAAACATTGTTTTGAGAAAAAAGGTGCTTGCATTGCTGTACATTTTAGTGCGTTCTTGTTATTCCCCATTTTTTTTTTTTTGGGGGGGGGGGGAGCGAATGAATTTTACGACATAACTATAGACCTCGATCGATTTGATAATTACCTTGAATGTTTGAGAGGGCCGAGCAGGTAGTTAAACATAAACTTGAGTTCTGGTAATGCGATTGCATTGTGAAAGAAAAGGTGTGGAATGGATCAGAAAAGTTGATCATATAGCATGTAAGTAATGGTGTGTAATGCAAGGTTCTGGAGTCTTCAAAATCATCATAAATTTGGCAGAGTCTTGGTAAAGTAACAATCACTTACACAGAAAGATGTATACGGGACAACACACATGGTGTCGGGGCTAGTACTACCCTGATTTCCTTATCTTTCTATGCTCATTACTCAGCCAGTATACATTTTCTTCCAAAATTGTTTGGCACATGACATTTATTTGTAATCTTGAACATTCAGTGTATGTTTAGTTAGATTCTGTGAGAATTCATTTTTTTTTTAACCAGAACTCAAGGTTATCCTTAAGGAATGGATACAACAAATGGACGTAATGGAGGGGAGGGGTGGCTTTAGAGGGATGGGTTTCCTTACCTTCATTAAGTTAATTTACACATAATTTATTTGGCAATTCTTAAAGAATATTAATATTTGTTCTATGGCCGTTCCAAACATCCAATATTGAGAGCACATAACTGGTAAGCCTCTCTGACGTGTAAATTTTTTATTTTTGGTAAGGGGCGACTATCCCTTCGTGCCCCATCTACACTCCCAAGGCTACGCCCTTGGACATGGGCAAGTCGGGAGAATGGTCGGATAATGAATGTTTGCTGGACAAACAGTCATCCATGTTTGCTGTCTTATCAAATTTCACTCGGGGAGGGATGAAGTTTGCGGATACTGTTGCCAAGAAATGTTTGTCCTCATCGAAATCAATCGAGCTTTGGAAATGGCCGGGGTTAGCCGATCCAAGCATAAAAGGACAGTTTGTCCGCCTGTATTAGGTAAGGGACAACGATATCGAGTTTCAGCGAAGTAGAAAAAGCTTTACGAATATCATGAATATATTTGTCACATTAGAGGAGTACATTTCCGTTTTGAGCTGCTATTCATGTACACGTATACAAAATCGACGAAAGATTACCAATCCCCGTTCCGTGTGCGTTGATATAGAAATTATGTGCTCGTTGTGAGTAAAAGGGAAACAAAAATCCCTAATAGTTTTTCTCCCGCCGAGATGGTTTAGTTTGTTTCAGAGCGATAATAATTGTCCAGGTATTATTTTTCAATAAAATTATCAAATTATTTGGGTTTTTGTTCACTGCTAACATGAACATTTCATTTATTTATTTCCGAAGAAAAAGGCCTATATTTTGATGAACGTCCAATATATGCCGTTAGGTGAACAGGTCAATGAACTAGTTGTGTACTGTTTTAAACTTAGGACCTTTCCGTACTCACTCTGCATTATTTTTCTCCCCGGCATTGTGTGAAGCTATTTGTTGAATTTCTCCTGAAATCCTTTTAGAGCAAGATGCTTTCTTTCTGTGTTAAGTATCGGAGAAACTAGGTGAGCCGTATAATTTTGTTGAGTTCTCTCTCTTTTATCTCACATCCATGCATTTTATCACTACATGTACCACACACAGGCAAAATGGCGTTTTATATCTGGGACGAGTTGTCAGATGTGGCACGGGTTTCACCCGAGGATAAAAACGAGTTGATACAGCACACACCGTCACCGATTGAGTGATAACAAAAATATCCCTCGACCTGTCTGTTCGAGCTCTCTGCCATTTTGCGTTCATTTGGAGAGGGTGTAGCTATCAAAATTGAAATGCAAGGAGGAGGGAGAGGTATGGTGGCCCTGAAGGGACATCGCGAATAGACTAAATCGTGAAAAATATGCGATAAAATTCACGATATCGTCAATTTTATCGCATATTTTTCACGAAGAAATTCACGAAATTGACGATATCGTGAACTTTATCGTGAACTTTTCACGATGAAATTGACGATATCGTGAATTTTATCGTGAAAAGTTCACGATATAAAGTTCACGATATCGTCAATTTTATCGTGTACTCTATCGTGTACTCTATCGTGTACTCTCCTGACGGGCGCTTCGTAAACAAAACCAGCCCTAGCTGGGGGAGACAGAGAGAAGGAAAAAAGGGAAAGGGAAAGAGAAGATAAAAGGAAAGAAAGAATAATAAGAAGAAAAGAGGGAAACGGGGGGGGGGGGCGAAGGGCTCTTGCCTCCTCCTCACTCCCCCCCCCCCTCCCTCCCTGCCAAAAAATAAATCAGAGAGAGAGAGAGAAGGGAAAGGGAAAGGGAAAGAGAAGATAAAAGGAAAGAAAGAAGAGGAAGAAGAAGAAAAGAGGAAAACGGGGGAAGGGCGAAGGACTCTTGCCCCCCCTCCCCCCCCCCGCCAAAAAATAAATCAGAGAGAGAGAGAGAAGGGAAAGGGAAAGGTAAAGAGAAGATAAAAGGAAAGAAAGAAGAGGAAGAAGAAGAAAAGAGGGAAACGGGGGCAAAGGGCTTTTGCCTCGTCCCCCCGCCCCCCGCCAAAAAATAAATAAGAGAGAGAGAGAGAGAAGGAAAGGGAAAGAGAAGAAAGAAAGAGAAAAACGAAAAAGAGGGAGAATAGGAAAGAAAGGAAAAGAAAGGAGGCAAGAGCCCTTCGCCCCTGTTTCCCTCTTTTCTTATTCTTTTTCCTCTTCTTTCTTAATTCCTTTTATATTTTCTTTCCCTCTCCCTTCTCTTTCCCTTTATGGCGGGAGGGGGGAGGGGGAGGTAAGAGCCTTTCGCCCTTCCCCCGTTTCCCTCTTTCCGTCTTCTTCTTCTTTCTTTCCTTTTATATTTTCTTTCCCTTTCCCTTTCCCTTCTCTCTATCTCTCTCTCTCTCTCTCTCCTATTTATTTGTTGGCGCGGGAGGGGGGGAGGAGGCAAGAGCCCCTCTTTTCTTCTTATTCTTCTTCCTTTCCTTTTATCTTCTCTTTCCCTTTCCCTTCTCTCTCTCTATCTCTTATTTTTTTTTTGGCGGGGGTGGGGAGGGAGGAGGTAAGAGCCCTTCGCCCTTCCCCCGTTTCCCTCTTTCCTTCTTATTCCTCTTCTTTCTTTCCTTTTATATTTTCTTTCCCTTTCCCTTCTCTCTCTTATTTATTTTTGGCGGGGGGGGGGGGGGAAGGAGGCAAGAGCCCTTCGCCCTTCCCCTGTTTCCCTCTTATTCCTCTTCTTTCTTTCCCTTTCCCTTCTCTCTCTCTCTCTCTCTCTCTTATTTATTTTTTTGGCGGGGGGGGGGGGGAGGTAAGAGCCTTTCGCCCTTCCCTCGTTTCCCTCTTTCCTTCTTCCTCTTCTTTCTTTCCTTTTATATTTTCTTTCCCTTTCCCTTTCCCTTCTCTCTCTCCTTATTTATTTTTTGGCGGGGGGGGGGGGAGTGAGGAGGAGGCAAGAGCCCTTCGCCCCCCCCCCCCGTTTCCCTCTTTTCTTCTTATTATTCTTTCTTTCCTTTTATCTTCTCTTTCCCTTTCCCTTTTTTCCTTCTCTCTGTCTCCTCCAGCTAGGGCTGGTTTTGTTTACGAAGCGCCCGTCAGGAGAGTACACGATAGAGTACACGATAGAGTACACGATAAAATTGACGATATCGTGAACTTTATATCGTGAACTTTTCACGATAAAATTCACGAATATCGTCAATTTCATCGTGAAAAGTTCACGATAAAGTTCACGATATCGTCAATTTCGTGAATTTCTTCGTGAAAAATATGCGATAAAATTGACGATATCGTGAATTTTATCGCATATTTTTCACGATTTAGTCTATTCGCGATGTCCCTTCAGGGCCACCATAGAGAGGGGAGTGGTTTACTTTCATATCATTGTTTCAGTCATTAGTGGAGGAAGTTTGTCAGTCCAGTGATATTGACAACTGTAGTCAATATTTCACGCGTTATCATTCTTTGCCTGGCCTCCAAATGAGGGTAACACAAAATTTAATGTGAGAATGAATAACAGATATCACGCATGCGTTTCGAGTTACGATGTTCATTCTATTTTAGTCACCTGGTTACCGCATTCATTTTCATTTCGTTTTATATTTCATATGCACCTCCTTTGCATCAAGCACCACCAAAACTCCTAGACCAAACGTAACGTTGGTAGTCAAAGAGGAGATTGGTGATATTTTTAAAATGCTAGCTCTGAATGATATCGTAACGAAATAGAATTAAACGTATTATTACAGAAAAATACAGCGTAAGATTTTTTTTAAAGCTAGTCTTTAAAATTAATATATATAATTGTCGATGCACAATTTGCAACGTTAGATTAGTTAGAGAATACACCGTTTTATCAGAACTCTTCCACTTTCCCCACACGCCCTTGAGTTGTCATACCATTTTTCTTTGAGTGACATGCTTTATGAAATGGTCATCCCATGTGGTCATCCCATTTTGCCACTTTCATGGTTTCATTATTTGAGTGACATGTGTGTTTCCTGATTAAAGGTTTATATAGATCTCAGTTTCGGTATTGCAAATATCATGCTCGTTATGACTGTGTGATGGACAACCTTCATAGTGATTAGGGAGAGAGAAAACGAGAGAGGGTGGAGGTGTGGGATGAGGGTATGAGGCTCCCCCCCCCCCCGTTTCATGTCATCATTCATCTCGTAATAATGCGAATATCTGAGAATCATCCCACTACAACAGAAAAACCATTAAGTCTACCCATAGAGTTAGAATGGAGTTCCAACTCCCTGGTCTACCTGCCACCGTTTTTTAACAGTAGAGATTCTGGTAATACTTGCACCCCTTCACCCCACCCTGATACCACCAGTAAGCCTGGTTGTCAAGAATGGTATTGAGTGACACTATAGCAGTGGGATACCGAGAGGAGTAACACGGCAGGACAACATCCTTTGGATACCCGTCGCCATGGAGGTGATCATCTCAAGCGGTGTTCGCACGGGGCCGCAGTAGTTAAAAAATATGTTTTCGAAACCTCAAAGTTTTAAACAATGACGTTCTAACAACGACGAGTGTTCACAAGGGAGCGAAACAACGATTTTTTTTTTAAAGTTTTAAAATTTAAAAAAAAACTAGTGCTTCTGCACGATCCTAAAAACGACAACATCGAAGTTTAAAACCACGAGCTAAACGTTTACAAACTATCGTGTAAACATGACTTCAGTTAGAGAGAGAGAGAGAGAGAGAGAGAGAGAGAGAGAGAGAGAGAGAGAGAGAGATACGAGGGGGCAACACTTGCTTGAAATTGAAAACTCGCTCTTGTATTTTTCTTCCCCTCCTCTTCAAAATAGCCACCAGCGTGATTCCGGAATCTTCGGGGGATGCAATGATACGGGATTGTTTCGGATGCTGCGATTTTTTTTTTTTTTTTCTGTCTGTCTATTTAGCTGGAGGAAGAGTGGCCATATAACGGACTGTCCTCCCGTCTCGGATTTCATTATCAGTTGGAAGATGCGTATAACTGAAGGCAAATGAAACGCCACACATCAGACATCATAATATTAAGTTATTTGTTGATCTTTAACATCAAGATACATACATGTATCTCTCGTTGAGGATAATTGTCAGCAATTTCCATCCAAAATGTAAAAAAATGACTAACAATTAAAAGACAATTTGTGAATGGTTACTCAATGGGAAAAATAATGCTCATGCTGTCCCAATTTTTATTTGGGATGACTAACGACCAAACAATGCTCTATTCTGATAAAATATAGAATAATGTTTAGGGGATGAAATCTAGTGTAGCTTATTCAATTGTTCGCATTGTAATGTTATGATATTGCTAAACTTCACTTACAAGGACTGGTATTGGTTATTAAATTTAGTAACTCCATGTCAATGTTTAAACAATACAAAATAAAAACATGGAGCACAGCAGGACACTATACTATAATGCTTTTTTTTCCAAATCTGCGCTTCCTCCAACTTGCGCTAGATTTTTAGGGAAAGGCAAATTTGCAAAAGGAGAGGAATAATTTCTTGCCGCTGCCCATTTCTTCATCAATATCACAGACAGTCGATATCTCCAAGGTTATCTACCCTGGTCACGTGGATGATAGGGCGGGTTAGTGATAACATCGCTATTGATGCCATCCCGTTACCATAGCAACCAGATGCCCAGATTGGTCTCTGCGATGGCTATTGTCCGTATCGTTTTGTCTTTTCTTTACGCATTCGAGCACGGAACTAGAGAGATTGATCCAAACTACAAGCGATCGTGATGGTGGCTAAAATGAGCTATCGAACGCCCGTCCTCGAAATTAGCGAACGCCTCTGATATTTTATTTGAGTGTAGGGTAGGGTAGGGTAAATATGTTTGTCAATAAGGCCAAGCAAGGGTGTAATTTTGAATTAAAAAAAAGAATTGTAGGAAATGTTTAAAAAATAAAAAAGGGAGGAAGGTTAGAGCATGATGTGTTTATTCAGATTTCCTAATTTAGGTACTACAAACATTTCTTCTTCCTGTTTTCTTCTCATATCAATGTTGGTCCTAAAGTAAATACGTTTACTAACAAGGAGAAAATGAGTACATCACTATACACCTACACTTTATGCAATGTGTCACATGCGTCCTTTTGCAATAGAAGGGCTTAGAAATGATGCGAAGTGTAAATACTTGCTGGGGAGGATAGAGCTTTTCTCAAATCATACGTGTGAAGCCTGAGGGTGGGAGCAGGGGTTCATTTTCTGTAAAACTTTCAGTGAAAGGATATATTCATACATGTTGTCATATGCTTTGTCGTGATGAACGCGCGCAAGCGTCAATAAAAGTTATACATATAATGACTGAGCCTCGTTCTTCTGAATCGAATTCGACCCGCTTTTCAGTGGCTACTTTCAATGACCAAGGCTATCCAAGAAGTAGTATAAATTATGAATTTTGTGGGAAATATATAGTTCATTGTTTGGTCGTGCTTCGTACCGCCGAGTAATATGGCCATGATAAAAAACAGGAACCTACCTTTTGAACAAAAATATCATGAACTTGAAAGGTCCTTTGTTATCTGACCCAATATTTAGTTGTGGATATTGATGTCAGGTTAAAATTTATAGATCTTGTGCGAAAAATAAATTGGAGAAATCTTATTTCGTAAAGTTCTTGGCCGAATTAATAATGGTTTACATGTATTTCATCTCATAATGTTCCCTCGCTCTCGCCACCCTTTATTATTTACCGCCCTCATTTTCCGGTCCCTATTCCACTCAATATTTCTCATTTTCTCCCGTTCCTATTTCTTCCTTTCTCCTTTTGGCTTCTCTAGTACTTCCATATTTATTATTGTATATCTACCGTAGAACTACTTGTTCCATGCGGCCCTCCCCCCTCCCCCTCTCTCTCTCTCTCTCTCTCTATCTATCTTTCTCTCTCTCTGTGTCTCTCTGTCTCTCCTTCCCCTCTCTCTCTACCTCCTCATCTCGAATTCTCTCTTTACTTTCTCTCATCATCTCAGTCTTGAGTCATTACCGCGATCAGTGTCAAAGCCTTCAGCCCCCATACCAGTAGATATATTGAGTGTGGTTAGCAGTAGGTCGAAGGTCACGTGATGCCATGATTGCTTTTGATTGGGTAATGAAGTTAACCCTCTTAGCTATTTTATTCTTGTCCATCGTCCAATCTAACCGTGGACTTGTGATTTATCTCTGGCAACTGTCTGGCCTCCTTGGCTGGAATATTTAGAATTTCGTTTCATTATAAACGTCTTTGCCTTTCTTCGTGTGCATCTTTGGTTTCTTTATGATTCTTCTTTCTCATTAGATTTCTTGTCCACCTTGTCCTGTTTACAAAAAAAAAATATATAAGATTTGTTGTATTACCATTATTAATTGCGTTGGAGGGCCTGATTAGTTTTCGGAAAAAGAAAACCACGACTGTGACTCTCTCCCTCTACCTACCCGTACCCCCTCCTCTCTCTTTCTCTCTCTCTATATCTATCTATCTGTCTGTCTATCTAGTTATATATATCTACATCGCATGTCTAGCTATCTGCATGCCCTTTTCCATCTCGCTTTCTTTCAACCTCTCACTTTCTTTCTCTCTCTCACTCTCCCTCAATCCGAACTCCCCCGTGTTATTTCTCTCTCCATCCTGTTATGGAATTTCTTCAGATGCATATCGGCGTACTGAGCTGTAAATCAAATTGTCATTCGTTGGAAAATGAAAGGTGAAAAGTGGTCATTTGACATTTTCCAGTGACGACCAATGAAGCATAATATTGCTCTCTCTAAAAAATGTCTAGTTTCGATGCGGCGATTGAAGTCTTTTACATTGAAATGTAACAAACATGCCATCTTATGTTACGGTCTTTGGAATGATACGACACAGATCAGATTAACGTGAACCGTACTATGTGCCACTTTTTGTCAATTAGAAAGAAAGAATTTTTGGTGTGGTGTGCCTTGTTTTGACCATGTATAATTGCCCTGACAGATTCATTTCATCAAGAACATAAAAAGCCTTTTTGAGGTTTGTGAATGGATTAGAATTTAAAAACTAAAATGATTGTTCGAAACAAATTCAAGGATTTTTTGGTTTTACTGAGAAAAAAAAGTGAAGAAAAGGTTGGCACAGAATGAGAAGAATCAATTTGAAATAGAAATATCATCAATTAATCGAATTTACAACGTGCCGATCTCTTATACCCTACACAAAAATTCAACAATAGTTTGATACTCTTGTTAAAAATATATACCGCACGAACCCAATAAAAATGGATTATACGTTCCATGGAGCTGAATAAAAGTTCAATACCCCACGCTGAAAATACATCCTATAAACCCAGTTAAATTTATCGTACATTTAACACGCACGGTAAACGATGATGTCTGATAATTGTGAATATTGAAATGTCAGCAAACTAGTTCTAATTATCATCCAGGCACCCGTTGTTATGTATTCAGTTATTTGGATGCCGTCGGATATAGTGTAATAGTCTTGCTGACCTGTTGTCCCATTTTATCTTCTACTAGTAGAACTTTAAAATAGTTTTACTAGGTTATATGCGTAAGATCTAGATTACCGATGGTGACTATACTATTAAAGAAGAATTACATCATGGACAGTTAATCCAATTGATTGGCATCGACAATTTTAATTATTCCTCAATAAACCCGTAAAAGGACAACCATAAAATGCGTAATACCTGTATTAGTAAACATATTTTATCTCCTATACGCACGTTTCTTCAGCGTTTTTTGTCATGACAATAAAAGTGATGCGCCATTTTGTCTTTCCGTCTTCGCCTGTAGAAACAAACGTAGATTCAATCGAATGATGAGCGAAGTGTCCTCGAATTGGAATCCTTTTCGCATCTTTGCAAATAATACCTGCGGCATGCATCTCCGAATACCTGTTCTCATTCTGGAAAAAAGCCGCGCGGTATTTTTGTTTCGAAATTTAAAGTGGAAAGTGATTTGTTTACATCTTTCTAGTGGAGCGAGGATATTGTTATACTGGGAGGTGTTTTAGGGACGGAGTTGTTTTTGTGTTTGTTGATAGTCTAGATATTCCTCTTTCTTATCTTATTCGTCCTTTTACTCTTTCTTATCTTATTCGTCCTTTTACTGCGAATACTCCCCCACACTCTCCCTACCACGCTTTCCCAATTTATTTTTTTTCTTGGGTATTCTTCGCGCTTGTAAGCCCCCCCCCCCCCCCCCCCCCTCTCTCTCTCTCTCTTTCTCTGTCTCTTCTTACCCAGTTAAATTGAATAAAGTAACGTGCTAGACTGTTTGTTATTTTACCTTGCGTCATGTTTGGCGTAATCAGTGAGTAACTAGTGTTAATACACACTCAAGCTCCTTTGGCATAATATTAACCATGTTAATAGCATGGATGAGGATCATTCAATTCTCCCCTGATGCTCAAATAATTTCAGCAGCCTTTGATGGGCATGAGGGGAGACTGAACCGAATAACATGTAACAATGTGCAAAAATATAGCAGTTTTTTTTCGAAAATCATAAAGCTGTAAGACATATCCCCCATCACATACTGCCCCCCCCCCCTCCCCCCTCCTTTCTGAATGTCGACACTATCTGACGGACCAAGCAGGGAAGTCTTGACCAAAGTCGCTCTAGGAATATATCCCTGAGATCAATTTGAAATGCACTTGCGCTCCCCACGATTGATTTCTACAATCCTATAAACTTGATCCCTCTTATAGGATGACTTCCCAGATCTAGCCTTCAGCAATCAGCAAAGTGACCCTATTTATTTCATAACAGACTTGACGTAGCTAACCTTGTGATGATGGAGTGCATCATGCAGCCTAAGGACTACCCTCTCCCCTCTCTCCGATTAAGAAAAAAAATGGAATCAATGAACAATCTCCTAATTAAATTGTAATTATAGCGAAAACGTAGACATTTATTCAATTCATGAGGATATATCCTCATATAACTATGGTAACCTGACATAAAAAAAGCAATTCATCTCTATGTCGCTCGAGTTACCGATATGTTTTGTCTACCCAGTTATTCCAAGGAGTTAGGATGGTGCAAAGCAGCAATGCTCAACTGAAATTGGCTACACGTATTTTGATTCGAGCTCTATGTTACGTTTTTAGCTGATTTTAGGGGCATTATTTGCAATCCATCATTCGCGCTTGAAGAAGGGAATAGGGAATTGAAATATACACAAGTCATGTTTTATTCTTGCACAGCTAGCCCCCCCCCCCCCCTCCCCCCAACAAAAATAAAACAAAAAGAGAGATATGTGAATATTAAAAACGGTGTGGTAATGTAGTCCATCACTTACAATTCGAGTTTTCATTTTTGAAAATAAGGAAGGCTGCCTGAGGTTAAGATAGAAAGGATGGAAAATGAAAAGAGAAGGAATTTTAGGCATATAGTGTTTCATGACATTTTATCTGAATCTGATTATACTAAAAGACGTTGGATTTGTTTTTGATATGACATTACATAATTCATATGAGTACATCCAGGTGCGTGTACAATGGAGATAACCTACCATTGAACTTTTAGCGCAACTCGTGTTGACAGCGAACCGCAGACGTGATTTCATTTTGGGGATAAAAACGTATATTTTACGATGGAATTCGGTCAAATGTTATTCGAAACGAAAACACCGCTCTTTTGAAGACCCTTTTCAGAAATCTTTTAGACGTTTTTCATTTATCCCGAGATTTTGACTGGATTTTGGGGGCATTTTCATCTTATCGCAAGTAGCTTTCAAGATGTTGTCGGATTAACCCGACTGTAGTCCTGTCTCCAGGCGCACAGACTTCTTTTTATTGATGTTTGAGCCGTTGATTCGTAATTGAAATTCAGTATATCAGCGTATGTCAATTTAGATGAATGGTATTTACTTCAGCAGGAATGGCATATTGATATAGGCTTTGCCCTAATCTGTATCATCATATAATAAGCTGCATGCTCGATGTTGCAAATGTATATATAAATAGAGACAATGCACAACGTCTGGATTTAGGCTAGCCTGTACGTATGATCAAACAAAACAAAAAAGCCCGAAAGATGTAGCATTCATCAGATATTTTACACGACCTGGCCCATTTTCCCTTCATCCTTCGCATTAAAGTCGTCAGAATAAATTCCTTTTTAGTAGGATCGTGAGTTATCTTGACGGGTATTCCCGACCTCATCTTCGTTGATCTTCTCAAAATACAAGAAAGGTTCGGGTCGTGCGTTCCTTTTGACTGATTGGGTAATTGTTGACAGTATTTCGCAAATAATTCGGTGATGCACCAGGCTTTACCGAAGATCGGCTTCGATGGGGAGCGCATCCCCACTACCTATAGCAAGGACGTCTTGAGTGTAGGACATTCATATTCTCCAGATTAGATCAAATACCTCTTTAAAGGCCCATTGCACTACTGGTAGCTACTTGCGCCCTCTATATAACAAACAACGCCTAATCGGTGACCATTGGTCCCCCATGATCCTCTTTTTCTTATGTTAACTGAGAGCTGAGTTGATGAGATAACCACCTGTCCAGTGACCTTGCAGAGCAGTCTAATCCCTCCTGTAAACTACGGCAGATAAGCTTTAAATAAAACGAAAACAAAAACAAGAATTTAAGAAAAGGAGGATAAGAAGAAGAATGAAATCGCCCATGTCGATCGTTCAAATTAATATTAATTTCAAAGAGAAAATCACATTTCTAGACAATTCATTTTATGCCCTGTCATATATCAGACACCTCAATCAGGAAATTTTGTGATTGTGATTATTAAGGTTATGATAAAACGTCGATAATTCTCGATTTCGATTTTTCTAGGACGCACTGTATATAAACATGTATATTATATTCACTTGAGCCAAATAACACATCATGGAGGTATTTGCTCAAACAAGTAACATTTTCAAGATTGTACTGCAACAGAATAATGTCACCATATAACGTTTTCAGATAAATTGTATATCGGAAAGCGACAATGTCATAATTCATCTCTTTTCTCTAAAGATTTAGGCCGTTAGAAACTTAGAATAGCACATCCGATATGTGACTGTCGAGAAACTTATGCCGATTTCATCCTTCAAGACGCGACTCCAAATTGTCAAATCGTAACATAATCGCCATATTTCCATGTATTTGCTGGTGAAAACGTGCCTCTTCAAGAGTTGGCGCACTTTTCCTTTTATTGTAAAGCAATCAATACAAAAAAGACCGGCAGTTTCAAATCGATGCGATTTTTGAAGATGATCCGAATATCTCCCCCCGGAGGATATTTCATGCAGCTAGGTTTTCCAGGGAGGTTTTCTTTTAGTATTTTTGTTTTGTCTGATTGAGGCCGCGGTAGATTTGTTAGAGAGAGAGAGAGAGAGAGAGAGAGAGAGAGTAGAGTAGAGTAGAGTCTCTTCTACATTATACCCGCAATCGTGTAGTTATTGTTGTGAAGAAATCAATTCTGATTTTTCTCAAATATCAAAACTGGGTCTTCGCATATTTTTGCAGTGATATATAAAGAGAAGGTAGGCGGTTTTATACGTTACTTTGTGGGCTTTTCAATAACATTTTCTTCGTTTTTATCGCAAAATTTAGTTTTTAAAAATCAATATTTCTCGATTTCATGACATAAAAACCTCTCTTTAAAAAAAAATTGTTTGAAGCATTAAGCATTTCATAAAATATTATTTTGAATGCCCCTTTTCAGGTTGAAAAACTTTGTTAAGTGAACGAAATAAAAGCGGACATTCTCACTAAAAGGGTAGGACTTCTATCGAATGCGATTTCTAAACGCTCCTTGCCTTTCGCTTTGAAAACACATTTTCTGAACCATTCAGATCATTGGAAACGGAGTTGCATTTCCTGCTTTGTCTTGTCAATTGTCACCCCTTAATTTGCATAGATGCCTCTCGAGTGCTCCCGCTTCACAGGATGATCTCGGCATGGATGACAGAGCTTCAGATCAAACTAAATGTTTCATCATATTAATTTCATGGAAAGAGTGTAGGAGACAAGGCTACGAATATGGTGGAATTGATTCTATCTATCTGATCTAACTCCCTAAATCGTTATACTCGTTAATCTAGTATCATGAGCATGTAAAATGGAAGGGTTACACTTTTGTCGTATGTGTGAATTTTGTTTGTTGATGCTCCGACTTTATGCTTGGTTAAGTTGGTTCACAGGTGCTCCCAGCTTTTAGTTCCGTCGAATATATAGGGTAAGAGTTATGATGAGGGTTGCTTTGAAATTTCGGGTAAGTTTAAGGTTAGGGTTAGGACTTAGGTTTCATAGAGTTTGGTTAGGGTTGAAGTTAGGATTTCGGTTAGTATAGGGACCGCGGAGCAATTGTCACCGGTTCTATTTGTTGTCCAACCCATTATCTCTCTATTTACCGGGGGGGGGGGGTGTTTCACAAAGACCAAGATCGACTTTTAGTTGGACTTAAACTATTGCAGGCTGATCATGCCACTGTTTGCTCTCATCATTATGATCTTTAGATTTGTGACCATGATTTGTATGACCCTTGAGAGACCAATGCCAGTCAATGGTGAGAGCAAATAAAGTGTCATGAACGGCCTGCCATAGTAGTCGATATTAGTCTGTGTGAAACACCCCTCCCCCAGAAAAACTATAATATTGTGTTTGTGAATCCGTCATTGTTCCAAATCCGTTCAATTTACATGTAAATAATTACCGTAATGTGGAACTGTTAGCGCTACACGCCCAAAGAAACTATATATGTTATCTATACAGTCATATTGGTGGAAGGTTATATGCCGACTAGCCAAGATGGTCAATCGGTCATTCTGAAATTACAAGCCTGTCCATCGCCCCCTTTATCAATCCTAAATATTGGCACGTAATTGACACTGGCGTGACAATAACCATGGAGTGACGTCATCGAACTTTGACACGCCGCGCAGTGACCACACAGAACAGTTAGCGACCCCTTGCGAATTTTACGACAGGAATTCGTATTACGACCCCAACGTCATTTTATTACCAACCTCAAGTATTTACCAGACTCACGGTTGCGACATGTAATGACAATCGCAATGTCTTTAGAGGATTAATAAAAAAAAGTAATTTCTGAGGAGACAGGGAAGCGGTTTTTACCAGAAAACAAAAACAAAACGAAAAACGAAAGACATGACCAAATATATACCATCAGCGTCCACAGTATGAGTAGGCCTGTAGCCCTGTATGACCATGACAAAAGAAAATCAATATGTAATTTATTTTCATTGTAATTAGATGGTAGGACCCTATGTTTATATGCCCGGCATCGTGTGAATCATGATTTAAGTATGTTCGCTTCGATGACGTAACAATGTGTTCAGTTACATGACTCATAATATATATAGCAACGAGCATTTTCGGTACATATATATTATATATATACTTAGTTAATATAATATATGTTTCATTATAATTATACCAAGTTAATTTTCATAATGTAAAGAAGACAAGAAGTCAAAAGTGGGGGAAGGGGGGAGAAGGGAGTGTTCATGCGTTGACAATCATGAACCAGTGGACGTTTCCAATTTCTCTGTGAAATCTAAGACTACCCTTTGAATTTTGAAACTTGATAAACTGTTTGAGCTCGTCCTCAACAATACAAAATAAGTTACTGTTTTCCACAAATTGTTGACTAGAAAACGTTCAACCAGGGAGGTGAGACTTTAAACTCACATGCCCTGGTTCAACATAACCAAGAGCGTCTCTTCCCTCATCTCTTGTTTTATCATACTATTGCGTCAAAACATTACATTCCTTCTCTTTTTCAAAGAAATTAATCTGGACAGGAGGATTATTTGCAAACTAAGAAGAAAATTCCAAAGTATTTGAGCCGCGATGCGTCAAAACCTGACCACCCATATAAATACTGAACTTTTTTACCCAACGAAAATAGGTTTTCCATCCGAAACCTTTGTGTTTAATACCCATCAATCAGAGAAGGTGGATTAGGCCCTAATGATCCCATATTGTTTATCATAAAATTGTTCGTAGAGTCGCCCCCCCCCCCCCATCTCCGATATATATTTCGTCGGGGAAAGCCAAAGCCCCCTTTCGTCATTGATGGATAACTGAGTTTATGATGGTGATTTATATGCCAAGGGTCTACTGAGACGACAATTAAAATACCGAAACGTGAACTTGAAGTAGAGATATGTCGCAAATAACTTCCAAGAGGGATGTAGGGCATGTTCAAATTCGGGTAAAAAGTGCAAGCCCAGTTTGCACAATCTTTTGCAAAATTATACACAGTACATCCCCGTGGCGTATTTTTGCACTTACACGTGCCCCCCCCCCCCCTTGTGAAAACGGATGGATGGTTTGATAACTTTTTTTTTTACTTTATTGACCATTCACAAGTGGAACAAATTTGGGAAATTTTTCTTTTCAACAGCATTGCACAGTTTGCACTACATGCAATTCAGTGCAACTAAATACAGGAGATACAAAAGGGAAAGCAGCCGAAGTTTGTTCACAATAAGACCACACGAAAGAAAGGATAATATTTTCCGAGGAGTTTTGCGCTCCAATTTATTTTGTAATTACAGGCATTGATGTTTGGTTGTTGCCAAAAGGATTGCTCTCCTTGTAGTTATCAGAATAAAAATAATCATATTGTTTCTTTCAATACGGATGTATGTGCCCTTTACATTTCGATTGATTGTTGTAATTATATGTAAGAGAGTTCGAAGAATAATTAGTATGAAAGAGTTGGGAGTGTATCGAGGTTGTGGTGACGATCGGGTTTCGTTTTCAGACCCTCTGATTATGTCATGAAACTATTTCAACCTCTATCAACCAAGACCGCATCTTATATCGTAAATCATATTGATTTACAAGCGATGATGTCTCAAATAGATAGGTCATTATGCGCTCTTCTCATAACAGCACGCTTTGTTTATTTCTTTCTAGAAATAGTATCATAACCGTAACATTCCAACCCTCTTTAATGACATTTATCTCACCTTCTTGGCATTTATGAGCTATTAGTTGTGTTTTATTGCAGGTTTGTTCAAGGATTTCGTAGTATTCTCATACATTCCTATTCGTTATTGGTAGGTGCTCATGATGCAAAGTCTATTATTATGGTTAATGGAAGTGTGGAACCTTGTTAATCCTCTAGTAGAAATGCAAAAGGGATTTCAGAGGCTGTCTCTCTATTTTGAAAGCATAGCATTATATTTCATTCCCCCTTCTCTTTTGTAAAACATGTGCTGAAATCACGGAGGGTCTCTCCAGATTCCAATAAACCAATAAACCTGTCTCCACTAACCCCCCTTTATCCCAATCGACCCCGCCCCACCCATATATCCACCCCTCTTCACATCCCTCTTGTTGGAACTTTAAAAGCAGCAACATCATTCACACAAGCTGAACAAACTCAACCCCAAGTTTCGTGGTCAGAAATTCTAATAACATGCGTTGTTAGGTTGCTCTCTGCCGTGAATGATTCGCACGTCCCCGGTTCTTTCAACAGTATTAATGTTGTTATAGTTTTCTCAAGTGCTATGGCAACCAAGTAGATATTCCATGGTGATAGCCAGAAAAAATGACCGATGAGGTTACGAAGAGGGTGTTGACTGATGGGGGTGTAGCCCCCCTACGTGGCCCAGTTCATTGACCCCCAAGTCGGCATGGGGGCCGTAATGCTAAAGAGGGAGAGGGAGGGTTGAGGGAGAGGAGGAGAGGATGGGAGGGGGCGTGTCACCACGTAAACCGGAACTAAGCTGACTTTCTCAGCTATATGAATATTGTCGGTAGGTGCCAATATCGCCTCCCCCTTCATTTGCAACTTTCTTTCTTTCTTTCTTGCCTAATCCGTCGGTAATTTCGAATTATACTTATACTTATAGCCTACTTATATTTTCCTCGAAGTTCTAGGTTCTAGGTTTTCGATTTTCACTTATAGCCTATCACATGCGTTTATCTCTGATCATCATTTTAAAGAAATAGAAGTTCCAATCTATGGGCTCAGTGATCATCCCCCCCCCCCAAGCCCAAGCCCAAGCCCAAGCCCAAGCCCAAGCCCAATGGTTATCACATTATGGTCTATCTGTTGCTGGAGTTGAGTGACCATGTTTCCCTAATTTCATGATCACGCCACCTTCGGCTGACAGAAGGTATATAGGGGAGGTCGCATATTGCGTTGGTGTGGTGGAGATCAAAACTAAATAGGCCAGATTCTGGACTATCTAACCTTACATAACTATCCTTCAAATCCTCAGACTCAGACTAAATGTCAGACTGCTGTCGCATTATTGTGGCAACATTGGGTTTCCAGACAAAAACATCTTCAGTACTTCATCCTCCATTTCGTCATTAATAACGATTTAAAGCATTGCTTCTCACCCGAATCACGACAACAGGAAGGACGTCAGCGATTGTTTTCAACTGATCCCTTTTTTATCCATTGCAAATGTTTAATATTTGACTGAAAAGCCTATTTTTTGTTAATTGCAACGCAGAAGGTCTTCTCAGAGATTATCTTCAAATCCGATTATTTGTTATTGAAGCACGTCGAAGGGATTGGTACCTGATTTAAGTATCGTGGTAACTTCTCAAAAATAGAGACCATTCGTATTCTATTCTATCGAGAGATTAATAAAACACATTTAATGTCTCTTTCTCGCTTTTGTAGTTCTTTCGAGCTTTTGAGCAGGCCTATTTCGTTTAATGGAATGTTAACGAGTCTCGAAAGAAAGAGAAAAGCAACAACCACAAAAGGCAATGCGCCAATACTTTCAGAGACATTTCCGGATTAACTTCGTTTTATCAATGTGGTTACATTCGCTAAGTTTCTCTTTTCTCTGTCCGACTCTCTCTGTGTCTCTCTCTGTGTCTCTCTCTCTGTCTGTCTGTCTCTCTTTCTTCCTCCTCCTCCTCTTCCTCCTCCTCCTCCCGTTCTCTCTTGTTTCATTCTCACTGGCCTTATAGGTCCGTAGTTATTCACTCATTTGTATTCCTCTCCACCTTCTTTTATGTGTCTCTGCACCTTTCTTCCAGCCTCTCCCGTCTTATTTTTAGTTGAATCAAGAAGTTACTAGCCACTCTTGGTGGAATATATACTCGTGTTTTTTTTTTATTTTTGGTTCTACATTACTCGCATTTATCAACTCTCTCTCCTTTGTACTAGGTTTTAAGGTCGGATTACCGGGCGTAATACGAAAGCCAGAATGGCTCCATTCACCTCGTGTAGCATATTATCCTTCCAAAAAGCCCTGAGATGGATTAAAATCACTTAACTTCATCAATTTGCTTTCACTACTTTCAAAGAAACCTTAGACACGTCAGACGTGGCATGGCGAGCCAGGCCAGGCTTGACAACAAGCTCAATTCTCAATACACACAAATAAAAATGTAGCTCTCAGGAAAAGACCGAAGGGGAAAATAATTACAGGGATATTCTAAAGCTGGGACTGTGTTACATTAACAGTAAACAGTTATGCTAACCTGTTATATGAGCTCTGCCCCTTCGAATTTTCTACATTCAGATACGCATACAAAGTTACATGACAAAAGCTTTCCATTAAAAAAAGCACTGCTGTATTATGCTAGACATAGGCTACTTTAAGGTTTAAAGGTAAAGACCAGTTATGGTCATGCGATTGCATTGTTAAAGAAACGTTGTGGAATCGATCAGAAAAGGTTGATCATCTAGCATCTAGCATCTGCAAGGTTCTGGAATCATCAAAATGATAAGAAATTTGGCCCATTCTTCGTAAAGTTACAAGCACTACACACAGAAAGATGTATATGGGACTACCCTATATCTCTCACAGACCATGAGAGAAACAAATTTACCAAATATATGAATTAGTAGGCGGTTTCCCGGCAAATTTTGTATCATCATGTATTAGTCAAAACATATTCTTTCACATGATTGGTAATGAGTGCTTTCATTTCATTTTTTGAAATTGGGGCGTTTCCAATACTGGTCTTTACCTTTAATACGATAATATGGAAGTTAATGGCAACGAGAGTACTTGTTACACTAAAGTTCACATGGGGTGCTGGTTGCCTCTGAATAATTGCGGAATCAACTGCGTCTTCTATGCGCCCCCCCCCCCCATCAAGCCTGAAAACCGAAGAAGGTCTTGAATGTGGTTTTAAAAACAATGTATCAATTTGTACAAAATTACTGCGTCTAAGATGTTGTTGGAAGTTCACAGAAATTTACCAGAGAGGGGAAAGGGGGATATGATGATGATGGAGAAGACGAAGAGGAAGAAAAGGAAAAGAAGAAGAAGAAGAAGAAGAAGAAGAAGAAGGAAAAAAAAGAAGGAAAAAAAAAGAACGAAGAAGAAGAAGAGAAGAAGAAAATTGAAAAAAAAAACTAAATAGGAAAGAGGAGGACAATTCTGACGGAGGGGCTCTCACCTCTCATTTTCCCAAATCAAATGATACAATTATTTTGTCCTTAGCTTTCGGGCATCATTTTACCCATGTTTTCCAACATTGCTTTCAACGAGACCTCCTACTTTCAGCAGTCACTTCTCATAAGAACGCCGCTCATAGTCAGCAGTGTTGGGATCTCCAAAACATAATATCTAGAGGGTTAATGCCTTGAGCTCGGCGGGTAGTTAAATTCGGACTATTTGCTTTCCTCTATTTTTTACCGCTTCTTCTATAGACTCGTCTTATTTTCTCTTTTATCGTCTTCTTTTTCTATTTTTCTCTCAGTCGTCCACATAACAAACATACAATGTTGATTGTTTGAGAGGAAAATATACTATTTGAATAGGGGAGAGCCATTAGTACTTTACAGGGACTTGTTTGCCAATGCTTTTTTCTCTCTCTCTCTCAAGGGTATTGGGAAGCTTATTTGTGATATTGTGAGCGGATCTGGTCAGGAATTCGGCAGGAGTAGTGTTGTGTTGTCTGTTGTCGAGTAAAGACCACTGGGAATATTTTCAGCGTATAGCAATTTAATTGATATTTTGGATTCATATCAGGAGCCATGACCAAGACACACGAAGGTAAATGACATCTGTGTTTTCCTTTTGTGCACTCTTTTGGTTGGATTAATAGTTTGCGTATTTAACATTTTCCTACATATATTGTCGGCCTGCTTATTCTCTTTAGTTTGTTGCCAGTCGCCACAAACCCGGCCCACAATGTACATTTTTTTTCCGACAGCGTTTTACCATGAACCTACTACGGTTCTACGAGGGAACGATAACTTTAAGAAAGATGGTTACTGTACTGTACAAGAAGACAAATAAGATATATTTGTTGATGTGTTTGATATTTTTGTTAAAATGTTCACACGAATTTGTTTTTCTTCTTTTAAAATAAAAAGTGAAACTTTAGAAGGAAACCCCTGTACAGTAGTCCCGCAGTATGTTAGTAATTCAAATACATCTACTCCTCTAATTTCTACCAGTATAATGTCCACAATAATTGTCGACAATTACAAATTATCGGAAGCAATATACTTGCTCTTTTCATTTTTCATATCTTACGGCGACAACATGCAGCAGGACAGCACAATGGATGTCGCCCAGGACAATAGACTATCGATGTCCCTCTATTGTTTATTTGCAGACAGTAATGCTTTCGCTCGGCCAAGCGAATTTGTCTAATGAGGCTGATAACAAAGACACGTGCTTTGGTCAATGCAATTTTAGAATAATTACCGAACGTTTTGCCCCTGCTGTTATAATTTTCCATTCCCTTGAAAACGGTATTTAGTCAATACTATCCTCCCCTCCCCGATCAATTGATGGCCGGTGCCTGTTTATTGAACTTCTGTCAATTCGAAATCTCGTTTATGTAAATGTCAATGTTTCTCCATCTGTATTTGCAGCACGGTTGTGTTAATTATGTACAGTAGTGAAAGTCTGGAGCTATTAATTTAGTTAGAAATATGTAAGGATGCGTAAGAAAACATATTTCCATTCGTGGGGGGGGGGGGGGGGGGGGGAGGTACTGAAATATGATTTTTGCTACCCGCGTGCCATAAACTACATGTTTAAGTAATTTTGTTTTTGTGTTTGTTTCGTTTCATCGTTATTTTTTTTTTTTGGGGGGGGGGGGTGGAGGCGGGTCAAACCGGAGTGGGAAACGACTCCACTCTGCTTATCTTTATTGTAGACCTTTAAGTTTAAAAAAATCAAAACATAGTTGTTGAATGATTGCTTGTAAAATAGCTACATCAATAAATAAACAAGCAAACATATAAACAAAGTAATACATATATTCTCGCACTAAACGGGGAAACGAAAAGTGAGCAACGGCTATGCAATTCTATTGTGTACACATTATGACAAACCCCAAACCGCCCTTTTGATGGACTTTGATTGACACATGTCCGTTTTATTCTATGAAATATATAAACTATTGACATCTGGTGTAACAAAGGCGCCACCACCAGTAGAAATATTCTTATTTGTCATCGTGATAACGATTTTTAATGCGTTTCGTTGTGTGTATTGAATGAAATAACCTTGTAGGCGGGCGATAATTAACAACCCATTATTAGAGTCTGCTCAGAATGAGGTCAGAAATGGATGAAATTATTATTGGAAAATGACCATGTTCTTTTGTATTTGTGTATTTGATTGCGAGGGTGGCGCAGAGAAAAACTGATAGGGTCTATGTTGATCTTTTTGTGTTGAACCATGGACTAGGTCCGGTCCATGACTGAACTCGCCCACTTGCATATTTGGGGGCTTAACATTTAATTGGACAACGTTCGATTGGAATCCTTAAATATCTCAAATTTCAATCCAAGTTAAATATATACTGGCTTCACACTCTCATTTCTTTCCATCGTTGATAATATATAATGTATATTAATTATTTTCTATATTTCTTCATTTTCTTGTTTACTGTTTGTAGTGTGCTTGCCAATTTATGGTTTTCGTTTCGTTCTGTGCTTTATTTGTTTTCTCTATTTACTGTTTTCATTATTATGATTTCAAGGGGAATCGCTGAGTTTTATTGCAATCCACTGTTTTTTAATGCGATTCCCAGGCACAATTTTATTATATATTATATCTTTGTATTTTATGAAATTGATATATGAAATTGAAAAAAATAGAGCTGAGTTTTATTACCGTGATTATAATTGTATGAAAAGGAAACACTTCCCTGCTTGTAACAAATCAAATATCAAATTTAGCTTTCATTTTCATCAGTCATGTTAGTTTCACACGAATGAGCCAATAATGTAGGCACCTTCTCGCCATTAGTTGAGAGTCGACGCATGAAAACCATGGCCGTTAAAGGAAACCAAAACCTTCATACTAAGTTACTTTTATTGTAAAGTTTAAAAGATTTGAATAAAATCAGTGAAAATTTGAAGAAAATCGGGCAAGGAATAAGAAAGTTAGAGCATTTCGAAATGACTAGTCACTAGAGGGCGGTATTCAATTTGATGACATCATCTGTGAACAACTCTCCATGCCTTTTGTACATAAAATTCACAATTTTTTTGTTTTCTTCGTATTTATTTGTGTTCTTGATCCGACTTCATAACATGTGAAGTAGAATATCATTTTGCATTCTATATCTTGCTTTCAAGGGAGTACATTATCTCAATCACAAGAAAGAAGGAAAAACATGAAATTTGATGTACAAAAGGCATGGAGAGTTGTCCACAGATGATGTCATCAAATTGAATACCGCCCTCTTGTGACTAGTCATTTCAAAAAGCTCTTACTTCCTTATTCCTTGCCCGATTTTGTTCAAATTTTCACTGATATTTTTCAAATATCTTAAACTTTACAATAAAAGTAACTTAGTATGAAGGTTTTGGTTTCCTTTAATGGATTTGTTGTGCTTTCAGTTAACACGCTACTGCTCTTGGTGAATGCTATAAGATTCGACCAACTTCCAAAAACATTTCCATCTCCCGAATATTCTCAATATGTTTTTCCGTTTCGTGTTTAAAGGTAAAGACCAGTATTGGAAACGCCCCAATTTCAAAAAATGAAATGGAAGCTCTCATAACCAATCATGTGAAAGAATATGTTTTGACTAATACATGATGATAACAAATTTGCCGGGAAACCGCCTACTAATTCATATATTTGGTAAATTTGTTTCTCTCATGGTCTGTGAGAGATATAGGGTAGTCCCATATACATCTTTCTGTGTATAGTGCTTGTAACTTTACGAAGAATGGGCCAAATTTCTTATCGTTTTGATGATTCCAGAACCTTGCAGATGCTAGATGCTAGATGATCAACCTTTTCTGATCGATTCCACAACGTTTCTTTCACAATGCAATCGCATGACCATAACTGGTCTTTACCTTTAATAAAACGAATATGACGAAATATTGAATACGGAGACCTTTGTCTATATCTATCATGATGCTATAAGCGCAATTATTCACACGTTGTCGATATCATTTAGACTCTAACTATCAATGTCAAAAATGTATCTGCAATCAGACCCAACCCGAGATATATAATTAGATGATTTAATTATCATCATCTCCTTGTTTAAGCATCTTCATTCTCTTTCTCTCAAGCTCCAGAGAAGGATTAAACCAGATTAGGTGGTCTGTTTTCAATCAATCCTTCATTTTTCAGGGGGTCGGTTTCATATCAAACGCTTGCTGATTTGATTTCCATCGCCATCAGCAAAAATTGTAGAGGGAAAAAAAAATCAACACAGCCGGGAAAGAAGTAGATGGAAATACCAAGTTGGAATATGGGAGCGAATAATAATTGTATTAAAGTGACGTCTAGTGAAATTAATGCTAAGGGGCAAATCGTGCCGGTCAGAAGAAATCGTGGCTTTTTTCCCCTCTCCCTTTTTCCTGGGACAGATCAGACTAAGAGTTATATGAAACAGGAGTGATTTTTTTCCACACCTTACTAATCCTGTTTGGAAATGCTTGCTTTCATACCTGTTCCAGATTTTGTCTGGCTCATTGTTTTGTCATCAAACATTCGGTGACGCATTGTTGGAATGATGTTATGAGACAAAGAAAAGGCGAGGCCGGAGAGCTTTGAAATCGTGGTAGGATTCGAGTTTCAGCTGCTAATATTAAGTTATGTTTTGTTCCTTTTTGTCCTTCTTCTCAAACCTTACACTGCACTTTTAATTGAATGTTAAAGCAACAAACTAATGTTGTCAAAGGTTTTTAATTACGATGAGGCACATTAGGCTCAGTGGTAAAGCAGTGGTCTCGGAACCGAGAGGTCATATGTTCTAAACCATGACGATGCGGTAGTGCCCTTTTGGGAGGCATTAATCCTCATTACCAAGTCCATCAGAGAGGACTTAAAGCCGCCGGTCCCCTGGTCAGTAGTAAGGTAAAAAAAAAAAAAAAAAATTGTCAGCCATTTTAGAGAATCACAAGGGGCTACTAGTATAGATATGATCAGATCCTCAAGAATCTATATTATTCACAGAATAACTTATGAAATTAAAACAGCAAGATGGTGTTATAAGGCAAACTTTCTATTGGGCACTTCATCTAGCTAATTCTAGTGATTTTAAAGGCAATGAACCACGTATGTTCAATTTAAATCTCAGTCGTAAGGACACCCCCCCCCCTTAATCACAAAATGAATATGAATTCCATTGTTTCGTCACAGCTTTTCTCCGTCGCTGTCACAACATGATTGCCCCCATGTATCATTCCGTGTTAACTTTGCTCCAAGCATTCTGTAGCCTAAACTCGTGTGATGATGATGCGTTGATTCAGTTGCTTTGCCTGCATGTCACACACCTAATTACGTTAACTGTGCCAGGCACAAAGGATGATGGACGGCTCACTAAAAACGGGGAGAAAAGGGCCTTTTTACCAATCTTCGCGACATCCCCATTGATCACCGATGTTCTCAATCATGTCTCGGACTCTCAACCTTCATCTAAGCATTACGATCTGACATGAAAACACATTAGAAAGAGAGGTCATATAAATCGGTTATAGTTTCTAGCGACCAATCTTAGTTCGGGTCATCTATGACAAGAAAAAATGAAATAATATATACGTCGGCTTCTCAATTAAATGATTGAAATCCACATTTTTCCGTGATATGGCTCACACTGCTCTTTGTTTAATTCCTGGCATTTATCATAAATAAATGATTAAATATGTATTGTTAATTTAATGTTGTACTGTTGCTCCTCCAGGCCCCGCCCCTTCCATCACCCTACCCCTCCCCCTTCCCCTCCCCCTTCCCCTCCCCTTCCCCTCCCCTTCCCCTCCCCTTCCCCTCCCCCTTCCCCTCCCCCTCCCCCTTCCCCTGCCCAAACGGAAATTCATGCTGCGCGAAGGGTGCTATATACTTGACGTAGAGGTTCCTACATTTCACTTCTTAAAACATTTTAAAGGGGCTTTGTTAATGAAATACAGAGTTCCTGACGAAATTGCTTTTTACCCCTCGTTTATTTTATCCCTACTTAGTTTGACTTGAGTGTCACATTGGGGCACCCAGTCCATGTACTGACTGTAAGCTTAGGGTGCTGTAGTTACAGCTCTATTGATCACAACTCGTTGAATACCCCTGACCTAATATACCCAGGTTGCTCTATTCATAACTTCCAGAGCCTTTGGGAGTGTTATATTAAAAACATCGTTCAAACTCCGTCCACTGACTCTCCTCCTGACTTCCATTCAAACCCTACTCCTGGCATCACTTCTATTTCTCCTTATATTTTGCTCCTCTCGTTTTTAATTCTATTCCAACTGGATTTGTCATGTCACCTAAGGCTTATAATTCTTTGTTTGGAGGAGAATTTGACAGGCGGTGATCCGGTGATTGGCCGGTAGAATGCCAATTAAAATTTCGCACTTGGTTTCGACTCGCTGCTAACACGAGTGTTGACTCCGAAGATGCAAGAGTCGCTACCAAGGAACATTTCTGGAGACTCTCGTCTGCAGTGGAGTCTTAGCAAAAGAGCTGGACTGTGTAAATAGGAATCTGTTTTATGCGGGGTTAAAATGCACTGGTAGAAAAACAAAATTACATCTGAGTATGATCTGTACTCTGCATAATGTTTACTTTCACCTGTTTT
This sequence comes from Strongylocentrotus purpuratus, assembly GCF_000002235.5. NCBI lineage: Eukaryota > Metazoa > Echinodermata > Echinoidea > Camarodonta > Strongylocentrotidae > Strongylocentrotus > Strongylocentrotus purpuratus. Next base: position 2,801,427 of record NW_022145598.1, on the reverse strand, counting down.
GTTACCGTTAAACCTTTGTGTTAGTATTACCAACACATGTAGAAGAGAGGTGCAAATGTGAGAGATTGGACCTATTAGGCCTACATATATTAAAACTGTTCGTTTTCTTTGTTGTGTCAATACAAAGTAACATCATAACTTGTGTTACTGTTACGTTAATGTGACATTACAGAAGTATTACATAGTTCCAATACGCTGAACACTAGGCACCAGATGCAGGTGTATTATAACATGTCTAAGTTAAGGGAGGAAATGCTCATGTTTCTTTCGCATCTTCATCCAGAATAGGCAAATCAGGTGACGTAAAGAAAAACAAAATGCTACTGGCTGAGAAAATATTACTGGCTGAGAAAATATTAGTTTACTTATGCTTTGTAGCACACGCCCTCTGACGGTGTAGCAACCTTGATACGTTATTTCGCTGATACGATATTTAGCCTGGTGAGCCATGCGTCGTGCGTGGATGAGGTAAAGCAGCACAAACACGAAAATCCACCTATATGATGAGAGATATTGGATGTAATTGGAAGATTAAGGTACATCTCAGCTTCTTCCGCTGGACTTTAGTGAATTGGGGTGTGTACAAGAGGAGACGGAAGAGTGTTTGAAAGCTGTCGATATATCGTCTCGTCTGCAACGGAAATGAGAACGAAAAGAAGAGGAGAGAGGGAGCAATAACAAGAATGTGATACAGAGGTTAAAGAAGAAATGTAAATAAAGAGGATGGCATTCAGAAAGAAAAGAAGGGACGAAGAAGGAGAGATGATTATAAGTTGAGTTTTGCCTGAGAAGTAATGAGAAAGGAATGAGAACGAGAAATAGTCTGAAGTATGAAACATAATGAAAATATTTATAGAGATATGAACGAAGATGGCGCTGTTTTTCGAAGAAGGTCAGGCTCGTACCCACCCTTACTGTAATATTGTCCTATCATGTTATCACTTAGTTATGAAATCTAACTTGAGCGCTTGATACATGTACATGAGATTAAATTAATGTAAAATGACATCAGATACTTCTATAGTGACTCGGACTGACTCCCCATAATATAATCAGACTGGCTAATAATTTGTTGGCTAACTAGTAAATACATGTACATAAGTATTTTCAGAAAGACTTTGAGCTTCTCCACCATAGTCTATGAAATCCAAGAATTAATGATTTGAATTAAAGAGAAGGTTGAGTTCTGGGAAGAGATGAAAAGTAATTTGTGAGCATTACTCATTCATATTATGCAAGTGTGAAAGAACATCAGTTAAGACATGTTCCCTGAAAAGCATGGCTCTTCAAATGCCTTTATATTCTAAATATGCATGTAACATCGTAAAAATCGGGGGCCGGTTTTTTACGCCACGTGTTCGTGTAGTCCCATATACATCTTTCTGTGCAAGTGTTTTTAACTTTACCAAGACTTGGCCAAATTTCTTATCATTTTGATGATTCCAGAACCTTGCAATACACACAAATTCTTATATGCTAGATGATCAACCTTTTCTGGTCGGTTCCACACCGTTTCTTTCACAATGCAATCGCATGACCAGAACTCAACTTCATCTTTAAGGATACATGTTTTATGTTCCATGATTGTCTCTATCAGGATATGGACAATGTAACTTGAATCTTGAATGATATTTTCAGACCAGCTCTAAACTCTACCATTTCCGTTTGTCTTCTTATCTTGCAGTGCTCTTTTCCTGTAACTTCGACACGGCTTGTGTGAACAGTATCCAACAGGAGAAGCAGAACGATGAGATCGACTTCAAGATCGGGGTGGGATGGCAAGGAGAGTGGTCCACAGGTCCAGAGACTGATCATACATTCAAGAATAGCACTGGTGAGAATCGGGGTTTTATTTAGATTTTTCGCTTAGGAATATTGGTCATAACATATACGCCTATCCCTTATTGTAAATTTAGGGGAGAAGTTCAACCTGATTTTAAGCAGAAAAATAAGAGGAATATGTCAGCGAAAGTTGAGCAAATTCCGATTGAAAATAAGAAAGTTATGAATTTGTGAAGTTGCAATCAATCAAACACAAGTTAGCATCTATGTGAGTATCTTGCGAGGTCCCCTCCCAACTCCCAAGTGCTCTGTACAAAAAAAAAAAATCATAAATGTTATATGCAAACATTGGGAAAATTGTTTTCTATGCAAGATACGATGTGCGGAGCTTGCTTTTTGTACAAAATTAACGTGCTTTGACAGGGGTTATCTTTGGAAAATATCTAAAAGTAGGAAATCTCTTGGAATTTGATTCCTAAAAAGTTAGTCTTCGATCGAAATTCAATTTATTAGTGATGGTCGTAAATAGATGTAGGGCATAGCAATGTGTCGACCTGCTAGTATACATTGTAATATATATGATTGTCGTTTTATTCCATCAGGCAAATATTACTTCATCGATGCGAATGCCAACAACGTACGGATGGGTGATCGCGCGGTCATCCACCTTCTCAACGACCAGCAGCGATTCCGCGAGGGCCACGCCCAACTGACCCTCTTCTATCACATGCTTGACGGCTACGGGCCCAGGAATCAGATGGGGACACTCAACGTCTACATGGACTGCGGAGGGACAAGGAATGTGACCTGGTCGGTAGACGGCAACCAGGGCTATAATTGGAATGAAGTCGTCATCGAACTCCAGTGCGATCAGCAACCCGTACAGGTGAGTTGTAAACCTTTAACACTTCTGCTTTATTCCATCGGAGGAGTTTTTTTGTCGTTGTTTAAGGCGCTTAATGCGTCAGTCATTCCTAACACCATTATTTTTTCTCTATTTACTAAACGATTGATGTCAGTACTTTCCTCTTTTTACAACCAATAAAGGCCAGTTTACATAATGATAACAGATAATATAGCAACATGCATTTCAAGTACATCCTACTCTTGCCGTATATTTTTTGGTCAGTCTAAAAAGGCGTTGTCTACCGAATTTGTAGCACTATTTTGCATTGTGTGTTGCTAATTGAATAATTTGTTCCTCTTAATATTGTTAGTGTATGCCTTTGAGCGGTAGTCTGTTAATTGGGGTAGTATTATTGTATGTATAATCTTGCATATCGGCACAACATGTGTTTTTGCGGTATAATGTGATCACGTGATGGCTGTTTTGGCGCCAAGCTGGACACAGCTCAATATTCTTTCACGGGTGAAGGGCGAAGTGATTTCCGCCTTCCTTTTCACCATCATCATCATCTCGCTCTCTCTCTCGCTCTCTCTTTCTCTCTCTCTCGTCCCCTCCCTCTCGAGCCCCTGCGTCCCCTCTCTTTATACCTCCCTTTCCTGCTTTTCAACTCTCTCATTCTCTCTGTCCCTCTCTCCCTTCCGAGCCCCTGTGTCCTTCTCTTTATACATGTACCTCCCGTCCCTCTCTTCATCTCCCTCGTTCTCTCTGTTCTTCTATCCCTCTCCCTCCCGAGCTCCATTTCCCCCCTCTTAACCCCCCCCCCCCCCCGTCTCTCTCTCCCTCTCAAACTGCTGTTCCCCTCTCTTTCTACCTCCCTCTCTTCATCAGCACTCCCTTTCTCTGCCATCACTCTCCTGAATCATTAATCTATATTCAAACGTTTTACGAACGTACGCTACAAGTATTGAACATCTTTCGATTTTTTAAAAACATAATATCTACTGTGGAATGAAACAAAGTGGTATAATTATGATTGATTCAATAATAATGACACTCTTTGTTTTTCTTTGTAGGTTTCTATCGAGGCAGTACGAAATGGTGTACAGAGTGATATTTCCATAGATGATGTCCAACTCATCGATATATTTGAGGGTGATCGTAAGTATTAATGTCATGTAATTGTTTACTATTAGGTAGAACAGGAGGAGGAGGAGGAGGAGGGGGGGGGGGGGTGGGGGGAGTCAGACTATTTGCTGTCAAATTTCCTATGATAATAATACACGTTTTTGAGGTAAACCATTGCATTTATCTATGAACCAATGATTGGATTAGTTACACAGTGATTGAAACACCGATGTAAACATGTAAAGAACACAACAAATTTGTATAGTTGAAATTCAGAACTGCATCCTTACTTCAGCCTCATATATCTGAGCCTGTTCTTGGCAGATATTCAAATTTAAAAGTAATAAAGTGATATATTATATAAGGATCTTCTAAAAATGTTTCTTATCACGATTGTTATTGTTCCTCTTTTCCAGCCCTTCCTCCAGCAACTCACAGCACTTTATCCAACGTTCCCAGCTCATCCCGAAGCACACCCCCACCGTCCCGTGGTATTTCAGGCTCAACTCTTCTGACACGCCCAGGGATGGGAGGAGGTACATCAGGGCGTACCATCATGCCCGGTGGGTCGGGGAGCATTACACCACCACCTGTTGGAGGCTCAAATAATGGACTTGGTAAGGACCGAATGAAAATGAACATTTGCCCCTACGTTCAGGATTTTCTTTGTCCAGGGAGTGGCGAGGGGGATAGGCACACAGTATGAATATTTGATAAGCAAAGCTAAATTGTACCAAACAAAGTCTTCCAAAAAGTGTTTTCTTAGGGGGCGGGGCTAGGGTATGTGCCCCTATTTCACCTTTGGTTGAGCGATGATTTTGACAGCTCTCTTTCAGTCTATGAATATATTGTTCTGTTTCTTTTCTTTGTTACTCCACCAAAGGGGGCAGTATGCTATAAAACAGGGATAAATACCACAGTTTTATAAATATGTTGCTTTTTATTGAGTTACAAGAGATATAGGTCTTCCTGGATGAAAGCCATTTATTTGTGGAAAGAAATTAAGAAAAAAATTGAAATGGCCTTCCAGTGATAATTTGTTGTTATGTAGTTGGCATGAATAAACCTCACTAATGGAAAAACTGTGTATCTTTTATTTACATATAGGTCTGGACATCATCGTCCCGATCGCAGCGGCAGCCCTGGTAGCACTCATCCTCATCATCATCCTCGTCGTCGTCCTTATCATTCACAGGCAGAGGTAAGTAAACCACTGCATTTTAATCATCTTACTTCACACCCAAATCGTCACACAGAAACTGTAATATCACATAGTATATTTGTAAAGCGCTTAGAGACATTTGTATTAAGCGATATAATATTATTAGTAGTATTATTATTATTATAGCAATATGTCTTCTCTGAGCTAATCCGTAAAGAAAACGGGTTAAACTTTTAAAATAATCAGACAGTTCGGAAAAAAGGAAGCAATATAGTGGACGCAAGTGTGAAATGATATCTTTGATATACCATTGGGACATTCAGATAGTTTAAGGTTCATCCAAACACTAAGATTTACGAGAAAAACTATCCTTATACAATCTTAGTTTTGTTCAATCATTGTATCGCTTTGTTTTAATTTTGAAACTTTACAAAAGCCATATTTTAAACCATCATGTCAGAGTTGTTCTGTCCTTTTATGCAATGATATGAATTTAAATGTCCAGTTTGAATAGGAAGAAGAAAAAAAAGCAGATACTAAACGAAATTATTTTCCTCTGTATTCTTTTTTTTTAAATCAGGAAATCAAGCAAAGCTGGCGGAGACACACTTGAACCCCCATCGCAGCTCTACGAGAACAACATCTTCGCAGACGCCTCTCCAGATCGCAAGTACGAGTCGCTTCAACGTCCTCTATCTAACTCGGATCGCATCTACGAGGAACTCAACCACAAGAACTCCACCATGCAGATGCGACCGAAGGGCGTTCCTGGAACGCGCATCCCACTTCAACCCAGCAGGATGAATAGCCAGGTACCACCAGCTATGCGCCGCAGCATGCCTGAGCTTGGGGACAACTTCTACGATCGGATTAACGATCGCGTCAATGAGCGGGTTGTCGGTGAACGCGTCCCTGTGGAGTCGATGACGTTGGATAACAACACGTCGAGGGTGGACAATAGTCATAATAGTTATATTGATAGAAGTCACACTTACCACCCTGGTGTGCGGGGAAGCTACCCGGAAGACCACCCATATTTTACACTCATGCCCGATGTGGTGTCTTCGACAGCGTTTCAAGATGATCGTATCTTATTCACCATCCCACCACCCCCGTCTTCCACCCCACCCCCACTACCACCACCCCCTCGGGATTACGACTACGGCCGACCTCTTGCCTCAGGGATGATCGAAGAAGAAGAGCTCAACGAATACCATGATGTGCTCGACGTGGACAAGCGACGGCCGTTGTCGATTAACTCTGATTTTGATGATGAGGATGGTCTAGGTCGACATCGTCTAGCGATGGATATGGTGGCTGATAGGGGTTTTGAGATGGGGAGTGATTTGAGACTGAGCAGAGATACAGATATCAGCGGCAGGATGGATCTCGACTTTGATATGGACGTTGATATGCGGATGTCTGCAGATGGCGAGGCTGACATCCATAACGTGGACACGCTCGAGATGCCACGTGCGGTGGGTTACGATCGAGGCCGTGATCGTCGGAGCCGTGACATGGAGCTTGAAAGAAACCTCGACCACCCGCATTCTCATCCTCATCCACATCCCCATCCTCAATCTCACCCCCACCCCCACCCTCACCCTCATCCTCATCCTCATCCCAATGCTCATCCTCATCCTCCTCCTCCTATTCATCAGCGATATGGAGGAAGCCTAGGCAGCATCGACAGAAGGAGGAACGTCGTCGCTGATAACGACGTCGAACAAGAACTCAAAGACTATGAACATCACCCATCTCCTTACCACCACATCGAAGAGGATCCACAGGGTCACATACGAATGGTCAATCTCAACTATTCACCGTCAGTCGTTCATGTATAACATATACATCGTACATGTATGTACAGTTTCAACACATTCACGTTATGCCTCAGCTATTCTTTATTTCATTGTTGAAATAACGATGTGCTCATTTTTCGTACCGTACTCTTTCTTTCGAGCTGCCAGTACAAAAATCTTCTTGTCAACTTTGAAGCATTTCATTTGGTTGCTCCAACGAACTTAAGTACTAGCCCACGGAGCCTGCCATAGAAGAAAGAACGAACTTTTATATAGACAAGAAGTTGTTATTGTATGCAGCCGTGTTTGGAGGAAGATGTTCCGTAGTGTGTCTTCACGAATGAGGTAATAAGAGACCGCTTAGGAGATTGGAAATTATTGATAACATTGTATAATACGCAACTACTTTTTTGATACATAGATATTCATTGACATATTTTCATTACCTATATAAACCTATCAAATGAATTATGAAAGAATATATTGTATAGCTATGGTGATTGAGTACAAGTTTTCGTAGTAAGCTAATATGTTTATTGTATTATTCCTTGAGTTATGCTTTCAAGTTTCAACTATGGAGGAGATGAGTTTCTACCTGACTATTATGTACTTTTGTGAACAATAAGTTAAAGCACAATACTTGTGTCGCAGTGATATCCCTTTTATCACTAATAATCATTGCGATGACTTTGGTATACTATGGATTCAGTTACGCGTTTTGATGAATTAAACGCAAGAAGACTTGCCCCTATATTGTCTTGCCCAACTTACGCCAACTATGATTAATTATGTCCCGTAAGTTCTCGCTTATTCTTCCAGAAAAGGGAACATTATTTCACATGAAGTTGCTTGCTTGTTTTTGTGTTGCTCCTATAGTTTCCTTTACATTCACGGAACAATTTCGATCAAAACCGTACATCGAAACAAAATCAAGACGCCAGATTTAAAATGAAGGCCGAGTTCAGAAAAAGTTCAAATATATTTGCTCTCTCATTTCGGTTATGTGGAGGAACTTTAAAGTAGCAATGTAACGTCGCAAAGACTTCTCTTAAAATGTTTTCATATCCATCTTTCGTTTTGTTTTATTGCTTTTCACATGCGGTGTTTTTGCTAACCTAAGTCATTGAAATACAACGTCTCTAATTTATCTTTTCATAACCTTTTCTGTATATGTTCGAGCAAAACTCAATTTGTAGCTTGTTATTGGAAAGAGAGATGTAAATGTAGACTTAATTTGTTTCGATTGTTTTTTTCCAGGATTATTTGTCGGAAGTTATCGGGAACTCCAAAAGCAAATAATTTCGATTCTATTTTGAGAGAATCAAACAATATGTTAAGCCAGCGAATGATTTTACATTAAATCATATTTTCATTGTCATAAAGGAAATGCGATATTTCTTCGTAATTATTCATTGCTGGAAACATGTCATAACTCAGCACTCAGTAATGATGCATTTCGCTGTGTGCACAGTGCATGTTGTAATGTAATTTAATGAAATAAATATACTGGAAGAAGGTACAGAGAAAGCTGCCGCAAATGGATAAAGACAAATAAAGTGTATATCAATTGTTAGCAAGAGCTTTCGAATTTCAATTTCACTAGCCTGTATTAAAGGTATCATACACCTACCAACTTGTAGAAGTGGAATTTCGCAAATAATGAATGATTCGCATAAAAAACCAAAGGCGTAGTGTCATTTTGTAGATATTAAGTCAATGATTATACATCTCATCATATTTTTTGCTTTGTATTTTGTTTCATTTTGACTTTGTTTGTGATATATGTTTACAGATTTGTTTATATACTTGGTTTAAGGCAATTACTAACGTTTTGGGGAGGGGAAACTACTGTGTTGGAAGACGAATACGTTGTACAGCTAGTTTTGAGATATACAATGAAAAATTTACCAGTAGTTGTAATTATCATAAGCATTTTTTTCATGTTCATGTTTTGGAGCCATTCTTAGTAACGTTTACATTTTAATATGTTCTTTCATCACGTTTTATTTTTCATCTCCAGAATCATGTCAGCTCTTTACTCTCTATATATGGTCCGTATTCTACTAATTCAGTTAAACCCGACTCTGGGTCTAAGAAAAGGTTTTAAAAATATTTTAAAAAATCATTTAAAAACAAACCCTTTTTTTAAATCTGATTTCGAACAATATGGGTCTTTATGTATACAGGAGTGAAAATCCTCCGGATAATTCATTCTCTCAGAAGTCGCAGTAGGTATTGGGGGGGGGGGGGGGTAGATTCAACCCCCAAATGAAATGATCCTTGTTTGAATCCTAAAAGAATTGATTAACACTCCTCTTCATTAATCGATTATTACTTTAATAGCTGAATGAATAGACAAAGCGCAAAATTTAAGAGAACATTATAAATGTTATAATCGGCTGAAGAACTAATTTTACTTTTCCTCCAGTTTACATTTTGTTCGTTCGGCTAGACCATTTGTTTGATTGATTTGTATAAAACAAGATATCGAGTTTTTGTTTGCTTGTTTTCGTATCGACTTTATTTGGAATATGTTAATGTACTAAGTAAATAAGTCACCAAACATGTGTTGTAATAAAATATGACATACCAAACACTTTCATGCAAAAGTTGATCACGTTATCTCTGTGTTGTTTTGTTGATGTATGGGTGTTCTTTGTTTGGTTGGTTTTATTTATTATTTTTAATTTTTTTAAATAGTTAATTAATTGTTTTTTTTATTTTTTATTTATTCATTTTTTTATTATAATATAATTATTATTATCATAATTGTTCTTTTTAATAATTTTTTTTTTTTTTTTTTTTTGGGGGGGGGGGGTAATAAATTTGATGCAGATGACATCTATACGGATGATGATGACGATGATGATATATGATGGTAATGATGGTGATGATAATGACGATGATAGTGATGATGATGATGATAGCGACGATGATGATGACTATGACTTGACAATAATCATCTATAATGGGGTGTCATTTACCACATGTAATTTCAAACCGTCAACTCCATAAACGGCCGACATTCTGACCTCAAAAAATGAAAGAAAATTGAGGATATGTTATGTTTCCAAAGTTTTATTGAAAAAACTGCAACTGCCTATAAACATCATGAATATTTGATATCATTCAGAGTGCTACAATCCACACATGCGATAGTTAATCCCAGTCCACAAATGCCATAGTCTGTTAAGCTTATGGAAAAGGTACATGCCAAAATCCTTGTTTCATTGCTCTTTCTAATAACAAAATGAATCTTTAAATTCAACATACTGTATGGGTAAATTTCTCTTGACAGATTCATTAGGGACTTTTAGATTTGCGTGGACTGATACGTGTGACTTCCATTCAAGGCAGTGCATTAAAAGGAAGTCGATCGTAGCAATCCACGTTGTCGTTCGGCAATTCTAAAAGTCCCTATTGTCTACCTGGTTTAAAGACATGATAAACGTTGAAATCTACAAAATATAGCACCAATCGTGAATAAGGCACAATATGCACAACAAACGATGTGAATGTCCAGGCCATTATCATACAAGTAATATTCCGGTTCTACAAAAGAAATGAGAGTTTGCTAAATTTCACGAACATGAATAACTACTACGAAATGATTATGTATATGCAGCACCACGGTATTACAAGATAAGCAGTCAATATTGTGCGAATCGCTTGAACAATGTTGATATCATGACTTCAAGAGCTCTTTATATTCGCCCTCGGCGCCTTTTTTTGGACAACGTATGTTAATATCCATTGGTATTAAACGCGAAGGTTCACATCAAAATTAGGGTTACATCACTCACCTTTCTATTACAATTATAAAACAAGATTATAATAATACAGTAAATATCTATTCTAGTGCTAACGGCAGTATAATGCAATGATTTTTATTTACAAATGAATTAATGTAAGGGAAAAAAGGGGAGAATAAAATGATAAATCGTTATGTGTTAGAATGTAAGATAACTATAGCAATATATTCACAAATCGATGCTAAAATATCAAGTGATCTGCCATTATCTAGATACATAGTACGGCATAAGTGTAATGAATAACGCAATAACATTTTAACAACATTCATGACATTATGAATATGATAAATAAACAGAAAATCAGCTAGACAGCTATCGTTAAAAGTGTCTAAAATCTAGAGTAAGCAAAGTCGACCTCTACAGTTACATCGCCTTGTTAACCTAAGTGACTTTGAATATATGATGCCGGTTTTAATACGCCTCGATGTTGATCTATGAAAATAGGAACAGCCATAGATCAAGCGACGGAAGTACATTTATTATTTTCTTCCGGGTGATTTGATCAAATGTTGGTCTAAGTAAGAAATATGGTGATGAAAGATAATCACCTTGCAAAAACTTGGAAACAAAAATTAAATTAACTGGACAAAGTAAAAACAAAAATCGTAATAAATCAGATAAAACGATATCACTTTATCCGGCTATGATTTACACTTCTTATACGCATACACACACAAAATTCGGAAATAATATTTACACATATTTTACGCCGGAAGCAAGATAGACACGCGAAATGTAGAAATAGAAAACGTTAAACACTTTTCGGTCGGCCCCTTAGCATCCATTGGTCCTACGATCATTTTAACTCGTTTACGCATTACCTTTTATACATCGTCAGTAAAGGCAGATAATAAAGGAAACAATTCTAGATAAAAGGTAACGAACTTAAAATTAGGTTTATTCAACAGTTCAGTTTGGGACATTTTTTCAGGGTTTATCTGTCTCTCTCAGATTACAGACTTTTAATGTCGCATCCAAGCAATTTCATTTTTTTTTATAGCATTAAGCAAATAATAAAACATGCTGTGGAAAATAGCAGCCATAACTTATTAAGTGCTAATGGTTGGGTCAGCACTTTTGGTGAAGTGTAATGCCATTTTGCCGTTTTTCGCAGACGACAATTGCTTTGCTTCTATCCCATGATTCCGAAGCTAACCCTTGTTATTAAGGTCTATTGCTGGTGGTATCTGGAACGGATAGGTCCCCGGGGCGTAGTTGCAGTATTCGCAGAAACCAGGATCACCAACTTGACCGGACTCTCCCCTTTCTCCAGGTAGACCGGCCGGACCAGGAAAGCCGGGCTGACCATCTTTGCCGGGACGCCCAATACCTGGCTTACCTGGTAAACCTGTTCGGGTTGAAATGGGAGAATGACAGAGAGAAAGAAAGAGAGAGAGAGAGAGAGAGAGAGAGACTTATGTTTTCTTCAAAATACAAATATTCTTGAGGCATTGGAGAGACTGAATTAGTCTGTATGTGGTGTTTTGGTTGACTGAATGTTTGATCGTTGGCTCTCATTATAGACAGGTTCTGGGATCGATTCCTGCTCGGTGTCTGTAGCCTTGAACAAGGTGTTTTACCCATAATATTTCGTCACTCTAGTCCCAGGTATATTAAATGGGTATCAGGCAATGCTGATGTTATAATAATAATTTACAGGTTCTTCTGCAGGAAGAGAAATATGAGGCTACCCCCGAGTAAATAAGACCAGGGACCCGTGTCACAAAGCCCTTTTTCAATGACAAATAACAAAAATCAGTGACAAATCTGCTAATAACCAATCAGAAGCAAGGATTTCAGTAGCTTATAACACAAACTGTCATTTGTCACTGATGACGTTTTGTGAAACGGGTCCCAGATTTCTTACCTCTTTCTCCCGGTGCTCCGGTAGGACCGGTATATCCTTGTCCTCTGTCTCCTTTCTGGCCCCTAGAACCACGTGGACCTGGAGATAGGTAAGGATAAAACATTGAGAGATATTATAAAGTATCAACCAAAAGGTCAACTCAAATATGACTATGATGATATACTCAAACAGAATTTAAAGAGAAGGTTGATTTCTGGAAAGAGGTGAAAAATAATTTGTGAGCATTGCTCATTCTTATTATGCTAGTGTGGAAGTACATCAGTTAAAGGCCCACTGCACTACTTGTAGCTACTTGCGCTCTCTATATAACAAACAATGCCTAATCGGTGACCATTGGTCCCCCATGATCCTCTTTTTCTTATGTTAACTGAGAGCTGAGTTGATGAGATAACCATCTGTCCAGTGACCTTGCAGGCCAGTCTAATCCCTCCTGTAAACTACGGCAGATAAGTTTGTCATGTTCCCTGAAAAGCATGGCTCTTCAAATGCCTTCATGTTCTAAGTATGCATGTAACATCGTAAAAATCGGGGGCCGGTTTTTTACGCCACGTGTTCGTGTAGTCCCATATACATCTTTCTGTGCAAGTGTTTGTAACTTTACCAAGACTTGGCCAATTTTCTTAGCATTTTGATGATTCCAGAACCTTGCAATACACACAAATTCTTATATGCTAGATGATCAATCTTTTCTGGTCGGTTCCACACCGTTTCTTTCACAATGCAATCGCATGACCAGAACTCAACTTCATCTTTAAACGTGCTGATACAACATTCACCCCACCACCTATTCAGTTTGGGATTTTAAAGGGAGTGTGTCATGACGAGACTATGCGTCTTTCCCGTGGACCTACTCGGGGCCAATCGGGGACTACGAACGACGCGACCGCAGCATGCACGTGCATGCAACATACGCGAAACCGAAGCGCGAGGAGAACTTTGGTCTGTTTCGCGAACGCTAGCGCGCGCTGACCCAGTTAATCAAGTCCATTCGTTAACGTGCAGTTGTCCGAAAGAAAACTAAGATGGCGTTGACCAGTATTTCCCATGATACACTCCCTTTAATGGCGTTGGACCAAATAGTAAAAGATAAGCATCTTTGACTTGTTGGGGGAAGTTCCTACCCGCAGGACCGATCTTGCCATTTGCACCCAACAAAATTGAAGACCAGTTTTTACCCTAATCGGTAAATTTTGCCGTTGTTGTTATTGTTGTTTGATTTTTGTTTTTGTACTTACTGGAAAGTAATCGGTAACTCATTTCTTCGAAAATATGGTCCTACAACCCCCTCCCTTTTGAGATGGTATAGCGGTTCTTTGATCGAGCTTTCAAGGCGTATGGCATTTTTCAAGATTATGTCAATATTAACTGATTGTGAACATTCCCTGTCAACCTAGAATACATGGGCCCCGTCTAACAAAAAGTTGCGATTGATCCAAATCAATCGCAAGTTTGCAATCTCCTATCTCGTATGTGATTGCGATTGTAACTCTTTGTTTGAATACAGGGCCCTGATGAACACGAACATCACTAACTTATGAAGATCTTAAAGGCCAACTGCACTACTTGTAGCTACTTGCGCCCTCTATATAACAAACAACGCCTAATCGGTGACCATTGTTCCCCCATGATCCTCTTTTTCTTATGTTAATTGTGAGCTGAGTTGATGAGATAACCACCTGTCCAGTGAACTTGCAGGGCGGTCTAGTCCCTCCTGTAAACTAGTACAGATAAGCTATAAATGTATATACTGAATAAAGCATGGAATTGAAACACGAAAGAATTTCAAGGCGTCTCTCTGTACCTCTTTCTCCTGGTGTTCCTACTCCTCCCAGCATTCCTGGCCTTCCCATGGAACCTGGGTTACCGGACAATCCCATCGGTCCCGTTGGTCCACTCAGCCCTAAGATACCGGCCGGACCAGGTTCACCTTGGATGCTCTCTCCTGGTGGTCCGGGCGGACCCCGGAACCTCTGCTCAAAGCTTTCGATATTATCTGCAAGGGGTATCATTTTGAGTAATATTAGGAATGATGATAATGTCCACTTGTATAGCTCAACTTATATGATATATATAATGCGTTTTTAAAATATAGAGTATCAGAATTATCAATCATGTCGTTTTATTATGTATGTGAAGAAGAACAAAATATTAGAAGTCTTTCGGGTAATCTGAAAAAATTGTCCGGCATAATCTTTAAGAAATATACTTGTCCGTGGGTGCATCGACCTTGCCTTCACTCAAAAACAGAAGTAATATTAAATGGGGTAGACTTTTGTCGATAGAGAAAGAAATAGAGTGTTATATCACTATTGATATTTGTTTAAGAAGTTCAATATAGTTAAAATATTGTTATTATGTCAATAACTTCGAACAAGAAAGGACCTTTAAGTGCAGAAGGGATGAACCAATGGGAATTGGTTGTGGAGACGTGATATATGCAAAGGGAAAACACGCAATAATAATCGACGATGACTTACTTTGGAAGTATCTTTCTATAAGTCGCAAGATTTCGTCTTTCGATGGAGTCAAACCCTTCAATAAAAATCATTCAAAGGTAAGTGATGATTAAAGAATAACAAATATCAAATAATCATACCTATATCAGGGATAACGTGATAAAAATACACAAAAACGAATTAACCTGCTGAATGCGTGCGTAATTATGTTGTACATACTACGTAATGTGTGAGCGGGCGCGCTAGTCGTTGGGACGTACAAATGGAGAACATTCAATGCAGTGAGAGACACGAAGCGGCGGCAGATGCTCTTGATATTGATAGAAATGTTCAAACAATTGATCGTAGAAAATAAAATTTACACGCTTGCAAAGACTTGCAAGAAATCAGCGATATAAAATTCCAATAGCTTTGTCCACAAACTATTAAATGTGCATGCGGACACATTACCCAAATATTGCTTCTATAGGCGTTATGCATTTATCATAGGGTATTGAAATTGCCCTTTAATTTATTTCCTGAAAGACTTTTCGTTATGCTACGGTCACAAAGGTTCGTACGAACGATACTTTCGTACGAATCTCTCTGTTTTTCCATTGTCTTCCCGATTGTCCATTGTCTGAAAATTGTTCGTACAGCGTTCGTAGCAGTTCGTAATGGCATTTGTGACCGAGGCTTTAGGTATACTTTGTTATGAGTGCACTGTAGTTTCTAACAGAGAGGATTTGTTTTACTTACAGGGATTCCATTCTGTCCGTTCGTTCCTCCGATACCCCTGTCTCCTTTGTTTCCTTTCTCTCCCCTTCCTCCACCATACCCCTGTGTACCCCGGGGACCTTGAGGGCCCGTGCTGCCCGGATCACCGTTGTCACCTCGCTCTCCTTTCTACGATCATGGACAGAGAAAGTCATTCATTGTCAGAAAACGTTATGTTATTCGTAACTTTCCCTCTTTGTTTGGGGTAAAGGGTGCTAAAAATGCGAAAATTATAGTGTAAACGACTGGCTACCAGTCTATGATAATAAAGACGCCCTCTTCGGTACGGTCAGCTTTCTGTCCTCGCCTACAAACTGACCTGAGCAGACCCAGGTTCGAAACTGAGTCCAGTCTTTCGGATTGTGACGTCAAAGGTCGGTCCAAGATGTATGGCAATCAGATTTGGTGCATAAACGTTGGTACAAATTCAATTACAAACAAGCAAACCAAACCCCTTTTAAAATGGCATCAACTTTATATCACTGTTGGGACTTAAACAATGTGCTCGTAAATCTTTGTGAGCACAGTATGAGGGAAAGAAGGAAAATAGGCTAAGTTTTAGGAAAACGATGCAATTTTGAAGTCTTATCAAAGATGAGGACGCACAATGAACATGATGAAATAAAGTGTAATGTACTGGTCTTAATGAGGCTCTGATTGAATTCAAGCTTCGGCAAGCAAATGTGCACCATCTCCTCTCCCTGGTGGGAATTTGATGCATCAATAGAACACATAGAAAAAGGGGTAGCTCAAAAGGATGATTTCTTACCGGTCCACGAGGTCCCATGGGACCAGTTTGACCATCTTTTCCGTTCCTACCCCCAGGACCGGTCTTGCCATTCGCACCAATTTCTCCTTTAGACCCTCTTCGGCCCGGGATGCCCTAAATCACAGAAATATACGATGAACACATCAAATTAATGTCAATAGTAATTTATTAGATGTTCGATGGTGCTTTTATTTCAGATAATGATATCGACTAATAAGATGAACGTGAATTACCTGTATCTTCCCCATGAATATCAAAGTTCAAGTTATTTACACGTAATATAACTAATTTCTGTTGAAACCGATCAACTTCAGATCTGCTATATACTGATGGGTGTATATTTAATTCTCTTCAGATACATCTTCTCTCTCTCTCTAATATCACAAATTTTAATAGAATAATTGTTATTAACTTTGAACCAAGATTCTTGCCTTTTTGTAAATATTATGTTATATAATTCTTTATCTTTTATTTAGTGTAAAATACCAAAGCTTTGTATTTAATCACAGAACATATTTACCCTATTATGTAGAATAGATTGCAGCTTAAGTATGTATTCAATAGTTATTCATATTTATTCATTACATTCTCATTCATTGCTGTGATACTTTTGTGTGTTAGTGGTAGCAGACACAATTAACATTAAATGCTATTTTCTGGTCCCATTTATCCTTTCAATGTTTACCATTCACATTTGATTGTTATATTGATGTACTTTTGTTTGGATAATAAACTTCAAACTCAAACTCAAACTCTCTCTCTCTTCCAGAAAGAATGCACTGTTTGACTTATGCCCGTTATCACTAGATACATAATCATGATATCATACATCGAATGGAAGCAAGATAATGCTGTCTTCCCTATTCATTTAATAATGACTTTTTTAAATTCTAACTTACTATGAGTCCAACTGGACCTCGACCGCCGTCCTCTCCGAGAGCACCTTTGATTCCCTGCCGTCCTTGGGGACCCTATGGTGGTGGACAAACACAAAAATACAAAGATCTTATGATGTTTTCTCAACTAATCGCTTAATTATTTTTTTTGTATAGGCCACTATGTTATATTTATATTGTTTCCCATCATATTTATATTTTCAATAAGTTGACTTCTGGTCATGCGACTGCACTGTGAATCGATCAGAAAATTTTGATCATGTAGCATATAAGAATTGGTGTGTACTGCAAGGTTCTGGAGTCACCAACATAATAAGAAATTTGGCCCAGTCTTGGTAATGCACTGTACACAGAAATTATTATATGGGACTACACAACCTTATTTGTAAGCTGTTACTTGTCATATTTAGAATATGGGGGCATTTTAAGAACCGTGCCTTTAAAAGGACATTTTTTTTTATTTCTCTGATGTTCTTCCATACTTGCATAATACCAATGATAACGCTCACAAATTAATGTTCACCACTCCAGTTTCCCCAGAACTCGACCTTCTCTTTAGGTCGAACATTTCTTCTTTTTCTCTCTACTTTACTTTTGAGTCTAGTTCTAAAATTTGTCATTCCTCTCCCTTTAAAAAAAAATCTTCTTATTTCTCTGAATATTATACAATCAAAATTACATTTGTTCTTCTACCAATACTTCTTCGATGTCCTGCTTGTTCCTTTGAAGATGTTAATGTCCATTGTACCCTGCAAAAATTCCAAACTGCCTTCTCTTTAAAAAAAAAAAAAAAAACTTGATCTTTTCAAAAAAGACACCTCGTTTAATATGCAGCAGTCAGTGGCGTATCAACTATCCAGCATACGAAAGACTGCGTGCCCCCCTCGAAGTCTTAGAAGAAGAAAACAAACCGACAAAGTGTACACATCACAGGGGGCCTGTCCAGTTACATCACGAACTCTTCACCAGTAAAGATTAGTGCATACCCCCCCCCCCCCCCCCCAGCGGGTCTGGGAAGAATGTCGCCCCTCAATTATGAATATTTAGATACCCCACACCGGTCAATGAACTTACCCTTGGGCCTGAATCACCGTCCTTTCCTGGTAATCCTGTGTAGCCAGTATTGCCTATGTCTCCTTTAGTACCTCGCAGCCCTGTCAAACCCATGGGACCTGGCAAACCCTGCAATTCAAAATACAAAATCATTTCATTAATAGGGGTTATATTTATCTCATGATTACGTTCTTTAAATACACACTTTTATATTCTGATCACAGTATCAAATATAACACAGACATCAACATGCATTTACGTCGTTTCACCTTCCCTTTCTAATCTTTCCATGTACTTTGCATTCTTATAACTCAGTCATTTATTAACACAGTATACCTTTATTTATACCCATTTAATACCAAAATCAAGATCTCACCAAAGTCGTATAACTAATTGGTGTCTAGTTTTTTGGTAGTTATTCTTTATCAAGTTATCTTTTTTAATATCATTATTCTCATAGAATCAATTACATTCCACGGATCAAATCCATACATTAAATTTCTCTTTCATGAGGATTATATGTTTGATTTTCTTTTTCTTTTGCATTTTAACAAATATATAACAAACAAACATTGCAAATGTACACATGACAAAATAATATAAATTATGTAGAATAAAGTAAGGCTGGCTGTAACTAATCGAAAACATCAAACAGGAGGGTTGACAAAGTAAGCAAAGCTAGATAGTATGACTACCCTCAAAAGATACATAATAATAAAAATATGGAGGAACAAATTTTTTGTTTCATCTCTCTCAATTTCTCTTGGAGCAACTAATTATATAGAACTAGTCTTCATGTACGAATCGACCAACGTGTCCCCAGGATGGACCATACTTACCTCATCTCCCTTTTCTCCTCGGACTCCTCTTAATCCAGGCTGGCCTTTATTACCTTGGACACCCTGCTCTCCTTGGTCTCCGATCGGTCCAGGGTTACCCTGAAATGTTGCAAGAACAGCTCAAATTAAAGCCCGTCTGTACTAGTTTGCCAAAGAGGGATTAGACCTCCCTGCAAGATCACTGACAAGTGGTTATCTCATCAAATCAGCTCTCAAATAGCATAAGAAAAAGAGGATCATGGGGGACCAACAGGCACTTATGCCCTTTTTGCTATATAGAGGGCGCAAGTAGCTAGTAGTGTAGTGGGGCTTTAAGACAAGAATCATGTAGAGGACTTGAATCCACTGGCATAGACAGGATTTTTGAAGAAGGGCTGGGGTGGGGGTGGAGGTACGGACGAGGTTCGGACAGGGGTAGGGTTAAGGCCTTGACCACCAAGTTCCTTGGATGACCCCTCTTTTAGCGGATCCTTTCCCCATTTTATTTTATTTAACTTATAATCGGGGGGGGGGGGGGGGGGCATTACCCTTAGGCATTGCCCCCTGGTGCACTTCCGATGCAAACACCATAATAATGAAATACAAATATGGTATTAAAGATCACGTTCAAGTTGTTAGATGTATGCTTCGGTATGCCTACACAGTCGTAAGAGTGATTTAACCGCAATTTCATACAAATGGAAATAAAAAGACTACTAGGTACACAACATAAGAAATGGATTGTGTGATTGATTAATAGCTTCTTATAACATGTTAAGTTGTAATAACATATCTGTAAAGCGCTTAGGCACATCGTTGGATCTGTGTATTGAGCGCTATATATAAAAAAACGGATTATTATTATTATTATTATTATTATTATTATTATTATTATGAATATGTAAGCTTACATTTGTTCCTGGAACTCCAGCTATTCCACGTAGACCATTTGAACCTTTGCCGCCTTTTTCTCCCTTAGGTCCACTTAGACCTGGTAAGCCCAGATCACCGAAACTTCCCTGCAACGATGGAAACAATAACATATAGTTCATTTCATTCCATTTCATTTCGCTTTTTTTTATAAATTTAACTTAATTTCAACTTATCTTGCTTAATTCCATTAAATGACATTTCGTTTCATTTCATTAATTTCATTTCTTTTTGCTTTATTTCATTTCATTCCATTCCATTTCATTTCATTTCATTTCTTTTCAATTCATTTTATTTTATTTCATTTCAATTCATTTCATTCCTTTTCACTTCATACACCATTTCATTTCTTCTTACTCATTTTTATTCGTTGGTAATTCATTTTCCGTCAGTTAATATCAGAACTAAAAATTATCATTAATATGCAGACCGAATAAAAACAAGAAAAATAGACTCACCTTGTCTCCCTTAAACCCAGGGAAACCGAGGCTTCCTGTGGCGCCTTTATAACCCTGTGAAGGAAAAAGAAAGATCGATCAGATGCTACCGCTATTTACTACTGATTTACCATTATATCATTTCAAATATGACAAAAGTTTAAAGGGAAAACAAGCAACGATTTCAAAAGAAGCAACAGCAAATATGCATCGAGAAATTTGTTGTCTTCGATTCATTTCATTTAAGAACGAACTTAAAAATGATCTTAGTATTGTATCCTCAGACACGCTCACATACATCCACCAGCACACACGCACACACACACACACACACACACACACACACACGCGCACACACTACTGCATGGGTAAAAGATAAAGGTGAGTTCTGGTTAAAAAAAAAGAATTCTCACAGAATCAAACGAAACTTACACTGAATGTTGAAGATTACAAATAAATGTCATTTGTTAAACAATTTTGTAGAAAATGTATACTGGCTGAGTAATTAGCATAGAAAGATTAGGAAATCAAGGTTATTAGCCCCGACACCATTCATGTAGTGCCGTTTACATCTTACGGTGCAGTGCTTGTTACTCTACCAAGACTGGGCCAAATCTATTATGATTTTCATGACTCCAGATCTTTGCAGTACACACCGACACTTACATGCTACATGATCGACTTTTGTTCTGATCCATTCCACACCCTTTCTTTCACAATGAAATCCGGTGACCAGAATTCACCTTTATCTTTAAGACAGTAGATATTGTAATGACACGCGTAAAGGTTTTGACTTAAACAATCTAACTGTAAGAAAATCCACCCTGTGCATATGCTTACGAAAAAAAAGAAAAAAAGATGGATGCCATCTCTCATTTCATGGTTTGGAAGAATTGTTGTGAACTCACCCTTGGTCCTGATTCTCCTTGTGGTCCAGAACCACCTCTTGGTCCTGCTAATCCAGCTGGTCCTCGTTCACCCTCTGGTCCAAACAATCCCTGAGGACCTTGGGGTCCCTATAGTAATGCAACAGGGGGTTATAAAAAACATCAGTATGACAGGACTAAAAAGCATGATAAGGAAAAGTTTGACTCCATCATGCCAATAGTAGTATAGCTCACAACTTGAATACTACATAATGCACCTGGGCCCTATTTTATTAAAATTGTTATCAAAAAAAGATTAAAAATTTCAGTAGCGTATAACACTTATTGTAATTTATCAATGATGACAAGTTTTATGAAACAGGGCCCATGTCCGTAACCCGGGGATAGCACTTTTTACACGAAGGAGGAAGGCGCCCTCTGACTTTTTACATTGGCAACCTGAAGGGTTTATTTCATACTTTTTTTAATTTAAAAAAATTCTCAGAAATATCTCAGAAATTTCTCATCAAATGTCTTTTAACAACAATCTGCATCTGTCCCTGATAATTTTGCTATTTCTTTTTTTAAAAATCCATTCCTAACAATACAACATTGCTTATATTACAACACATATGTTGCATTTCTGGAGTTCAGGGCTAGCATGTGAAATTTTACGAAGAAAAAAATGTCCACGAAAGTAGGTTGCATTGCAGAACAGACAATTTTATGATTTCTCTTTTTAAAAGTAATTTAAGCTTTCAAGTGACTCTGTAACATCGTTGAAAGTTGACGAAAAAATTGCATAATTTCGTATGAAATGTTAATTACTATATTTCTTCTACTGTACTAACCCTCTAACATGCACAAAATCCTGAACGAATTCTCAAACCACAAAGATATTTATGGTTTTCTGTGAAGGTGTCACTGTGCAACACCCTCTAACAGTGATTAACAGTAAATTCTCCCAACCATTTTTGAATTTTCCTAACGGTTTTTTTCGTGAAAAGATATAAAACAGGCTTTTAAAAATATGTCAATACTTAAATGTCTGGAATGGTATAAAGAGCCAATTCATCGCTTTGTGACGATTTACATTCACCTAAGATGTAATTAAATTATAATAATATAGTTGGGAGAATTTAGGAATCGATCAGATCAGTTTTTCCCAATTTATATCATTAATAATGGTCCGTTTTCACTCAAACTTTCAGATTATCTGTAATTGTACATTTAGCATTGAATTCACTACCTTAGCACCACTTTCTCTCATCTGAACAATGTTACCAAGTCCCATTAAAAGAGAACTTCACTTACCGCACTGCCTTTATCCCCTCGTGGTCCAGGTGGTCCCATGGGTCCAGCCTCACCCTTGGTAAGGAAATAAGAAAATTAAGAAATGAAATTAAACAAAAGAAAATTGTCTTTTAGCCTACTAAAAAGCTGTATTAAAAAGACGAACAGCTTAATAGCACGGAGGTAATATGTGCGTCGGAGAGGAACTGAACTTCTTGAGGTATTGATACTTTTTTTGATACAAGGAATGGAAGAGTTATAAAAAAATACACAAATATATGGAATAGTCGAATGAACAATTTATATGAGTTTGAGATGCACCTAGATTAAAGGGATCCGGTAACTTTGTCTCAGATTCTGAAAAAAAAATAATGGATTTAGCTCACGCTGCAATGATAATTATAAACCTTTAGGTCAGTCAGGAACCCCATGACTTTTACAAGCCGATCACCTGTCTGATAATCAAGATATTTATGATTGTAATTACAAATCGCCGAACGGTTTTCATAACACTACAGTCTATTGGGGGAAACAAGTATGGTAAAACCGGTCACTCAAACATTTTTTCTTTTTTGAGGCACTTCTTGATCATTTTGAACTGCGATTTTTTTAGGGCTTCAATATTACACCATATCACAGACACTAATAACACGTAGGGCCGTGAATCTCAGATTTAATATTGTTAAATGATCCCTTTAAAGAGAAATTTCAAACTTACTATTTCCCCCTCAAACCCACTTCTCCTATTCGTCTGATAGAACAGAGCTGCATATTGCAGCTTCGTATGTATCATCTATCTTATGTATGTGTTTTCGTGTAATGTACAAGTCGTTAATATCATGTTTATGTTTTATTGTTTAAATTGTGTTTGTTCAAAGTCAGGCTCCATAGTGGATCAGGCCCTCTGCGCCTCTGAAAGGGACTATCCTGATTTTGAAGGAAAAAATGTGAACAAATAAAAAGGTTTGATTGCCCAGAAACGACTAGTACTTACTGCAGATCCTGTGTCTCCTCTTGGGCCACGCAATCCTCCTGACCCTTTCTCACCCTACGAAAACAAAAACCCGAAAAAGCATGATACAAAAATGATTGGTTTTCTATATTCTTAATAATAATGTTGAATGCACTGGGGAAGTATTTTATTTGAAATGAACTGACGAAAATCTATTATGAAGGAGTTGGATTGATCACAATTATCATGAAATACCTAAACTCTTAGTTTGAAAAGTATAAAAAAAAACATAAAAAGCAGATTGAAGATAGTTGACCAATACGGCACTTACAACGATGTGGTTGAAGAGTCTAAGCCGCCTGAGGTAGTGAGAAATTCGTTAATCTTTTATATAGGATAACGCAGTATTTTTCTAAAATAGCAAAAACCATCTCCAATTCTATTTTTTTAAGGGTATGTTTCCTTCGTACAAAAAAAGCCGTCTCCAGGAGAGAACAAAGGCCTGCTTTAATGAAGAATCCACTCTAATTCAGGTACGGCCAAAGCCGTTTCTTAAAAAGAAATAAACGTAAAAGTCCATTTCAGTAGCACATTGTATCACTTTTAGGACCTGATAATGAGGATTAATGCCTTACTAAAGGGCACTAACGCATCGTCTTGGTTTCGAACCCGGGTCACCGGATTACGAGACCACTGCTCTACCGACTGAGCTATCGCACCTCTAACTTACTTACTTACTTACCTTAATGCCAGAAAGTCCTTTTATTCCTCTCTCGCCTTGGTCACCTTGAAATCCCTGCAGTCAATCATAAGATGAGATTAAACAAAATGAGCATTTTCCAGATCTTTTCATTCTTATTTCCGTTTTCTACTTTTCCTCTTCGTCTTAATTATCCTTGTTTTTACTTCCTTCTACCTTTTCCTGAGTCCCCCTTATACTCCCCTCTCCAGGCTGCTTCTCCCCTTTCCACAAAGTTCTCTGCATCCTTTCTTTATTAATATCGACCTCTTCTTATCCGTCTACTTCACCCCCTCTCATGGCTCATGGGGGGGGGGGGGAGATAAGAGGAAAAAGAGAGAACATGTGAGAGATGCAGACTACCAGAGATATGAATATGATTACAGCCAGGTAGAATTGAGCGAACGAGAAAGGATGAGAGAGAGAGAGAGAGAGAGAGAGAGAGAGAGAGAGAGAGAGAGACAGTAAGAAAAGAGATAAAGAAACGAGTTAGAGGGAGAGGAGAGAGAGAGAGAGAAAAAAAGAGATTGAGAAGAAAGAAAGAGACAGAGAAAAGGGAAAGAGCTAGCGAGAGAGAGAAAGAAAGAAAGAGAAAGAGAGAGAGAGAGAGAGAGAGAGAGAGAGAGAGAGAGTAAGAGTTCTAGTGCCTCACCTGTATTCCTGGGTCTCCAGGTATACCGGGTATGCCAGGGGATCCAGCTGGTCCCTGCAGTAAACAAATTGTTGTTTATAAAACAATATTGTTTACAAGACAAAAGAAAAAATATAGAACTAGATGAAATGAATGGATACAAGTCAGTTATGTTTGCACATTATATCGAATACCCCCCTCCTCTTATAACCCGTACATTAACCCCTATAAGGTAATTACTCCCCGGAGAGCGGGACTACTTTCTGTAAAGCCAAACGCACACTATACGTTCTTGGATCCTGCGAGATAATTTTTGAAGAAAGTGTACTTATTTTTAGCTATAGAAAAATAAGAAAACATGGCTTTCTGATTTAGGTGTTAAATAATGATAAGAATATTAACAACCAAATTGTTGGTGCACTTAAGCCTTCTAGTCAGAATAAGAGCCAAATCGGGTTCAAATCGTAGACTCGGTATGACGTCACTACGATTCTGAGCCGATTTAGCTATTCCTCCTCAAAGTGCTATTGCAAATACTTCGGATCGTAGTCATATCGTGAAGTGTGCGGTGGGATTAACTCAGTTTGACTCCACTTGACTTTCTTTAAACAAAAATACACGTTAATTAAAGGGATCCGGTAACTTTTTAAAAAAATCCTTGATTTAGCTCATGCTGCAATGTTAATTATTAACCTTCAGGTCAGTCAGGAACGGTGAGGAACCCCTTGACTTTTACAAGCCGATCGCTTGTCTGATTATCAAGATACTTATGATTGAAAATCGAAATCAGATTTTGCGTTTGCCAAACGGTTTTCATAACACTACAGTCTTTTGGGAAAAAACGAGTATGGTAAAACCGGTCACTCAAAGGTTTTTTTTTTTTACTTTTTTGAGGCACTTCTTGATCATTTTGAAGCGCAATTTTTTTAGGGCTTCAACATAACACTATATCACATACACTGATAACACGTAGGGCCGTGCATCTCAGATTTAACATTGTTAAACGATCCCTTTAAGCTGCATCTTTCCACATAAAACTATTGAACCATAGGATTGTTTATCTGTGGTTCATCTCTTTTGGTTAGATAATGAAAGTAATCAGATGATCTTCCTACAGTAATCAGATAGAATGTGATCTATTATCACAAAGTGGACATGCAGTGCCGTGGCATAACACTACTGGTTTGGAGTTCACAATTTCAGTAATACAGTATCAAACATTAATGGACATGATGACTGAAAAAAGCAATATTTCAAGGTTCAAGTGAATCTTTCAATTACATTTAGACATTCATTAATCATTTTAATTCATTAAGACGATAGCCCGTTTTCTTTTTACGGTTTTAAAAATTCCTGGTTTGAAAAGTGACGGGATGATTGGGAAGAACTTTTCTTCGGGGGAAAATGGTGAGACATATAGACAAAGCCTTTACCAAATTTGTACTCTTACGAAAGATAGATACAAGGGAGGATAAGAGTATACGAGTGGGGTCGGGTTTGATGAAAACCATAAAACAGGGGAATGAAATGATGATTACACATAATTATCGCACTGTGGGCATGGATAAGAAGGGAAACAAATGACAACTTATACCTGATTGAACTCAAAATATATAACTCATTGCGTGAAATGAATTTGGAAGAAAAATGAGGTCACTCTATTCTAATATCTACTCTATGTTCATCTATTTTCAAATTACAAATACTTCGGCACTAATGCTTGGTGTATTAAAATGGATATTTCTAACAACTGCAAACGACACATGCACGAAGAAATAGACTACATGGTATGGTTTAAGGGCACACTTTAAGGAAAGTATATAACTCCAGTTAAAATAGGATTTGAAAACGCAATGGTTTGTTCAATGATTATGATCGCATGAAATGACTTGGGAAGTCAACTCTAATTCAAAGATTATCTACGCCTATATTCAAACTAGAAGATCTACTAACAAGCACTAATATCTCAGTCACACCGCCAATCTTATTTAAGACTGATTCCAAACCGACTGGTTTTCTTGCCATCGGGGATAATGTAAATGTTTTTTTCGGTCAGTTGTTGGTCTTGTGTCGGTCTCGTTGGTGTGGCGTAGGTATTAGGGACTTTTAGATTCTGCACGACGAGAACGTGGACTGCCCTTTTAAGGCAATGTGACGTCCTTTTAAGGCACTGGCAGTGACGTCACATTGTCTTAAAAGGGCAGTCCACGTTCTCGTCGTGCAAAATCTAAAAGTCCGTATTATGCTTTGTGTAATTGGACGTCATTGTCAACTGCAAAAGATGCATGCATGGAGAGTAGACTATACATGGTATTATTTAAAAAGGTTAAGGAAACTATCTATCAAAAATTCTGTTAAACAGGTTAAAAAAAAAAACCGCATATGAATGTTTTATTGCGGAATAAGGCGGGATAGGGTAGGCACGTTTTTTCTTCTAAAGTGTCTAAACCTCTAGATTTGTGACCACCGGTGGCTAAATCTGGTTGGTCAGGGGATGTGGTGATTTGCTAAGGTGGGGGGGGGGGGGGGGGGGGGGGGGGAGGGGGGGGGGGGGCAAGCTAGCTATGAAGAAAATGATTGTCTAACTTCTATCAAACTATGGATTTTAAAACTCAAAGTGGACTTCGTTAGGTGATGACAGTGATGGATGATGATACACTAGTGTAGTATAGGGAGGGCGCACTCTTGCGATGATCAGAGCGTATTGAGAGAGACAGTTACGCCACCGGTAGTTGTTTCCGATTGGTCAGTTATTTCATGAAGTCTAAGAAAGCTACCTCCAATAGAGGACACATTCGGAGTTCCATGATTGAATAAATCCTTGACTTGTCCTATGATCGCGTATGCATTCAGGTGTCACAACTATATCTCTCAATTCGCTATGGTGAATGTGTCTAACTTCTATGGGGAAAAGGATTTTTTGGAAACTTGGAAATATTTGACCATTACCTGTGTGACCTGCGTATTATTAGAGGTAGAGATCTAAACAAAAAAATCGAAGAAATAAGACAGTCAAGTTTTCGAAATTTGCATCATTTAAAACTTAGAATGATTATGTTGCTCCTTGACACATAAAAAGCGTATTGTAGAAAATGCGTACTGGAATAAGCTGAGTCTCTCCGCCGCCGACGATTTCCATTATGCTGATATCGCCCTAAGAAAAAGCAAAACATTCAGAAGTCAAATATATTAAAGTCTTTTTAAGTGAGTAGTCATGGCTTACTTGATAAAGACTTTTTTAAGGCCAATTTATGCAAAAACAAAACAAAATTAATTTCGAAGAGTCTGACTACGAAATGGATAATGACGTAACTCGAACGCAAAACCATGATCAGGTTATTGACCTATACATATAAGCTAATAGTATAATGAAAGTTTCGCAAAACACAAAATATTATGTTTAAGGTTTTATATGATTCGAAATGGAATAGTGACATTAAAACAAACTCGACAAAAAGAAGATTTGTTAAACAAGCAAATCAAAATCTATAAATACGTAACGTGTTATGTCCATTCATCTTATATTCTATCTATAAGTAGAAGTGTTTTGTTGTCTGCAAGGCGAACATATATAAAGCTTGATCTTTAGAATGTGATCTCAAATGGCCCCACTACATAATAAATGATATAATTGAGCAACGATACATGTATCTTCCCTCCTGGATTAAAACAAAAAAGCTCGTAAATAACGTCGATTTTGCTGATAATTGGGAAAGGGAATTTGTTCCTTTTTACTGTCACTAAATTTCACGTTGGGATACACGACGATAATAGCATAACGTAGTATATTTGTAAAGCGCTTAGAGACATTTGTATTAAGTGCTATATAAAAATTCAATATTATTATTATTATTATTTACGACAAAATAATCTTGAGAGAAAATGAATTTAATTCCTTTTGATTTCTAATAAATTTGAAATAAAGATTTTTTCACGATGAGACGTTTAATTGCATTAAGTAGTACATATCATTTTGCGAAAAATTAATCTTAAGAGAATATTGATATATTTCCTTTTTATATTTCCACGAAATTTCAACTAGAGATTCACACACGATGAAACTTGTATTTGCAATAACTTGAAGATGATAAATTAATTTTGAGAAATACGTACCAGTGTTCCAGGTGGACCGGGTGGACCGGGCTCGCCTAGGTTACCCCTTAGTCCCGTCTCGCCTCGAATACCCTGCAAAAAATTAAATTAATAAATAAATGAATTAATGAATGAATAAATAAATATATGAATAATTAAATTAAAAAATACAAGAATGCATAAACGAATAGATAGATGAATAGACAAATAAATGAATAAATAAATGAATTAATTAATAAAAAAATAAATGAAAATAGATCATTAAATAAGTAAAAATAGTTTGTTAATCGGTTTGAATAAATTGCACAAATGGGGTTCAAAACCTTCATGTGTAATGTTTGAAACAATTAGGGTAGGCTCTCATATAAAGTTTAATAATATTCTATTTCACTCTGTGTTCATTATATTGAATCATTGAATTTGTAATCGTATACATAGTCGAGATTTTGTCCGTTTCTATATTTTGTTTTAAAGATCTTCAATCATCTATGTTCTCCTCCCTTACACGAATCCTACAGACTCGCGACCCCCGTGAATACACCCGTCACAACAACAACAACAACGAGGGTACTAGGACTGTCTCCGGTTCACCGTTGAGGATGTGTCATTTTCCCAGCTAATTGGGCGCGCAACAAGGAAACAGTCTAGGCAGTGGATAATATGGGAGACACTGCTATCAACATTTTGAAACTTTCATAATATAAATATAAATATAAACCTAAATAAAGAGATGTGTATTAATAGAGTTAAGGAAGTGAAATTAAAAATTTAAATGTCATATCCCTCTGTACTTTGTTTTCAATCTTACCAGTACCTGTCGAGTTAAAATAAAAATAAGTTACACGATAACTTTGATAGTGTTATTAATTATATTATACAGAACTTGGTGACCTTTTAATAGTCTACCCAACGGCTCAAATCTTTGTTTTCAAACTTGTGTTTCGCGAAAAGCAAGCAAAGTTGTTTTATCACTGAAAATAAATTGCAAACCAAAATGTTTGAAAAACATACCTTTGGTCCCTCAACTCCTCTGTAGCCGTATTCTCCTCGCGTGCCTTTCTCTCCCTGTCAACAAATAGATAACAAGTACAAAGATACTGAAATATATGATACAAAGGAGGATAAATCAAGGTTTTCCTAGAACGAAAACGTTTTGGTACATTGCTTATAAATTATGTTGACGTAATCTCGTTGCATCTCTACCGTATATTTAATAACCTATTTGTAAATCGAATGAATTCATTGATTGAATTGCTCGTTGATTAAGCAACTCATCTTCGATATATACTGAGTTGCTGTACAAATTTGACTTGTGAGTACTTTTTCTTGGCGTAAAATACATACAAAAATATCGACATAGTGGCTGCTACTTTGGTTTTAAATAAACCCTTTTGAATGGGTGTTTGGATGAATGTATGGATGCATGAAAGGATATATGCATTCAATGATCAGCGAACTAATGAATAAATACATGTATCAGTGAAAGAATACAATGAGTGCATGAATTAATGAACGAAGGAATGAGTGAATGCATGTATCAGTGAATAAATACAATGATGAATGATTGGATGTATAAATTGACTAATGAGTGCATGAATGAAAGAAAGAACGAATGAATGAATGCATGCATAAAAAAATACAAGAATAAATATATTAATGAATTAATGAATGCATGAATTCATGAATGCATGAATGAATACATGAATTAATGAATGATTGAAGGAATGCATGAATTAATACAAAAAAGAATGAATGAATGAATGAATGAATGAATGAATGAATGCATGAATTAATACAAAAAAGAATGAATGAATGAATGAATGAATGCATGAATGAATGAATGAGTGAATGAATGCAAACATGAATGAATACACGAAAACATACATGGTTGATTGAATGATTAATGCAATGTTTGAAGGCTTCACTGGAAGACTGGACGTCTGGATGAATGAATGAATGAATGAAGGAATGAATGAATGTTTACCTTGACACCGTCAATGCCTGGTAACCCACGCTGACCGGGGTCGCCTTGCAGTCCCGGAATGCTGACGACGATGTCGATCAGTTGCTGTTTGGACAAGATAGAAAGAAAGATAGATAAAGTGATAGGTTCGAACGAGAAAGAGATATTAACACGAATACGACAGAGAGGAAAGGAGAAAGGGAGAGACATGCGGACATAGACAGACAGACAGAAAGCGGGATACGTATAGACAGAGAGAGAGAGAGAGAGAGAGAGAGAGAGAGGCGAAAAAATGAGAATTGATAGAGCGAGAAAAGGAGAAAAGTCATTTATTTAACAATATGAACCAAATAATTTTTCGTCAATAAAGAAAGGTCATATTCTTTCATCTCTCAGCGAAATATATCTTCCAATTTCATCGAATGTTCGTCTCTGTTATAATATGAAACACCGATATACCGTCTATCCATCAACAATTCGAACCTACAATCTTCAAATTACCAAGGTATCTCTTGACCACACCCACCAAACCTATGACATCACCCTCTTACCTCTCGTGTGGGCGTGTCCCCAGGTCGTCCTTGATCCCCCTGTTGGCCAGTATAACCACGTGGTCCCTGATAGAGAGACGTGATTGGATAAAACATCGCAAACTCAATGAAATAAAAAGGTCTGGAATAGAAATATCGAAGTACGTGTAGAGGGCGTTCTCATATCAATATGTCGTTATTATCATTATTCTTTAAGAATCAAACTTCGATATTTTTGTTCGATAAAGTGTGACAATATGCCAAAAGTGCAATGGTCTGAAAACCTACGAAATTTAGGACAGGAAAAAAGAGTGCAATATACGAAATACTGGTCCTTTTAGGGACAATGATTAAATGTCTTATCTCTAGTGTGAATGGCGTTATTCCAAAGCCGTTACCATGGACACGGAGAAACTAAATTTCTACAAAAAATTAGAATAGAAGAAACATTGACGTTTTAATTTTCAAACCAATATTGGTCTCAAAATCCTGATTTAGCGATCACTAATATAGAAAGACCATTCCTAAAATTATGCTTCTTAAAATCTTCATCAAATCAGGGATATGGTACCGATCACATGAACTTGTTCATTACAACTATCTGTACTGTTTTTCCTTTTACTCGGTGGTAGTTATATGGATGTTTGACAATGCAATAAATATTATATCACTTGAAAGACTTCTTTCTGTTATTGGAAATCGAATATAATTATAAAAGCATGACAAACTAAAAAAGAGGAAGATTATTCTCAAACTTGAAAGCTTACCTGATCACCAGGCACTCCTGGAAGACCGGGTAGGCCATTGGAACCCTGGAAGAGTAAAGGGGGAAACATGTGACCATCGCGATGATAACATTTGATTAATAGATCCGAGATGACGCGTTAGCGATTTCCATCATTAAGAGAAAGATTCGCAAAATGAATTGGCGAAAATGATAGTATATTGTAAACTTTACTAAATAAATGTACATGCGGAAAATATAATCATTGAACTCCTCCAAAGTCCCCAATGGAAGTCGCATAAAAAAGATGACCAATTGAATGTTAACGTCACTAAAAGTTAACAATTTTCCTTCGTATTCAAATATAGACCGAATTTTCCGTCTCTTTCGTTCGTTAGCCTCTTATTGGGGTAGGGTCGGCTCTCTCTTTAGAGACGGAAACCGTCTATACACATTCCCTTGATAACGCCACGGCCATTTCAGGTCGTAGCGTTTTGCCCCCAAAATCCCCCAAAATGTCATTTTACCTCGTGCATATCCACATGTAAATTAGGCCTAGGCTATAATACATCGGTTCCACTTAACAACTTGACTGAAATAATCAGTTTAATAGTCCCTTTTTAGGAAATTATGGGTCAAAATCGAAATCCATTTTGAAAATCTTTTTCAACATGGATTTCGATTTTGACCCATAAATTCCTAAAAGGGACTATTAAACTGATTATTTCAGTCAAG
Organism: Strongylocentrotus purpuratus; assembly: GCF_000002235.5. Taxonomy (NCBI): domain Eukaryota; kingdom Metazoa; phylum Echinodermata; class Echinoidea; order Camarodonta; family Strongylocentrotidae; genus Strongylocentrotus; species Strongylocentrotus purpuratus. The sequence goes on along the minus strand of NW_022145598.1, from coordinate 2,768,390 downwards.
TTGGTAAATGGAACTGATTTATTATAGCCTAGGCCTAATTTACAATATAACATGCACGAGGTAAAATGACATTTTGGGGGATTTTGGGGGCAAAACGCTACGACCTGAAATGGCCGTGGCGTTATCAAGGGAATGTGTATAGACGGTTTCCGTCTCTAAAGAGAGAGCCGGCCGACCCTACCCCAATAAGAGGCTAACGAACGAAAGAGACGGAAAATTCGGTCTAATTCAAATATAGAGCAGTAATATCCTATGGACAGTTCACAAATTTCTGCCATGAGGTGGAGGAACGTTCTTATACTGGGAAGAATTTAAGTACATCCAGAGGCATTCGAACATAATAGGTATTCATGGAAGGTAATCACGAAATTACCAACCAAATGAGTAAGGGAATTTTCCTTGACTTATTCGGGAACGTGTTCTTTATAATCCGTCCGTCATAATTATCTTCAAGTAGCACTAAACATACAGATATGATGAATATGGGAACTTAGTTTTAATTGTAATACTTCATGAATTTCTATCATATATATATTTTCCCCAGGGGGGAGGGGGTGTTACCATTTCTCCTTTAAGTCCTGCTCTTCCTGGGTCACCATTGAGTCCACCTGGTCCGGGAGATCCCTGATGAGAGAGAGAGAACATGAGAGTATCATAAAAGCTCGAATCTTAGATGTCCATCTTCTATTTCAGCTGCTACTTATCCTCTTTCTTTGAAGGGGCTAGATTGTGTTTTAAATTGACATTATTCATTAAGTTTGTGGTATCGTATTGTTTGGATGGGGTAGCTTCTAAGAGAACGCCCCCATTACTCAGAATTTTATTTTGTATATTGTTGTGGGCAACACACAATGATTTCAAATGTGCGATCTTCATTTTAAGCCTTTCTGCACTAGTTTGGCCAGGAGGGATTAGACCTCCCTGCATAGTCACTGGCAGGTTGTTATCTCATCAAATCAGCTCTCAAATAACATAAGAAAAAAAGGGACTATGGGGGACCAACAGGCACCGCTTAGCCATTGTTTGCTATATAGAGGGCGCAAGTATATAGCTAAGATTATCATTATAGTAACATATTTTTTTACAAATCAGTTATTGTTACGTCAGCTCGAATCTAAACAACTTTACTGTTACCTGCCCAATCAATAATATATCAAAATGATGTTTAGCCACGAATCTTAACAAATCATCAGCTGCCTTAAGTTTAATTAAAAAGCTAACAGCTTGTGAAATCTGAGGTAATTGGGACGGATAGTCCAGAATCTGGCCGGTTTTAAATCATATCTATAGAACAGATGATCAGATCGGTCTCCTAAATTTTCTGAATGAATATGAGGTTCACAACGACGTTTCTCCGATCGACGAGCTTACCCTTGGGCCGGGGTTTCCCACTGGACCTATAGGGCCTGGTTGTCCCTGTAGAAAAAAAGAAAACAACGAAACATGCACAATATTATTGTATTACCTGCTGAACGTTGATATGATCGTTGATTTGAGCTGTCATTGTGACAAGTACGCATCATAAACCCTCCGGCTCTGGTTTTCTTTTGAATATAAATTCATTGTTTTTAAATCTAAATTGTCACAAATATAAAAAAATATGATAAGAATATATGATGATTAATCTTTCTCTCCCATTTCAACATCTTCCACGTATGTTCACCAAACGTGCTCTTCTCATCCACTCTTCTTCCCCTCTACATCTCATGTTACTGTCAAAACTTCCAATCCTCTTCTACGTAACATTACTTCTAAAAGATGTATAGTATGAAACCGAATGCCACCCTTACCCTGTATCCTTCGCTTCCTTTCTCACCCTTCGTACCGGTCGATCCTATCCGTCCCGGTATTCCTGGTCGCCCCATCTGACCTGCAGGTCCTGGTAAACCCTGCAATCATGGACGAATAACAAAGTGTCATTATAGTACAAAGAGAGAAAAAATGTATGTCTCTGCTTACGAAATGTTTCAGAATAAAACAGAGGAAAAAAATAGTTTCAAACATGAATTTGTCTTCGAGAGCAGTTAGCCATGATAATTTTGACTAGAAAGTTTCAATTTCTCAGATTCTTAGACTATGAAGAAAGAAAATGTTGTCTGTTTAATAACAGAAAATATTGTTGAGAAAAATGGTGTCGACAATATTAATGTCCGACTAAGATCAGGTGGCTGTAACAACAGTGGAAAAAACACAATGTAGTATTTGTATACAATTAATAGAGAAACACCCTTTCCGGACAATAATGCATTGATGACAATGCTCATGCTCAGTCAAATGGTTAACACACCCTTTACAATAACGTATGTGCCATTAATTTATAAAGAATACAAAAACATGTACATACCGGATCACCCTGTCTGCCTGCAGGGCCTTCTGGGCAGATCGTCGAGCAGGTTTTGGGCTAAATCATGAAAATGGGATTCGAAAAATAAAACAAATGAGGAAAGAAAATCAAGTTTAGAAAGTAGGCAAAAGCATTGAAGAAATGCATTATAACAAATGAGACTAACAAAACTGTATTTCTAGAAATGTACACTGCATAAACGTGTTAAGACGATTAAAAGTGAATATATAATTTAAATATGATAAATCTGACAAACGAAATAAACCTACCTCTTCTGTCGCTTCAGATATCTAGGGAAAATGAAAAAAGAACAATTAAATGACAAGAAATGAAATTTCCATTCTTATCAAATCGATAAATTTCTCTGAAAATGCGCAGTCGATTTCAAATTCATTGAGGAAAATATGATTCTACGAGAAATAAAATGCGAAAAGTAATTTTGGAGACTCAGATTATATTGTCTTATTGTGTGATCAATCGCAAGTCCCCATGCTTCCTACAAATTTTACAAATAAACATGACCTTTTAAAGTCTACTAAATGGGCACAATTAGATAAAGTGTTCTTATTCTGTCATATTATTTTTTTCGAAATTCTTGTTTGTTTGTTTGTTTTCGTTGTCTTTGTTTCTATGATTGTGACAATTAGGTTTATTAGAATCTCACCGATATTTCAGAGCAATGATCACGGGTTGGGAAGGTTCGGTCACAATGGATGATCATCCACTGAAGGATGAACTGGAAAAAAGAAGGGGAAAAAACGGATAAAAGGATTATTGTATTGCCATAAAGGGGGGGGGGGGGTCCACGGAGAATAATTTTTTTGAGAGAACAAGGTCACGTACTTTCTGTTCCCATTGCCCCTATTCTCCTTCCTCTTACTCTATATTTAGCCCTTCTTTCCCTGCTGCCCCGTAGCCACATATTGGAATAAATATTTTCGTCCCGCCCCCCCCTACCCCGACGGTTCAAAGTTTCCGATGTGGCGTTAACTTAAAGGTTCAATTAGTCTGAAGGTTTCATATTTCCGAGGTTCCCTGACATGCCGAAGGTTTGTGAAGGTACGTATTTCAGAAAATTTGTAATTCAGAAAGTGAAATAAGATTCATAACACCTAAAATGAAATAGGTTTTCTAATTCCGATATTGATATACGGTTCATATTTTTTTTTATAGGCGAGGTATTATCTTTACTGACACTACTTCATTATTACGGATACTGCCATCTGCTGCTCAAAATGTCCCGATGTGTCGACAAACCACGTCCATCAAGGCATCACCAACTGGTTACGCACACGTCAAGATAAATGGGTACAGGAGCCGGAAATACGCCTTCACCGAAAGATAGCCCACTCTAAATTATATTACAAGAGGGTAGCGATGTTGGTAAAACAACCTGCCTTTAAAGCCATATTGCACTACTTTGGCCAGGAGGGATTAAACCTTCCAGCTTTGTCACTGACATATGGATATCTCATCAAATCAGATCTCATTTAAGATAAGAAAAAGGGGATCATGCATTATTAGGGACCAATGGTCACCGATTAGGTATTGTTTGTTTATATAGGGCGCGAGTAGCTATTCGTACTGCAGTTGGGCTTTAAGGATAAACATTACCAGAATAAAATAAAACTCTACTCCATTTCCTAAAAGATGAACCTTATTAAAGAAAAAGTAACTTTCGTAATAACGAGTCCCTGCCTACACCCACCCATCACCAGCCCCCCCCCCCCCCCCTGTCCCCTCCCCTGTCCCCTCCCCTCTCCCTTCCGATTTAAAATCTAGACAATAATAGTACCTGGACAGGTCCTCCTCCAGCGCTGAACTTCCTTCCAATAAGAGTCTCTCCGAGGGTATCGACCTGACCTCTGGTCCTTAAGGCCACTGATCCAATGGAGAGACAGTCTACGAAGAGATCCAAACGGTTCTTACTCACAGCCATGTGCAGTTTATGCCAGTTCCTATCAAACAGCATCATCGCGTTGCTGTCGAGTGAAATAGTTGGATAAGGAGAAAGAAAACATCGTGAAATAGTGTGACTGTAACGGTATGGGTTGATTTCTTTCTATCATAATACAAGTTAGAAGAAAAACAGATGCAGCATCCGCACATTTGATTAATTTTTAAAATTTAACATTGAATAAGTATCGGCTATGTATTTGACGTTAAAGTAATTTAGCATTAAAACCACATATATTTATGGACTATGTAGTTCAGCTAAATACTGGAAAGTCTCCTCTGAGAACTGTAAAGCTATTGATAATGTAGAGCCTCTATTCAAACTTTCACTTATCTCTTTTCAACAATATTTATATACACTCGAGAAAAAAAAGAGCTCTACGATTGTCCAAAGTCATTCCAAAGGTTCAGTGATCTCATTCTGCTAAAAAAAAAAAAAAGGTATACGTATTTTAATATTCAGAATGAAAATTGCATATATAACGTGTTTTTAAATAGAGCAATTCATTATGTTTGTCCTACCTAGCAACAATCTGATGTATGCAACTGAATTCTGACTATTGAGATACTTTTATTCGTAACAGGTCAATCAAAGAATTTGTATCGAGGCGCTTCACAAGGGTTTATGCATAAATTTGGTCACATTAACTCATAGCCTGCCATAAGGCTGCATGCACGCTATTGTTAAAGTGCTTTGTACACGCGAGCAAGCTACTGCTTCTCTGCTTCTTGCATGTTTGGACGCATTCGTAATAGCAGTTAATGTTCATGCCCATTGGACTGTACCTAGTGTTTTGCACGCGCTATTGATAGTACCATCGCGCGTAATCCGATCATCTCGTTATAAACTTGGCACTGGGGGGGATTTGTGGCTTGGCACAATGGGGATTAGCCCTGCATGACTTGTGGCAGGATCATAGAGTTAAAATGGCCTACTGATACACTACGTTTGACGTTTGACACCTACTCGAAACGAACATTCTCCAGCTGACCAAGCTCATTTACATAGATGAACTGAAGTGCTTTCTCCTCTCCCATCAATCTGATGCCAATTTGAGGAGTGCCTGCTCTGTCACGGATCAACCATAACCACCAGTCTTCATCATCTCCTGTACGATCCGTCAGCTTGAAGGTCGATACGAAAGAAAACTCGTCTGGGAGACCTTGGGGAAACTGATTACTATACAGAGAATGAAAACAATTAAAACAAAAGGATAATAAGCAAAGAACATTTTGTGGATGATTTTTTATTTTTTTTTAAATTTAATTTTTTAATTTGTTAAACTATCTCTCACTTTCCGCACTAAGGACAACGATGGCTTCATCTTTTCTCCGTACAATGTAATCAGCCAATATTGCTATTAACATAATTACAATGAGAAGCGCTGCAGAACGTTACAATATTAAGGGCTATAAAAATGTTGCTGTGATTATTACTATTGCCCTAGAACTCAGATAAATTTAATAGCAAGAACAATATCATAAAAACAATTGATAACAAATAGGAAAAGTTTATGACTAGAACAAGAATATTTTACATTTCACATTTTAGATGCCTTTTGGGTCTAAATATTATGAATATGAAGAGGGGGAGGTTGCACATTTTATACCATTAATTTGTGCCCCCTATAATATGCCAGTTTAATGGACTACACCATTCTTACCTGGCGGGTTCTGAAATGTCATGGTTCTTGAGGAGTCTATACGCTCTCTGCACATCGTCTGATCCTGTTACCACTCTCACCCCTTGAATAGTAGCCGAGTCCAACTCAAACATACGGATAATATCCCAGCCTGTGGAAACAAAACGTATGATTTCAGGTGCGACGCGGGTCCATTTTAAATGGGAGGGGTCGTACCTAATTTCCACATAAGCTAGACGGAGAGGTACCTCACCGCACCCCACAATTGTGATAATAACAACAGACAATAGACAAACAAATACAAGAAAACAGTCCATCAGATTTTCAAATGTTTTGACTCTTTTCTCACAAAATACCCTCATATTAAATTGCTAATTTTGACACCCCCCCCCCTCCCCCCCCCCAAAAAAAGAGACTATATAATGAAAAAAAGGAGTTGCCTTCAAAACTTCGTAAAGTTTATTTTCCACATGCCCTTGCATTATCTAAATAATTGTACAATGTCAAATACTTGCAATTATATCAATGAAAATGTTGGCACATTTGACACATCCTTTACAGTCATCTTAGTAAGGATCTTATACAGTGAATGGGGAACTAAACTCGAACCAGCATGGGGCAAACACTCAGTAATTCATACAAATTAGCATCGACCCTAAACCGAGCTCAGTTGGAAACACGGGTGACCGGGGTTCGCCTTCGTTGTGAAGGTGTAAATTACGTGATCTTTGAGACCCAACTGGGTTTCTTCACATACCCCCGTACCTCAGTCACGACTCCAAACTGACTCAACACCGACTTAAAACCGACCGATTTTCGGCCATTCGAGGTAACTTATTTTTATTATTTATTATTTTATTATCCAGACAGACAACAGATCGACCGAAACATAACATTACCCCTACGGCGAAAAAGAAAAGTCGGTTCAGAGTCGGTCTGGAGTCGGTCTGGAGTCGGTCTGGAGTCGGTTTGGAGTCGGTTTGGCGGTGTGACTGAGGTATGAGATCGGTCTCTTGCCGGTCTGGTATCGGTCTCGTTGGTGTGACTAGCTAGGAATAACAGATTTTTCGGAAGAAAGGATCTAACAACAGAGATCTGAAGTAAAACCAATAATTGCGTACTAGCTGTATTTTTAGAGGTACATCTTGTACCGTTTTTACTTACCAGGTAAGTCATTTTCTTCTAATCGTATGTCTCCAGGGCACTCTACAGTTTCTGTTAATTCTGTGAAGGAGAAACAAGGTAAATAAAGCAAATAATTAAATCAATCATGTCAATAGATTGTCCGATGATACATAAGGTCTTTCGGTTGTACTTTGATTTCGATGATTTTGTATTATTCAAAATCATTTCACCTATGACAAAGGAGTCTACTCGTGCGTATGGCAAAAGTTTTCACACCACAGCGGTATTTATTCAGATTTCTCGTAAATAATTAGACAAAAATATGCACACATTTCCTCTTGTCCAATTACACTGTTGGTCATAATGGTGGAATAATTATTTTTACCCCAATTTATGGAAAGATTTTGACAATGATTTCTTCCTAATAGATCTAGATAATAGTATACATTCTCAGATTTGATTTAATAATAATTTACCAACGTGTGTTTTGCGTGACTGCTAAAGCATGACTGCTAAAGCATGTGTATGCTACTATGCTTATCAACTAGGGGATAAATTGGGGGTAAAGATAATTATTCCATCATTATGACCAACAGTGTATCTTCAAAATGGTAGTGCTATATTGAAATATTAATAATTGTCTAATAATCTCTGTAAAAATGGAGCGATAGAATATTTGTATATACATAAAACATAACGTATTTAGAGACTTCTGAAATAAAGCAAAGTTGAATCTTTAACGCCTTTTAGGTGACTCATATTAAAATCAATAATGTAACATGGCTTTTTGTTTGTATAGTTTCGACATCATAAAGTTTGATTCTCATGTACTAAATGTATTTAACAGTTAACATGTCAAATGAATGAAGATATGTATTCTTATTCTTCTGAATTACTTACGTGCTTTTATGTGATTTATCCTAAATAATGTACAAATAGATATGAAGACGATCCCGCGTCTCAAGCTGCACCTGGAGGAGAAGAAACCAAAAGACGAAGACAAAAATCAAACTGGTTTGAAGATTAAATTATTGAAGGAAAGAAAACGTATAATGAATGTACAACTTGTGATCTGAAATATTTTATAACAAAAAGGAAGAGAAGAGAAGGAAATCTTGTTCATCACTGGTACGAAAATGAACATAACAAACCAAAATAAAACCACCTTCTTACCTTTCACAAATGATAAATGCCTTTTAACGATTAAAAAAAATGGTCAAATATGATGAATGAACATTATTTTCTTTCGTTTTTAGGCATACTTGGAAGGTACTCAGTGCAATGTTTAATGCGCGATAAGTTGACTCGTCATTTATCTAAATTCAGAATTTGGAAAGCGGATTTATCTGTTTAAATGATAATTCTCTCCACGGCTCTTTCTTCCATTCTATCTTAATCCTGTGATTACGTAAACATGTAATTTAGTGACGTCACCTCCACAACATATCAGGTCGTATTCACAACGCAACATTAATCTCATAAACACCCCTTATAATATGCAGCGAGCAAAACAGTTCCTTTAGAAGATTCGTACAACATCTTTCGAACACGTTGCATGGACATTTGATGACACTGTATTTACAGGTGCGATTCTGTTCGCTAAATTGGTTTTGAAAGACACTTCTGGAGCAACGCAAGGCACTGTATCAGATTCCTTAGCAAAAGGTAGTATCTCCAACAATTGATCTTCGAGTTTTCAGAAATCTCCTCTTTATACTTCACGAGAAAAGTGACCCGGAATTTCCTCCGTTGACGATTGCTTTCGGGTTTTTTTCTTGAAAATTATAGAGTAAAGGTTTAAATTTGCATTTTTAATTTCTAGTAAGGGTTAGGGTAGGGTCGGGTTAGTGTAGAGTTAGAGTTAGGGTTAGGATTAGGGTTAGGATTAGGGTTAGAGTTAAAGTAACATTTACGGTTAGGGGTAAGGTATGGCACATACCTGAAGATAGAAATTCGCTTAATCTATGAAATTGACTGCGGTACGATCGTCGCAGGAACATAATCATAGAACCTAACAGGCGTTCGGATGCTATAGTTATGTCATACAAGTCTTTTGCACAAATTTTGCCTTCATTCAGACTTTTGACATTTTTCTAAGACGAGCTTTCTCGATCAAGTGTATGACATTCTAGGTCTGTGTTTATTTTGATATTGGAGACGTGTGCTGTAGCGGAGACTAGCCTGGGGTCATATATACAAGCACCCCCGCTGGTTAAACTATGTTCACTGGAATATTTCTGCTTGCTCATGCATTTTTCTATTCCAGTTAACTGTAGGTCTGCATGACTTATGTGTATGGTGTTGTAAAATCATAATCATATAACATCTTACAAATATTGCGTGCTTCGGTGTTTAACAAAATTATATGAACCGACACATTCAGAATTTTACGAGTGATGTAATGTTGTTGATGTCAACATTTATTTAAATTATTATATTGTGTACGCGTTCAAAAGTTAGACATTTTTTGTATAATGCTGTACCACTAAAATGTAATTTTATTTCTATTTCGCAGAAGAAAATAAATTCAATTTAATTCAATTCAGTATTTCATCGAGGCCCATGTCGATGTTGAATATAGTAGCACGAAGGGAATTCTAAATTTAGAGGTAAGTACATGCTTTGAAACGCAACGAGTTGCGTGCAATATTTGTAATATAAAGTTGAGGGTATTTGCGATAATTTGGACTGATGCCCTCTCGATTAAAATCAGGTCGCATTCGCGTCAGTTGCGCGCAGATAAGACAATACGAAGAAGGGATACGCGCAGGGAAAAGAGGTATTCCTATTCAATTGTGTACGCATTTTCCCGTGCACACACACACACACACACTCACACAAAACAAAATTTGTTTTATTGCACGCTAGTGCATTGAATACTTTTGTTTAGTGTCACGTGACACATTGTTCATCCAATGTGATACTCGCTAACAACTACACCATTTTATGTTTGATTTTACTCAACTAATTTTCCTGGTGCTTACCAACCTAACTGAATACAAACCGTAGTCATTTGTTTCATGATTAGTGAAAGTGGGAAGCCAGTTTGCATACCTTTGTATACCTTTGCATACCTCCTGGGGCAACCCTCCGACAAAATTGAATAGTTTGAACATTTGTTGTGCGATAGTCATGGAGTCTGGACAAATGTGACAACTCTGCAACCAATATAATGGTGAACAATATGCAAATAATGGACGACGGTATGCAAAACTGTTTCTTGTGTCACACAGTTTAGTTCCACCACGAACATACCGCGACCAGGCCTATATGGATACTTACATTAGAGTTATTATTATAATCATTATCATTGTTATTAGTAGAAGTATTAGTGCCAGTAGTAGTAGTAGTAGTAGTAGTAGATGTAGACGTAGGAGCTAGAGACGCGATAGCTCAGTCGGTAGAGCAGTGGTCTCGTAATCCGGGGACCCGGGTTCGAAGCCAAGTCGATGCGCTAGTACCTTTGGGTAAGGCATTAATCCTCATTACCAGAACCCTCGGAGATGACCTAAAGCCGTCGGCCGTCTAGTTGCTTACTAACAAGCATTTATGCTTTCTTAGCAGTCAGGTAAAATAACCAACACCAACTCATATGATAACAACACAGTAGTAGTAGTAGTAGTAGTAGTAGTAGTAGTAGTAGTAGTAGTAGTAGTATATGTTTTACTTATTTGATTTGATTTGATTTGATATGGTGTATTGATTAAAAAACATTAAAATAGCAGCCAGAGGCTGAAACAAATTGATTTTACAAAAGATACATACAAAAGCATAACATATACATATAAATGTCAATTCACAATAAATAATCAAAGAAAAGGAGAGAAACAAGAGAAGAGATTGAAACGAATGACTAAAGGATAATTGAAGGACTGGTAACACAACAACAGAGAGGGGAGAGAGAAAGAGAGCGAGAGAGAGAGAGGGCGTAGAGAAATGAGAAAGAGAACCTGGCGAGGAAACTACACAAAAAAGGGACAGATAAAGAGTAGGACAGAGAAATAGGCTGAATGGAGAATTAGAGAAATAATCGGATAATATGTTAATAAACTATAATACAAATATAAAACCGTACAACGTAAATGCAGCATAATTTTTTAGACCAACTTAAACCGACTACAAAATGAAACAATGAATCCTAGAGCACAAACCGCAATGTAATTGATATATTCATTATAGATATTTAAATATAAAAGATTGCAGAATTAGGCAAAACATGGTTAATACACATGTATTTGCTTCAAGATCCAAATTAAGAAATATAATTATTATTGAAAATTGAATTTACACCAAAAATTAAAAAAAATAAAAAATAGCTGTTTAAAAAAAAGGAAAAATTCGGCAACAAACTAGGTGTGATTAACAGAATTGCATTGTTGGATTGCAAATTTTAAAAATACAGGTATATACAGGCTTATTTCAAATCTGAGTTTATCAGCCGTACAATGGTAGGTATCACAGATTTGCGATATCTCGTGGTTCTACACATTGGGATATTGAGTTCGTTGGAATTCCGAAGCTGACGAGTCGTTGTCTCTGCCCTCGGAACTCGGGCAGGAGATCTCGGTGTCGAGAGGAGAGAAGACGAAGACCAAAGTAAGAGAAAATCCAGAAATATTGATGAAGACAATAACGAAACAGTCACAACAGGAACACAGAGGAAAATGCTTAAAAATGTAAAATTCTAGAGCCACAAAATCTTGGGCTGGGCAGCAACTGAAATAGCGCCCTCAATACCATCATCATCAGTAGAAGTATTTGTTATCATTTAATTTACTTATTTATCTATTTCTATTCATAATGAATTCATCGCTGTTATCATTGTTATCTTAGAAACATTTAAAAAGCTTTATTCCATCTTTCTCCATCTCCTTCCAAACGATTTCTTCCTGACCTACTGAAAGTCATGGAACATCCCTTCCAGACTCTTGTAGACCTTTGACATCTCGGTGACCTTGAAGTATGAATCCTGGACACTCCATCTTCCTATTAACCTTAAATCAATCTTTAATCTAAGACATGCAGTGCGCAGGTCACAGTGAATAACCGACCACTGGGTCTGCGGTTTCCTTTTCTGACGAAAAGCCACAAGACACATTTGAAGATCATATCTTCCATTATAATCTTCACTTACTTTAAGACACCGGGTATATCTATGTCTTATCATTTTTATACCCAAAGCATCTAAATATGGAGACATATCTGTGTTTAAACGACTCTGTAACTTAAAGACATGTACGTTTGCATTCTCTAATTGCTATTACCAACTCCTCGTTTCAGAAGTTTCAAAATAAAGAGGAATGATTTGATTTTGTTTCTAATGAAATTGAAAGCTAATTCTTAAAGTAAACAAAACAATCTTTAAAAGACCAAAACTATGAACAACAAACTAACAAACAGACAAACGAAAACGAATCATAATAATACACACACTTGTATTTAGCTGTCATAATTACATTGCGTTTATTTTGAAAAGTGGCCTAAACTTTGTTCTCGTTTCTTTTGCTCTATATCTGATGAAGTACCACGTGCCGTATGAAAGTGACATTGTACAAAAAGTGGATGCAAAATGAATAGGCTCGATTAGCACGATCAGAGTATGTTGTATTAAACATGGTTGAAAACTACACGATATAACGCAACGCGAGATACTGCTTTCCAGAGTTTTCCCTATATAGGCCTCCCATTTCTGGACTAGTGACCCCCCCCCCCCCCACCCTCCTCTCGTAAACCTACTGCAAGGACTCCTAATTGAAACTCCGTAGTTTGTCCGACATCTTACCTATTATTCTTTTTCAATTTTTTGTTTCTTCGTTTGTCTGGGATCAACCGTCTAATAAAGTTAGCGGGGACTAATATCCTAATGAGGGTATGATGTTATGAGGACTGCTGGTTTGTGAGTGTTTCAAGGTAGTAAGGTTAACTCCAATCAGAGATGCTCGACCGACCTTGTATCATACCAAGACATCTCAATATAGAGATGATGATTCATGCGCTGAGATGAAACTTAATAACATTTTCTCATAAAATAGACGGCTGGTACATGTCAGATATAGTGCTTAATTTGAGTATTGACCGAGATTCTGGTCGGACGTACATTGTGCAACCGTACGCCTATACTTTATATCTTGATATTGGTTGTAAAATGCAGGTTGTGGACGGAGCATAAAACTCCAAAATTTGTCCAATTCATTTAAATGCAGTTTTTTGTTGTTGGTTGTATTATTTTCATATAAGCAGATCTAAACACCCCCCTTTTACCTTATACTGTATGTATGCCTATCCGTTAGCTTGTGCAAGAATTATCTCAATGGGCGTAGGATACAATTTCCCTTTTTTTCTTCACTGATGGTATTTGTTTCTGGTTTCTAGTTGTGAGTCTGTCTTTGAGAGTTTTTAGAGTTCGACACCTGATTTTTAAGAGCTTAACTATCTTAAACCAGTGCACGACACCTCGTGTAGACCTGCCAATTTCGCTGCTGCTAGAGCTAATTATGGCTCCCGCCTGGATCACAGTCAGGGGCAGCGCAGGTGCGCACCTCAGCTAAATGCAATAATCCAACTCTCACCGTGAAAAGGGTGAATAGACATTGGTAAGGTGAAAGACCAAAGGGAAAAAAGAAAATAAAAAACTCGTGGGCGAGGCATTATACATGAAGATTTTCATGGTTTCGTACGTTTTGAAAAGGGTGTGAATCATTTAAGATAATGTTACATGTTTTTGGCACGCCCTTATATATTAATTTGGGTTCTAGGAAACCTTCCCCCTAGGACGACTACCCCCTAGGGCAACCACCCTCTAGGACGACTACAACCCGGGACATTAACCCTCTAGGATGATTACCCCTAGCTAACTACCCCCTAGGGCAACCACCCTCTAGGACGACTACACACCGGGACAATAAGCCTCTAGGATGATTACCCTAGCTAACTACCCCCTACGACAACTACCCCCTACGACAACCACCCTCTAGGACAACTACCCCAGACAAATATCCCCTACGACAACCACCCTTTAGGACAACTACTCCCCGATTGATAATATCCCTATTAAAGTGGCAAGGAGGTATATGTCCTACAAGACAGTTGCCCTAGGGGAAGTTGTCTGGGGGTACTTCTGATATAGGGTGGTTTTCCTAGTGGGTAGTGGTCCGGGGGATAGTTGTCCTAGGGGGAGGGGGTAGTTGTCCTAGAGTGTGGTTTTCCTAGGGGTGGTTGTCCTAGGGGGTAGTCGTCCTTGAGGTTGGTTGTCCTAGGTGATAGTTGTTCTAGAGGGGTGGTTCTGCTAGGGGTGGTTATCCGGGTTGGTTGTCCAGGGGGTACATGTAGGTGTCCGGATACGATTAATTTGTTCTAGGATCTTGATGACACCCTCCACTCTGTTCTATAGAGTGGTGAAGTGTGAGGTCATCAAAAATCTATTTTTTGAATTTCTGAATTTTTTTCTTCATTTTCCGAAAGAGCATCAAAAATAATGTCCAAATGTCATAACAGTGAGCTCCTATAGGAAATCTATTTATTCAGATGGTCAGATGGTCATATCTCAGCTAATACTTAACATATTCAATTGGTTTTCGCCATTTTGATATTATTTTTGATGTTCTTTCGGAAAATGAAGAAAGAACAAAAATGTAATTCTAAAAAAAGAAATTATGATGTCACAGCTTCGGTACTCTATTCACTTTTGTATAAAGTTATAATGTACCGAAGTATGACGTCATATTGGCATTTCGGTACTCTATTGCGCAACTCATGTTTACCACAATCGCAACTATTGTCGAAAAATCCAACTCAAGGGCTATTTCGATACCAAATTGTATATCCAACCGAAATATTCGGATTAGCTAATACGTCATTGTCATGTTCACACAATTTAAACGGTGAAGTACAAGGCTTTTGAATTGTGTTAGGTTTATTTATTTTCGAAAATAGTTGCTATCGTGTATTTTGTTTGCATATCAATTTCTAGTCTAACAGAGGGGACAAGATGAAGAAGAAGAAAATATTCATCATGTTTATTGAATATCGCTATATAGATTGGAATTGTATACGGCCAATAACAACACTAATAATGATTCTCAAATTCTTAAAAAATAATAATATGCGCACTATAAACACACCAAAGTACAAAGTTTCTTTATCATGTTAAAAGCCATGAATTGCATTACGTTTAAAAGTATCGAACTCAATCCATGAACGGTGAACAAATACACGAAATAAAAACCTATTACCCTACATACGACATTAGAAGAAGAAATAAGTAGATTGGTGACTAGACCATCCTATTCAATTTCTATCGAAAAATTTCCCGCCGTAAACCAGCAGCAACCTCGAATTACAATCACCTTAAACATGATCAGCTTTGGAAAATCTCGTCTGCACAACTTGCAACTAAAACATAATTCCTCAAAAGTATAATATGACCTCTGTTTGACCCTCGATAAAGCTAACCTTGTGCGCCAGGCGTCCCACTGAGTCTGCTTTAAAAGCGTCTTATTTCATTTCTCATATCATATACTATTTTTTATTCCCATGGACGAAACAACCATTCCTGAATATATATTCTCTTCTCTAATGTACAGTAGCGGAAACAGTTTTAGCAAACTTCGAAAGTTATGCAGATCTTTTCAGGGATTTAAAGCCGCGCAACACTTTGCAACTTGTTATGTACCAATCTGTTACAATCTTACGACCCGAGTTAGATGTTAACGATCAAAGTAAACGAAATTTACGAGTGATGAACAGGAGTTACAAGTATGGAGATTTAAGCTAATAATTTAGAATGTATATATTTTTTCACCTGCCTGTTAGGGTGATTTCATTTCGAAATAATGTTCAATTACTGGTAATGGGAGATCTTTTGTGAATCAGAGAAGACATAATGCCTATAGTTTTACTTCATGGTATTATTCTTAAATATATATATATATATATATATATATATATATATATATATATATATATATATTAAACACGGCAAAGATGTTATCGGGACGTGCATTCAACCAACAAATGCATATAGGGGAATATGTAATGATGTTTATGTATTGTATTTTGAAAGTAACATCCAAACATAATAGATACGGGAATAACGTCATATGACTGCGGCCCTTATCTAATTAAGATGTTAACATACTGTGCCAACGTGGGCAATTCACTGCTTAGGAATGATATTCGTCCTCTTAAGTTCGGCTAGCATTAGTTTATTATCATTTCGGTTAATCTAAGACGAGATCAACAAAAATATCAATAACTTGTTAAGGTTTAGATGTTTAACAATGGCCAAAAGGATGTCATGCTTATAGGCGATCCATAACCTGATCGCAACTGCTTTCGAAAAATCGACCTATTTAACCCGTTGGCTACTGAATTATCTTATTCCCATAGGCTTTACACAGGGACCACCAGGTTCCAGTAAGCAATGGGTTAAGGCAATTTCAAAAGCATGTACGTCACATAATGTGTGAACATGATAATGACGTATTGCGTAATTCGAACATGATACAGCAGGGTATAGAAATTGCCCTGGAGTTATACTTGCGATTGTGTTCCCAATTAAAGATAATATGTCCCTTTTGCAGCCAGCATCAAATTCTGTAAAAGTTTGCAGGACTTATGAATAGGCCTATGTCATGTAAATATCCTATCTGTGAAATTCAAACATAAGCAGTGTCCTAGTATTCAAATTATGCAAGGAAACCTGTTGAGTGACTGACTGACATCTTTTTTTCTTTGGTAATAACATATATAAAATGAGCTGTAACAGGTGCATGAGCATTTTTCTACATCAATAACCCAATCCTTGTAATGGCCAACGTTAAACTGAATGAATCTTTGGGCAGCACCATTCTGTAAAAGAGTCTGTAAATCAGATTATTACTCAGGTGATTGCAAACACTGAACTTGAATCGACAACTAAAGGTCATTATTTTCCCATTAAAAGTCATTTTGAAGCCCTTTCGTTTTGATGGAACTTCTATATTAGTATTGTCTCTCAATTGCCGTTGAAATTTAACTTTTACATGTTTTGTCCTGCAAATGGGTCTGGGACATAGTACCTTTAAGAACGCATATATTTTGGTTAAAAACACAAGCGGGGCAAGGAATGTATAACGAGAATAATACTATTGTACCTTAAAGATAAAGTTGAGTTCTGGTCATGCGAATTGTGAAAGAAACGGTGTGGAATCGATCAGAAAAGGTTGATCATCTAACATATAAGTATTGGTGTGTACTGCAAGGTTCTAGAATCATCAAAATGATAAGAAATTTGGCCCAGTCTGTTTATGGGACTACACGAACATGTGGCATAAAAATCCGTCCCGATTCTTATCCTGTTACATGCCATATTTAGAATATTAAGGCATTTGAAGAGCCATGCTGGTCAGGGAACATTTTTTTATCTGATGTTCTTTCATACTTATAATAACAATGATAACGCTCACAAATTATTTTTTACCTCTTCCAATAACTCAACCTTCTCTTTAAATATGTTAAATTGAGAGCGTGTGTTGTATTCGTTAGTGACACTCGACTTGATCCTGTGTGTTCTGTGTAGAAGCATTGAACCAATTAAGTTTGACTGGTAAATATCTGATTACTCATGTCGTGTACGTAGCCGGCGGGCCCCCATTGAGCCTTTCGCCCCCTTAGCTCTCGCCCGGGGGCATACTACACTGCGGACGACAGTTTGACGGTATAGATCATCGTCCAGCTTTTAAAGTGTAACAATTATTTCTCGTTCAACTCAATGGACTTCACCATATTTCCATGATGATTGTATTACATATTTCCTCGCTAGTTGAGATCTTTTTACCACAACAACTTCGTGTTAGTGCCAGGAAAAAATGGACATGTAATAATTATGGTTCGCTCGCTAAATAATATCAACAAATTGATTTGTACAGCTGCTCAGGCGAAATTTATAAATTGCCAATTTGATAACCAAATGAACGATTGGAATAATAAAAAAGGATCGTTGTTACAAAAATGATCAGATATATTTTAAAACACCATCTAATTTAGTGCAAGTATTTTATTCTTTATCAAACAATGTGAACAAATTTATAAATATGTCATTGTGGGGAAAATGCCTCTTTAAATCATTAGCAATGATCCACCGTAATAGATGAACGATTAGACCGCAAAATCACTTGTTAGCGTATTGAGAAAAAACAGTTCACAGATATGGGATGAATCTTTGAAACTGACGGATGCTTAGAAGTCTGGCAATCTGAACGCCATGGTGGTGATGGCAAACTGGTCATGGTAGATCTGTTGTTGTTATTTACACCCCTTTATTAAACATCACCACGTTTGACATAGGACTACATGTCAAAGTTAATAAGAGTAAAACCATGAACATGTTATCTCGAATACCATGACCGAATCGTTTGTGTGGTGGAGGTCCATCCTTTACCCATTAATCCCATGCTGTGAAAGTATTAACATGAATGGATGAATGTGGTCTAGGTCAGGACCTGCATGAGGGCGTATCAACACTATTAAAGAATTCCCGCGGTTCGAATTGAGTATTGGTAAAATCAAAAGCTCGTCAAAAAAATGCTGTAAGATACCACGTCGAATAGATAAACATAGTTAACCGACATTTCTTCAATTCAATTTACTGAATTATTATGATATAGGCTCAAGATAATAGATGGTCTGGACAGCCTTGACCTTCGCATCTCTAGTCAAGCGCCTTGAACCACTCGACCACGACACTCACATCCTACATGCAGCCTTTTCACACACAGCTAAAATTCTATAAACATGATTAGTTTAAAGGGATTTAACTAATCAGCTGTACATACGACATCATTCACACACAGAAATTTCGGTGCGATCGTTAATCGTTTCGTGATTAACTACTGCTCTTAAAATGCGCAGTAGTGCCATTGCGCATTGAAGGTCATGTCATATTAAACAAAGCGCACGCTCCATCCAGTTTAAACACGTTTAAACACGAATAACCGTTCACACATAAAATGTCAAGCTCTTTAGATACGAACTTCGTATCTGCAGCCTGCTTTGAGTGGCGTATGAATCGCGACTTCGTATCTATCCGAACATCGTATAAACGATGTTTAAAACTGTCGAGTTAAACACGTTTAAACTAATCATCTCTAGATACGATGAATTTTAGCTGTGTGTGAAAAGACTGATGATCAGCTTGTTCTGATCGATTCCACATCATTTCTTTCGAAAGAATCGCATGACCATAACTTAACTTTATCTTTAAGGAAGTTAAACACAGTTGACCATGTCTTAAACTAGATTTGACATCTTAAACCATGTGTTCCTAGGTTTCTCCCATCCAGTCGGGAGCTTCCCCGTGTCTCTCGGCTCTTCCCCGGGGATTTCCTGGGGAGGCTAACCACTCGAGTCTCGTTAGGAATTCCCTTAGCGTGCTTGAGGTTTACAGGATAAAACTCTCCCGCAGCGAGCCATCTTCGCCTATGGCAAGCTCACTGTAGACAAATTACAGTGTTTCCGAAATTTAAAAATCAATTGTACATTCCAGAATGGTGGAGGTAATTTTTAGAGAAATATACCTCCCGAACTGGTCAAATCGCACAAGTCTGTCGATGAAATTGGAGACCGGTTTGTGCAGAATAAACCAGGGCATTTATCCGTTTTTTGTATCCGTAATTACAACTATGCACTAATGTTAGGACAGGGTTCGTTTTTTTAGAAATAAAAGCAATTGATCTTCCCAGTTCTCAAGCAGAATTTCTATCGCGTCTCCTAAAATTGTTTTAGATATTCACTCAAAGTCAATTTTATTCCTGTTTTGATATTTATATAAATAACAATAATACTAATCTTCTAGGGTTTTAGCGCTTAATAAAATGTCTCTAAACGCTTTACAGATTACACCGGTCATCGGATTCAGTATTGTCAACACAAACAATGCGTGCACATTCTCCACTTCCCGGGGAACATGCCAGCCAGCGAATCCCAATGACCTTTGCATCCTACCGGATACCCATTTAACACCTGCCATGATGGAAGTGGCAAATGTGGACTAATTTCTTTTCCAGCCAAGTTTGTGCTGGGTTGGGATTCGAACCCTCAACCCTCTGACTGAGAGTCAAATGAATCGTCACCTCCACGGTGCTATTATTCGAAAAATTGGAATGACCTACATACATTTTGCAAGAAAAAGTTTGTCAAAGAGGTGAAGAGTTACTTTGAAGGAGTGAGTTGTAGGCGAACATGGAAATTAACAAACAGTGTGAAAATTCGATGAATTTTCGCATCGGGTTACAGGATATCAGTATATGGTACACGAAAAGCAAAAATATTGAACAAATTTAGTCTGGTGAGAAAGTTGGGAAATTTTATTTTGAGAGGGAAAAACAAATGTTTGATCAGAGTTGAAAGAAACGTTTCATATGACATATAATAACATAATAATATTCATTTATTCATACAGCTTCATTTCCATGAATCAAGAAATATTTAAGATTTAAGGAAAAATATAATAATATGGGAGGGACAGAGTATAAAGAATAAAGTGTGTAAAGTTGAGAACGAAATGCAAAATGGAAAAAAAATCAATGAACAATCAAGGAAGAATGCAAAAAGGATGAAAGGAAGAAGAGGAGAAGTCGGAAGGAAAAGAAGAAAGTAGAAACTAGGTCCATGAAAACTTAACATAGCGGCCATTACCCCCGACATTGCAATGACCTTGTATATTGACATGCTCCTCTTGACGATCGAAACATGCTTGTTTGACAGGTTTCGAAAAACATTAACACGTCAATCATCACTGCTCTCCTTTACTTCATGAAAAACAAACCATTATGATGAATTCCACCAATAACCACATTTTGTCTTTCCAGGAATTGTTTAGAGAGTTTTGACGTAATGTTGAGTTCTTATAATTTAATTTTCTCCTGTATCTCTTCGTTTGATCCAATCATTGAACTTATGATGACTATGTTCATGAACTCAGCCAACGGTTTTAGCAGATAAATTTAAAAGCGGTCATTGGCGTATTGAGGATAGTGTAAAGCGGGTGTGTGTGGGGGGGGGGGGGGGGGGTAAATTATCACAAACAACAGCAAGTAATACTAATGACAATAATTGTTTCATTTATATTGCGCACTTATCCATCCCAGCCAGGGGGGGGGGGGGGGGTCTCAAGGCGCCCACAAAGTAGTATTAATACCTTGGATTTTAGTTCAGCTTCTCTAAGGCGCTTAATGCATTCAAATAATAAATTTCTACCAGGTACCCATTCACTACACCCGGGTGGAGAGCGGCAGATGTAGATTAATGTCTTGTCAAGGGACGTTAGTGCCGTGGTGGGACTCGGACACGAACCACGTGATCAACAGTCCGATGACGTATCTACTAGGCCTTTATAATAAGCTGAGGAAATATAGAGCTGGCAAACCAAGATAAATCATGCAGCATTATAGGTCATTGCAAATAATTATTTTAATTTCCTCTACTCTACATTCGGCTAGCTTTGCATATCAAAATATCCAATAACAGTTCCTTCTGCATTCACTAACCCTGTTTGAAATCTGCAAAATAATTTGATACTTCCATAGCCCAATTTCGACTTAGATATCTGTTATTCATAGCCTTGCTTACCATTATTTCACTCATAATCTTTCTCGTCAGCAGTGAACGTATTTAGAATACGACAATGCAATGAACTTCCGACCGCCGCAGCGGGATGCGCTGTCTCAGGAATTCGGTTTCGTCACTGCGCTCGGTTAAAACTAACTCGGCGAAGAACAGGCTGGGTCTTTATGTGACGTCATTGACTAACGTTAGTGAATGCAGCTTAATGTTGTCATGCATAGAATCCTATTTGCAGTTACACATTCTATGTATACTGTGCTAATACTCGATGACGACCTGGTATTAACAGAGTATCTATCTAATCATACACTTCTTCTTATTTTGATTCGTTTAAAGGTATCTTTTTTCGGAATATGTTTTGAAATGAGTTCAATGCCCGTTCACTGTACACGAGGCGTTATTTTTTGAATTGCAATAGGACCTACGCTAATCAAGTCTAGGAATGCATTAAATCCATACATACCAGGTCAATCGACGCAATGTATGCACCGTTATTTTTTTGGGGTATGATTCCACGCTCTAATGGCGCATCGAAGACTGCACCAGTCGCTGACGCATCCATACGTCAGGCAACATTATGACGCCTCACGTGGAACCAACCGTAAAGGTATGGGAGACGTTATTACATCCATGGTCACATAGTTTCTTTAAGGCCGCTGCACAAGAGTCGTTATTTCAAAAGTCAGATTACAAATTGCATTCATGTATATATATATATATATATATATATATATATATATATATATATGGCGGTCAACCATATTTTTCTCCATTGACCTCAACCATGTCAACGCACTTTTAAGTTTATTTATTTCGACAAAAAGTAATAAAAACAACTCTATAAGTTATTTAAGAGAATGAAACGCAAAAAGACGCATAAAACATAGGGAAACAAATAAAAAAACAAACAGACAAAAAACAAGTATTACAAACAATCGAACAAACAAATAAATAAACAAACAAAAACCATCCCCCTTGCAATTTGGGCGTCAATGCCACTTTGAACCCCTCCAGATATTTGCCTCACGCCTGGGTACAAATTGATAAATTTCCTTGCGAAACAAGTTTAGCTCCAACGCCCCTGGCAAACATATTCACCGAGATGTAGTTTAGGAACGAAATTAGAAAATTGAGAGAAAAGAGCGAAATTGATTTTTTTTTTCACCAGGAATAGAAGACAAATTTTGACATTTTGACATTTTGTGAATGGAATGATGAGAAATTGCTTGATTTTCCTGAATTTTTTTAGGGCAAGACATGTTCATCTGGAATTTTCTCAGAGTGGAAAATAAGATAAATGTTTTACTCTGCAGGGGTATATCGAATCCATGATTATGACAGATACTGATGTAAAACATGAATACAAAATATTCGGAATTCAAACAGAACTGTACTGTCACGCAACTGACTTATCAATGGCCAATTCTATGGACTCGACTGACTTTTTAAAATAAAATGCCGCATTCATTTATTTAAATATAGCCCTTTGTATGCACTCACACTACTTGTTTATGTAAAGTGATTTGCTAACCATCCTAACGAGTGTCCAGGCACAATTGTAATATGTCATCATGGTCAAGGAGGGGGGGGGGGGGTGAACAAAATGAACACGGCTACGGATTGGTTGGGTGTATAGGTGTTGGTAATACCATCTTCATTTTTTATGCGACGTTCCCTTTCTCAATATCTCTCCCCTTTTCTTTTCTAATTGTCGCCATAAGATGGGGGCGACCCTCATGCCTCTCCTGTTTCCAAAGCCCCTCGGTACCCCAACCTCTGAAAACCATCGCGGCTACAGGAACGTCTTTGTTTAACAAAGTTTTCTGTGAATAATGATGTAATATAATGTTTCAGTTTCATGCTTTCGTTAAAAAACACATCTACGCAGCCATTCATAATACGTTTCTAATGATTCCCGGGCATCCAAATGACATGTATGGCAAAACTCCCAATCTACTGTCAAAATGTAACAGCATACTCTGTCTTTAATCGCCATTACTGTGATTACAAATATTACGTTTCCTATCGCAGTTCGTGACCGGGTTATGATTGTTGATCTAGTAATGAATAATCTGGTATTTTCTAGTGGTCTTCCATTTCAAATATGGATATGATAACGGGCGTGGCTTCCCATCTTTAGGGGGCTAACCCATGGGCGAGATATCATTGTTAATCAAAACATATGATTGTTTTTCATGTTCGAGGTGAAATTGAACTGCACCCTTTGCATTATTTGAGGGCTACTACAGTTTCAGAGAGAGAGAGAGAGAGAGAGAGAGAGAGAAAGAGATAGAGGGGGGGGGGGGCATATCAGGGTTTAATGCGTAGTGTTTCAGACCCTATGATTTTCAGACCCTTTTACCGAATGGTCGTTTTGTGCTGCACAAAGATTCAATCAGTTAAATGTTGGCCATAACAAGTAGTGGGTGCATGCCTTTTGCTCGATATGTCAGGCTCAACACGACTCCATACTAATGAATGACCAGATGACCATTGTAATGCCGGACTTCGGCCTGATTTAAATATTTAAATTTCCTTTCAAGAAACTAAAAACACTGCATTCTGGTTTTCCAGCCTAAAAATTGCGATGATGCGATGAAAATGATATAGATCGTGCTCAGATATGAGCTACTCCATTTCCCACCATCTTCAGGTCTGTGGACCGTTGTGAAAAGTGGCCAATACCTAAACATTTAAACATCAGTAGTTTGCATAGACAAGCGATACCCCAATGTAACCCCTCCCCGGCCCTGGCCCTTGGCCCCGGGGCGACCCTAATTCCCCGACAAATTTGGAGAGATCATGGGCCCCCGTAGCGGCCCTGTAGCGGACCCGTAGAGGCCGTGCAGAGACCCTGTGGAAGGGTAAGACGCTTTCTCTTATGCCCAGCTGAGCTCCCGTGCTGAGTCGCGCCCACATATTTTGTTATACCTGTTATAACCAGGTGTCTCTTGAAGTCAAAGCCAGACATCGGCATCAGCAACTATTCCGTGTTTCTTTTTTGTCTCTTTCATACATGAAACGAGAAATGGGCTACAAATACAATCGCGGCAAAACAGAATTTATTTGCATGAAAATAGAGTGCAAAGGGCGTGTGGAAAAAGTAGCTGCGATACACGATACAGCGACGGAAATACACATTTGAATAAAACGATTCAATTATATGGTTAATCTCTTCTTTAAAAACAAACAAAAAACACAATCGTTTTGAAACTTTTTGGCAGCGCGTGAGACTGATGATGGGGGAGACAGCTAGAGAGAGAGAGAGAGAGAGAGAGAGGGGGGGGGGGGCTATTATCCACTTTAATAGCAGCGTTTTTCGGTGAGACAAAGGAAAAAGAATCAACTTCCAAACGTGACTGCAAGAGCAACACCAGTCTGAGGTTCATTCAAAGTAACATCATATTTATGTAACTTATAATATGATAACACCCCACCATACGACAAAATTGAATTTGTTACAGAAATTGACTAGAGCAGAATGCAGACAGCTCGTCTCGATTTTACAAGCATTTGTTTTATCGCGCCAAAAACGCGCTTGTCTGGTTTGAGAATGAAGTTGAACTCCAAGTATGTGCGAAGGGGTAATTGAAACATCATACAATCGGATTCCTAAACTGAGATGACTTTGCTTTCGATGACCAATCATTGACAAATACTGACTCTCGATCATGTTATATGAAATAATGATTATCTTGGTTTTTATAATAATGACAAAGGTTACACACAAGTATCTACGACTGCTGTGAATTAAACATTCTCTATTTTATAGATTGTATCTCTCTGTGTACTTTTATTACAGGTATTACAGCTTATATGTACAATGATTCAATTTAGTACATTAGTATTTGTGAATGAATCAAAATCGACGATATTATTTTATATCTAATAAGAAAGGAATAAACGTCAGTGAAACCTTTAAAGGCTTAGCATATGAGAATATATATGATTTCTCATAAGGTCCAGCAAATACTGGGCCCGCCTAGATTAGTAGATTAGTAAAGAATGACAATGTACAGTGTGTACAAAAAAAGCAGAGGAAAATGTTCACTACCTCTCTGAAATCAAATTTGGAGACACAGCTACTTCGGAAGAAGTATCCCTTTTGTCCGAATTAAAACCAGGGATAGTAATATTACCCCACTTTAAATAGAAACAAACATGATTTAACAAACTGGATCTCAGTTTATCGATTGAAACTTTAAAATGCATAAGCTCATATATCTATCAGTTGACTCAATTTGGTTAAACATTTGACTATTTGTATATGACTATAAAACACAAGGGTTTAAAACAGATTATACTTACAGCACTTTCCTTAGTTCCATCATTGATAACACGCCACTCTTCGTTGGTGATCAGACTATCTGCTTCGTCTGAAGGCAGTATATTCCAGACGATATCTACTCCTTGATCAAGGAATCTCACCTCCAAGACATCGAGGTGATGATGAAGATGATGAAGATGATGAGGATGATGAGGGTGATTAGGGTGGTGAGGATGAGCAGGAGGCAAGGAGGAGGAGAAGGTGGTGGTGGCGGAGGAGGAGGAAGAAGAATAAGATGAATAAGAGGCTCTTTTCGATATTATTTACTGTGAAAGATGACGGATCCTCCAAGAAGTGCTAACCCCTTTAGTTTCTTCGAAGACGTTTGATGGCTGGTTGTTTCTCAATAAACTATGATAGTCCTCAACTCCTAGTATCACCCTTTCATCTAACGAATGTTGCGTCAGCCGAGAGAAAATTAAAGCCTCTTCGTTAGCTCTGTAACATAGGATGAGGATGCTATTTCCAGATAGCTAATTCTAAAAGAACCTTTCTGACTTTGCAGATTCGTAGTTCCTCTATACCAGGTTCTATGCGGGGATTACGTCCTTAGGATTGGTGATGCTCTAGGCCTACAAGTATACGTGGCCTATATAATCAGAAGCGCTTGAAGCTACTGCGTGTGACGATGCACTGCACTACGGCAGTCAGACTATACAGGCTGCAATCTTCCAGCGGCGACTGAACTGGTAGCCCTGTAGGGTGAAGCTGCCAAAGGGAATATTCCAGACGAAGAGGGGAGGAGAGAAGAGGAGGAGGAAGGAGATGAGAAGGAGGAATTTCTTCCTTTTTAACTTAGCTCGACCCAAGACACGTCTTGGGAGAGATGATATCGGAGAGCGGCTAGGGTGGATACACGACGCGCCCTTTTATTTGCCCGGCTCGCTCGGCGGGGACTGACATCTCAAACCGCCTCCCAGCTCAGCGGGTGGCGGCATCGTCTTATTGGCTCGTTTCTCATCTCTTTTCGAAGTAAATTATTTTCCAGAAGGAAGGAGGATGGGAAAATGTTCAGGAGACAGGCCTATGTGGCAACAGAAACACAATTTGAGACTATGTTATTTGTAAATGAAAATAGAGCAATTTAAATCAGGGGCAGACGGGGTGGGTTTGGTTATGTGTGTGTGTAGGGGGGGGGGGGATTTGTATGTTTCCAAGCATGTTACATCCCCCCCCCCCCCCCCATCCTCATCTAACAATCCTCGATCTTCCTCTGAAAACTGTGCGATTCGTTCACGGTATAGCAATATCAGAGGTTAAATAATTTGAAAGAGAGAGAGTGAGAGAGAGAGAGAGAGAGAGAGAGAGAAAGAGAGAGAGAGAGAGAGAGAGAGAGAGGGGGGGGGGGGAGTGACGGGCACTCGTTGATCCAATTTTCGAGGGGGCTGGATTGGAAAGCATGAATTGAATGGAAGAGGGCGTGGTCGTAGATTTTTCAAAATGTGAATAATAGAGCGAGATATATGTATCACAAATGACATATTAAACCGAGAATAACATTATTAGCCCCCCCCCCCCCCCACACACACCTTCCGGTCTTGTTCGTAATAGATTCCCCTTCAACGAGTACATGATAATCGAGGGATGCAGTTATTATTAGAAATCTTTCATTTTTCAAAATAAATTGTTTTTGTAAGAGACCACAGTAAATATTACTGATAATGATGTTAAAGGTACTATGTCCCATTTGCAGGCCAAAAAAAATGAAAAAGTTAAATTCCAACTGCATTTGAAAGATAATACTAATTCAGAACTTCCCTAAAAAAGGTGGGGCTTGAAAATGTCTTCAAGTGGGAAAATAACGACTATTAGTTGTCAAATCCACTTTAGGGCTATAGAGCCCAAAAGTAATAGTCTTGATTTTCAGACAATTGTACCGAATGGCCATACGTTTTATGCTTCGCAAAGATTCAATCAGTTTAATCTTGGCCATCACAAGAAGTGGGTTATTGATGTAGACAAATGTTCATGTACCCTTTACAACTCTTTTCATGTATGTTATTACCAAAGAAGAAAAAAAGCCAGTCAGTCAATCAATAGTGTCTGACAGTGAAGTCTAGCAAGTAAACAGGTTTCCTTGCATAATTTGAATATGAGGACACTGCTAACGTTTAAATTTCACAGATAGGACATACATGACATATTCATAATTCCTGCAAAGTTCTACATAATTTGAGGTTGGCTGCAAAAGGGACATAGTACCTTTAAAATTAACAATTCCTCGTGAATTTATGTTTCCCCATTTTTTCATTCATCCATTCTTTCATTTATTCATTTTCCCTCCCATGTGTTGGAACCTTTTTGGTTTTGTTATTAATGCTATTTCCAAATTTATGACGTCACACTGACATCTAGTATCATGACCATTCAATCTAATTCAAATGACGTTCAGAGTAATTTCAGACGTCACCGCTTGGATTCTCGGTTTCATTTCTTATTAACTATTTTCTTTTAAATCAATTTCAAGGTTTAACTTTAAAATCCCTTGCACTGTTTATTAATTAATACCAAGAAGATATGAATGACAAGATGTTCCGTTCACATCAGCCCCATCATGTCCTCGTGAGCATTCATCAACACAACAATCACTTGGGTCTGCCGTCAGTGGGGTACAGTTGCAGCATGTACCACTAATTGCAGTGATGGATTTCGCGATAGAACTGGAGACTCGAGCTATATCAGAATGGCGTGGAAGTTTATGTGGCTCTAAACGATTTTCTTTCATTTCATTGTTTGTTTCACCTATGTGAAATTGTCTTTCCGAGTCAGACCTCATGCCAGTTCCTCTCACCACAAAGCTACCTGTTTACGTTTTTTTTCTTCTCGTTTTTTAATAAAAATAATCAAATGTTGTCTAGACTGAGATATGTAGAACTAAAAGTAGACGGCGAAAGTAAAAGTTTATTTTCGAAACTTCGTCAATGTTCCAGACTCTTCGCAAACGGAAATTTAAAAAAAATTACGTCATGGTTATATTTTTGTGTAGGTGCTGTTGAATGGTTTATGGATAGTTTGTCAATTAAAATTATTGTAATTATTATAATGTCGCAAAAAGAGATAACATGGCTATAATGACACATATTTATGATGTTATTATTTTATAATGTCTCTGCTGTCATCAGTGACATAAACAACCACACTAAAGCGCTATTGGCAGAAGAAGTAAAAAAAGAAAAAAGAAGAAAAAGAATTAGTAGTAGTAGTAGCAGTAGTAATCGTAGCAGCAGTCGTTGTCGTGTTAATGATGGTTGTGGTATTATTGGTGGTGGTAGTAGTAGAGTTAGTGGTATGGTAGCAGTATTTTGTGTAGTAATAGTAGTAGTAGTAGTAGTAGTAGTAGTAGTAGTAGTAGTAGTAGTAGTAGTAGTAGTAGTAGTAGTAGTAATAGCATCAGCAGCAGCAGCAGCAGCAGTAGTAGTAGAAGTAGTAGTAGTTATAGTAGTAGTAGTAGTAGTAGTAGTAGTAGTAGTAGTAGTAGTAGTAGTAGTAGTAGTTCTGGTAGTTTTTTGCGTTTATGACACTGCTCTTCGGAGGAAAAGGTCAACATTTTATTTATAGAACTCTATCAGAACCCAGCACCCACTGGTTTTTATGTAGACGAACGTTAATAACCACATTCAGGTATCACGCTGAAGAAGGAATTTGGAAGATAATTGTGCGTTTCGATAAAAACAACGAGCAAAAAGTCACACAACTATATTAAAGCTTCCATCCACCAAGGACTACTACAGTATTATCATTATTCACGGGAACCGGAAGAAGAGATAAGGAGAGTTGGGAAATAAGTATAAGCATGAAAGTCTTTGCCTTAAAAAAAAAAAAAACGTTAAATACATGCTGCATGATTTTTAAATTTATTCATTTTGTATTAATTTGTTTTGTTTTGTTTTTTTAAATATTTTTTTTAATGTATTTATTTTGTTTGGGGGAGGAGAGTGTGGGGAGAATGGGGTTGGATGGTTGGGGGGGGCGGGCTTGGGGTGCTTACATTTATTTTCTACATGTGCCTCCTAGCCCCGCTAGAACCGTTACTGAATTAAAAAAAAGTAAAGGTCGACAACGGTAAAAGGATGGCAAGTACTGGTAAACGCCATCTACGACTTCTTTTGGAATAGACTGGGTCTGCGCGTGCTAGCGTTCGCGAAACAGACCGAAGTTCTCCTCACGCTTCGGTTTTGCTCCTGTCCCCTTCTCCTCTCCTCCCCTACCTCTACTCACCCAACCCCCATCTCTATTTCTCTCTGGCTCTGTATCTCACTATCTCTCGTCTCCTTCCTTCTTGTTCTCTCTGCCCTTTATCCTCCTCTCTTTCCTCTCTCAATCTGTCTCCTTTATATCTCTCTCAGTTTCTCTCCATTTCCTTGTTTCTCACCCCCTCTCTCTGTCTGTATACATCTCACTTTATATTCTTCTCTCTCTCTTTTTCTCTCTTCCTTTCACTGTCTCTATATCCTTTGTCTCCCTTTTATTCCTCGTTCTTCCACCTCCCCCCCCCCTCTCTCTCTCTCAGTCTTTCTTCATTGTTTGTTTCTCTCTCTCTTCCCTCTTTCGCGCTCTCTCTCTCTCTCTCTCTCTCTACATCTCCTTCCCTCTTTCTTCCTATCTTTTCTCCCTTTTATTCCTCTTTCTTTCACCCCTCTCTCTATTTATGTTTCCATGTTCCAAACAGGGCGGTATTATACCATGGAGCTATTAACTAATGTCGTTTTTGCTACAGCCAAGCTTTATGAGAGCTGTTTATAATCTGGTCAATATACTAATTAAGAAACGTACGAATGTAAAGGGTAAACAGCTTCGGTTTTCACCTTCAAAGTGTTAAGTGGATGTTGAGTACATATTGAATTGTAGCATGTAGGCCTAATATTCAAATGAACACCTATATAATTTGGTCTCACATCATTATGTGATACCATCAAGTTTAGGGGCTCCCAACTCTTTAAAGAACCTTAACTTTAGATCTACATTACTAATTAAGTATCAAAGGTATAGACCGGTAGTGGTAAAATTGCGGTTCAAGGGCTCTGGGTGCAAAATATCGATTCAATATTGTTTAAATATTGCCTTCAGAGGTTTAGATGGCAATACTTCAACCTAAATTCACAAAAAAAAGCAGAAACATATGCCCAAATGTTTGTTGAAGTGCATTCACGATATCTATCCAGACTGGATCGATATGATAATTTTACCAAATATATCAATTAGCAGGCGGTTTCCGGGCAAAATTTGTATGATCACGTATTAGTCATAACATATTCTTCACATGATTGGTAATAAGAGCTTCCATTTTATTTTTTGAGAGGGGGGGGGGGGGGGCGTTTCCAAAACTGGTCTAGACCTTTATATTTGTTAAAAGCTTTAACAAAATATTATGTGACAATTTTATACACTTTTCTCAACCTTAAAATAAAATAAAAGTAATGTTAAAATATCTTTATCAGCCATGTATATTTTTTCTAAATCTTGGAGAGAGGGGTGGAGTAGGCCTTCCAAAGGAGATCTTGCCCGAGATGGCCATCTCACATGCTCCTGAATTGAATTTGTTCGTCTTTATTATCATCACAGTTGAAAGGCATCAAAAGGTGTCCCTAAATGTACCAAAAGATAATAATTTGAAGTTAAAGACCCCTTAAATGTTGGGAGCCCCAATTTTGCCAAAAACGTTATGGCAAACTTTCACTTAAATTGTCTAAACATGTTAAAAGGATGTCATTTAACACAAACCTCTGCAAGGATTTTCGAAATAAATGTGTTTGAAAAGGAATATTGGTGAAAGAATACAATTTTTTTTTTTTTTTAAACATGTGTATTTCACATAATCAAACAACGTTAATGCCATATATTTGTGGGGCTCTTAACACTTTAGCTGGGTCCCTGTTTAGACACCTACCAATTTCACAGACATCATTCTTTTACCATGTAACAATCGTGTTTAGAACGTTCAGCGTTTCTGATATGTTTCTGGAATCATGTACTGACCAGAATATAGACACAGTCTTCATAAAGCTTTGCTGTAGTAAAATAGCAGTTAGTATTATGGTAGTACGACTCCCTGTTTGGGTCATGGACGGAGAGAAAGTGAGAGAGAGAGAGAGAGAGAAATAAGAAAGGGAGTAAAAGATGTATGCTCTTTCTTATTCATCTTAAACATAATACATGCATTACAGAAATTATCATAAGACGCTAATATTTCAAAATTTGAGAAGGTAATGCTTTAATCACTCATTTTCCGCACCTGTATATCCAAAGCTACTTTGCAAGCACACAAGTTGAGTTCTGGTCATGCGATTGCATTGTGAAAGAAACGTTGTGGAATCGACCAGACAAGGTTGATCATCTAGCCAAGAATCTAGCATATAAGAATTTGTGTGTATTGCATGGTTCTGGAATCATCAAAATGATAAGAAATTTGGCCAAGTCTTGGTAAAGTTTATACAAACACTGTACACAGAAAGATGTATATGGGACTACACGAACACGTGGCGTAACAATCCTACCCTGGAGTTTTACGATGTTATATGACATATTTAGAATATTCCACACTTGCATAATAAGAATGATAATGCTCACAAATTTTATTTCACCTCTTCCAAGAACTCAATCTTCTCTTTAAAGGCACACTGCCATACTTGTAGCTACTTGCTCCCTCTATATAGAAAACTTTCCGAATCGGTGCTTGTTGGTCCCCCATGATCCTCTTTTTCTTATGTTAAATGAGAGCTGAGTTAATGAGATAGCCACCTGTCACAGTGACCTTGATGGCTCTCTGTGTGGTCTAATCCCTTCTGGCCCAGTAGTGGTGACGGTCTTTAAAGTAAACATCCATAAGTCCATGAGCGTAGCCTAACTCTGCCAGTCTCTGGCTGTGTCAAGAGTAGGTACAGTACATGGCGTATGTCATACAGTGTAATTATAGTCTCAACGTTCAGACTCAGTGACAAGGGATTATTGTGTCTGCTAACTATAGGGGTATTCTGCAAAATCCACCATGGACCAGACGCAGAGAATTGTACAGTTAGATGTGACCATGGTATAAGATACCCATTTATCAATCACATAATACTATGTTGCGACATTATTGTGGGTGTATCAACTTGTCAAGCCACATGGGCTTCTACTGATACACCCTATTCCATTTTCCAACTATTTGTATTTAAATGTTATTACTTTGTTTCACATATTTAAGTTGATTTTAAATGTTTATAACCTGTTTTTGTGTGTTTTTTTATATTTTTTACTGAATTTGAAATAAAATGTATCAATCAATCAATGTGCTATTTTGGGGCAACATATTTTCTACAGTGATCTTACTAATACAAAAGGATTAGGATTAGGATTACCAGTATATTCAAATTTACAATATACTTCTCTCCTTCCTCCCCCAATAACAAATTGAAGAAAAAACATAGAAGCCTATTCCTTAATAAAGCATACATACACGAACTTCTGAAAATGATGAACACAAAAATTAATTTAACCTAAACATATATGTATTCTTTACAGGTTTACAACAAATCTTTTAACAATATATTGATGTATCATTACATGGAGTATACGTGTTTGACGTGGTAAAAAATATCACCTCCCTGTAGATGTGCCCGCCTACCTCTACATGTGCTTGAGGAGAGGGGAGGGTAATACTAAGCCATACCGCTTTTGTTGTATATTGAATATCATAGATGTAAAGGATTTAATAAATCTTCCTAACATACAAATGATTTTTACGAATATTAATTCAACTTCTTTTCATTGATTTTCTCTGGATTATATGCGGGATCTGGGTAAGAGATTATAGTATGTCATTCGGAGGGATCGGGATTAAGCAAAGCACATATCTCTCGCTCAAACAAATAACACTAACGACAATGACAATAAAGATAAGTAGGACATAATAATATTAATAACAACACCAACAGCAATGATTATAATAATAATGACAATATTACTACTACCATTAATAATAATAATAATGATAATGAAAATAATAAAAGTAATAATAATAATGATATTATAGAATGATAATGATAATGACATAAGAACAACAAGAATTCTACTACTACTACTAATAAGTAATATTTAAACAAATGTAACGATACTGATAATAGATTATGAATACAAAACAGATTTACATAGACTAGTATTTAAAAAAATGACTGACAAAAAAGTTTACATCAAGTTTTCATGAATTAATTGGCGTATATGAAACATAATGAATTCATTTGAATCTTCTTAAAAGTCGTCTCGAAGAAATAAGCGGCTACAAATTCAATGATCATACTTTAATAGACCAGAATGCGTTTCATAGGCGCGAGGTGCGGGGCACTCATAATTTTCATTACCAACATCTTTATCATCCTTTCACCATTATCATTATCACCATGACTACCACCACTACAATCTTATCATCACCCCGCTAGCATAATTATCATCATCACCGCCCCCGCCACCCGCCACCACCACGACTACCAACACCATCACCACCACCATCAACTTCATTTTGATCATCATCATCACATCGCCATCATCATCATCATCATGTCACATGCACCACCATCAGTAGTGATCACTATTTTTTTGTTTTTGTGGAGGGGGGATAGTATACAAATATACACTGTCTTGAGAGGTTCTGGTTAAAACCATGCGCAAGAGGTGACTACAATATGACAATTGCTGAGGGGCACAGCCCCGAAGCAAATGGTACTTTTAGAGTCGCCAAGGCCCATAGTTTTAACCAGTACCTCGAATAGAAGATATGGTATATTTGTTTTATATCCTGCATCAAAAAAAATATTTTAAAAACAAAACAATAACCATATTTGTGAAGAAAAAAAAACAGATTTTTTTTTTCTTCAATTTTTATGAAAAAAAGATTTGGAATATTTTGTTTTCATTAAATAAAGATTTGAAAGAAGAAAAAATTCATATTTTTTCCAACTCCCAAATAGTACTTCTACTCCCAAATAGTACTCTCATATAGTACTATTTCAGAGCAACCTTAAAATAGTTGAAATATTTCTGGTCATGTGGCGAGCTCTCAACCAATCAAAACCAATAAATTGTTGATGCATATAATACCTACTATTCTTTTTACCCAACACCCATCCCCCTTTTTTGCGTGGGGAGGGGGCCCGTCTTCTTTTTTAACATAACAAGGTAAAATTATGGTGTTTCTACTCTGTGTTTTTTTTTTGCTAGTTGAGGTGGCCCGGGCCCCGGGCCTCTCCCTGGATCCGCCCTTTTTATAGACAGGTTAGTCTGTACTTAAAACTCTTCTGTGTCCTACTTCAAGGAATCAATTTTAATTTGGCAACTAGTACCCCGGCTCAGTATTCTCATCGGCCCCTCCCAAGTTTGATTTCTTTACTCTAGCTGTTTGCTCCACTATTCTTTGATTACTATATTCTACCCCCTCGATTGCATTCGTGTGGCCTCTACTTCCGTGTGTAGTTGCTACGGTGTCATCGTAAGCTGGTTGATTCAGAGTTGTTGCATCTGAGGAGGTGTAGGGATCGAGCTCCTGGCCCTCCCTGTCACTTACTGACTGCTTTAGAGCGATGTTAGCGCGTCTGAAATAAAGGGAAAAATATTATTAGTGAGGTATTAGTGCGGTATGGTATGTAATCCCGTAGGATTTTTGTGTCAAAGTTGATTTTTTTTTGTGCTGTTTTGGCTTCAAATGGGTCCATATTGGGCGCCAAAATGGCTTATATTACGCGCAATAGGGATATTTGGTGTCTTCGGGAAAATTTGAACCCCATTAATTTCTGATAGCTTGGACCCCAATGAATCCAGAAATGCAAAAATGCAAAAATGCAAAAAAAAACAAAAATTGGCACAAAAATCCTACGGGAGCTGTTTCAGTGACATACCGTACCACACTATAAAGCGTTGTATCCTCCGGGGATTAAAATCGCGTGTATAAATCAAATTATTGTCATTACTATCAGTAATATTATTATCATCATCATTATTATTATATTATTATTATTACAATTAGTAGTAGTAGTGATATTATATTATAGATATAATGACTGCTGTGAGAGGAATAGTAGTTTTATAAGCTCAAGAGGATGTTGCATCTTGCCATCACCCCAAGGCGTGCCGAGGGGTGATGGCAAGATGCAACGTCCCCGAGAGCCTATTAACAATTATATACCTCAAAATCCTTCCCATCACGAATATATTCCTATGCAGTCTACGCGCATTGCGCGATCATGCACAATTGGACAATGTAATGATTCCCAAATCAAGATTCAAAACTTTTACTTATTGCTTGTGATTCTGAAGGTTATACTAAAAAAATAAGGTGTCATGCAAGAGCAGGTTTATCTCCATATTTCCAAAAGGGCGTCA
The DNA here is from genome assembly GCF_000002235.5 of Strongylocentrotus purpuratus. Taxonomy (NCBI): domain Eukaryota; kingdom Metazoa; phylum Echinodermata; class Echinoidea; order Camarodonta; family Strongylocentrotidae; genus Strongylocentrotus; species Strongylocentrotus purpuratus. Next base: position 2,732,044 of record NW_022145598.1, on the reverse strand, counting down.
TCTCGCCATTACATGTAGATCTTTGCCTAGCTACAATCGAGATCGGCGGCCGTCTACGCTGTGTTTGTAGCAACCAACATGATGCGCGCACAAATGTTCGGTGATTTGATATTCGATGTTTGATATGTGTGGCATGATGAATTTTGTTAGGGATGTTATTTGGGTCGCAAAAGACCGAATTAATACCCAAATCCCAATTGTTTTATTCAATCATCACATAAGCACCTTTGACGCAAGTCGATTTTGGCACTCTTGCAAACAATGCCTCCTGTTCATCCAAGCGTGAACACATACAGCACAAAATGATACTAAATGATTCGGGATAAAACACTCTTTCATAAGATGTATAATAATTTACTGTTGATAGATGATTTTTAAAACAATTAACAATTTTCTAGCTGTAAACTTTTTTTTTTGGACTCACACTGTATATGAGCGTACGTCTGTGTGTGTGCGTGGGAAGGGGGGGGGGGGGGGTGAGTGTATATTAGTGGCGGGGGTATTACACCCTTTCACGACTACAAGAGGGCGCATGGCTTTAACCCAGAAGGGGTATATTACACTAATTGAGAGAGAAGGCAAAGACCCTTTGTACATGAAAAACTATAGGCCAATTACTCTCTTAAATGTAGATTATCAAACATTGTCGAAAGTATTAGCTACAAGGGTAAAGGAGGTATTGGAGGATATTATTCATTACGATCAGGTGGGCTATGTTAAAGATCGGAATATTGGGGAAGCGGTTCGGTTAATTGATGATACATTCTTTCAATCCTTGTATCAGGCTGTAGGCTTTTTAATTGCCGTAGATTTTGAAAAGGCTTTCGATTGCATTTCCCATAAACTTTTATTTAAAGCATCGGAACAGTTTGGGTTTGGTAAAGTTTTGTGTTCTTGGGTTAAAACCCTCTACACTAATGTTAGCAGTTGCGTGATGAACGGGGGACACTCAACAGGATATTTTGGAAGTAATAGAGGGGTAAGACAAGGTGACCCCCTATCTCCATATTTATTTGTAATAGTTATCGAATTACTAGCTCGTTATATTAGGAAAGATGAGAGCATTAAAGGGGTAGGATTCGGGAATAAAGAAATAAAGCAACTTTTGTATGCAGATGATATTACATTGTTTTTAAAAGATATGGATTCAATTAATAAAGTGAAGAAAGTTTTCAAAAACTTTGAAAAATTAAGTGGATTGAAAAATATGGATAAGACAAATTTTATGTGGTTAGGAGAGGAAAGTGATAGGCCGGGTTTACCTTTTTTGGGACATAGGGTACAACATATAAAGATCCTAGGGGTATATTTCGCACGTCATTCCAAAATAAAAGATGATTTGAACTAAAAGGAAATTTTGAGCAAAATCAAAAGACTTATCGATTGGTGGAAGCAACGAGATTTAACGATGTTTGGTAAAATTAAATTGTTGAAGATATATGCATTTTCAAAACTAAATTATGTTTCGTCTCTTATGACAGTCCCACAAAACATTTTTGAAGAAATCGAAAAGATTTCTTTTAATTTATTTGGGGAGGGAGAGACAGAATAAAACGGAAAATATTATATCAAGATTACTGCGCTGGGGGACTCAGAGTAACGAATTTTAAGATATTTATCAAGACTCAGAGAATAATGTGGATCAAACGGTTGCTCTATGGAGAAAAGTATTCAGGTTGGAAAGTAACATTTGACCACTTTTTCAGATCACTGGGGGGGGGGGGGGGTCGAATTATATTTCTTTGTAATTATGATATAAATAAAATGGACTTGAAGGGTATACCATCTTTTATAAAGACATGTTGAAGGCATGGCAAGAATTAGATAAATGCAGACACTTTAGAGAAAATAAGAATAATCCGATTATATTTAGCAATAAGTGTATATGTCTCAGCAATAAAACGTTTTTTGATGTCGAACTATTTCAGAAAGGTATACTTCAAACATCAGATATAATTGTCAGAGGTCATTTAAAACCGATCTTACATTTTTTAAATTTGGGTTTTGCAACTAAAAGCTTGCTTAGAATTCAAAAGATCTTTTCAGCAATCAGAAACGAATGGATACAAAGTGATTTTATGGAAGTGGACACTGAAAATTTTGAAATAGAATTGATGATATTTGGACGTTTACAGAAACTATGTGATATAAAATCTAGGCGGTTATATGATTACTTCATCGAAGACCTTCAAAAAAGAGTATACATTACATGTTACAGATGGCAACTGTCAATTTGATCTTGGAATGACGGAGTTGAAAGAAACATTCACAAGGATGAAATGTGCAATGCTTTGTAATAAACATAGAGGCCCGAATTCACAAAGCAAGGTTTGAGCTCAGACCAAGGTTTGAGGTCAAACCTCCTTTTGTTTCGCCAAACCTTCTTTTGTTATTTACAAACCTGGTTTGTAAATAACAAAAGGAGGTTTGGCGAAACAAAAGGAGGTTTGAGCTCAAACCCGGTCTGAGCTCAAACCTTGCTTTGTGAATTCGGGCCAGAGAGTTTCAATACAAAAAATTACAAGGGGCTGTAAATACGAAAAGAGAGCTTTTTAAATTTGGTTTTGAGTCAGACCATTTTTGTTCCTTTTGTAGACAAGAAGTAGAGACATACCTACATTTATTTTTAGATTGTCTTAAAATGAAAAGATTATGGCAGGAGGTAATTCAAAAGTTACATTTAATCGAAATTGACATTGATGATTGGAAACCCATTTTTTATGGGAATATCCAGCAATACTGCTAGAATATTTGTAATAAATTGTATCATATTTCTAATAAAGTATATCATTTTTATTTCTAGAAAAGAAGGAACTCTGCCATCTGTACAGAAAACAGTACATATGCTTAACAATTACAGAGACGAGGAATACAAAATAGCCTTCAAAAAGGGGAACTGGGGATGCACTTACAGGAATGGGAACAAATCGATGCATTTTTACATTAATGGATGTGGGTATTATTATTAGTAGTAGTAGTATTATTAGTTCTCTCTCGTGTACAGGTGTGTGTGTCGGCGTGAAGGGGGTGTGAGGTGGGTGGGCTAGGGGGGGGGGGGGGTGAAGAGTTTGTGTAGTGTGAGTTGAGGGTTTGTGAGTGTGTGATTGGGTCGGGCTAGGTAAAATTCATACCTTCCTCTATGGTTATTTAGATTATTAACTGTTACACGAAAGAACAAATGTATAAACATGTACGATCTGAGATTTGTCTTTGTTCATTGTAATTCATGAAATGTTTTTGTATCGTACGTAGATCTTTGTATTACATACTGTAATAATTCTTTTGTAATGTGAATTTTATGAGGAAGGAAATTTCCGGAACAGGTTGCATGCAATGTGTGTGTGTTGCTGTGCAGCCAACGTCTTTAAATTATACACTACTTGGGCATGTACCTTATATATATATATATATATATATATAGATATAGGAGTTGGAAGGTTACACTTTATTGGTACGAGTTATACAGACTGTTTCGCCAGAAGGCTCATCAGTAACTCCCGCCCCCCCCCCCCACTCAGTATTATTTAGGGTACGCGTATGCTTGTACCCTCTTTTGAAAAGACCCCCTATCTGAGCACTGCCAACATTTCCGAACCCCCCTTTCGCGGGCTTTTCACGGGCTTTTCCTGCCTTGGAGACCCCCCTAAATCCGGAACGCTGCTCAATGTACCCCCCTAACTCAGGACATGCAGACACCCCCCCCCCCCCCCCCCCACTCTCATCTCAGATAACTTGTCATTACTGGTTGGCACTTTTTCAAGTTCAAGTTCTTGATCATTTTGAAGCATAATTTTGTTTAGGGCTTCAATATTACACCATATCACAGACACTGATAACATGAAGGGCCTTGCATCTCAGATTTAACATTGTTAAACGATCCCTTTAATACACAGCCAGGAATACTAATGCAGCTGTGTGTGAATTAGGGTAGCCTACACTACAGTACAAAACTACATACTAGGTCTAGATTCAAGTCCCACATATTCATTTTCATGGGTGTAGGAAAATGAGTTTGAAAGTATGCGATCAAACTATAGGGCAAACTACTCACCTGAATGTGCCACCCTGTGAGCCACAGGTAGACAGCCACAATATCCACAACGAGGAGACTGTGGGTCCTGCTCAAAGACGTCCCAATCATGACAATTTTGACAGGGCCCACGCCTCATAGCCCATCTTGATGCCGAGCCTAGCCCGATATGCATGATGAGCGCGCCGTACAGACTATACGTTCTGTTGTTATCTCTCTCTCTCTCTCTCTCTCTCTCTCACACAGATTTTGATAAGTCCGTACTGCCCCTGTACTGGGACGGGAGTGCATGGGACTCAAATGTTTTTACTTTTCATAATGAAATAATCCTGAATGAGCTTTCAAAACTAGCAGGAATTTCTGAAATCTGATCGCGGGATTTCATCAATTTTTCTATGTTGAACTTCAAGATTTTTTATAACCCCCTTTTTTAATTACAAAGAGATGAGAGAAAAACACCTCCTTTTTTCAAGAAATCTCCGGGTGAAAGTCAAATACACCCCCTTTTTTTACATTTCTCGGGCCGGACTTTGTCGCACGAAAAGTACCCCTTACCGGACATTTTGGCAACACGCATGCGGTCATTTCCAAACCTGAGTGGGGGGGGGGGGGGGGGGGGGGGGGGGGGGCCCCGGGCAGTAACTAAATACATAATACAATCATGGCGAAGTTAAAAACACTCATGTGCAGTCATATATATATATATATGACTACTTGGGGACTATTTAAAATGAACACTTATTCTATTAAGTCAAAGATATTTTACTTCGATGAAAATTGTCTTTTTGTTTACGGACTCACAGACGTAATCATGGTAGGGGATTGTACAAATACATGTTTGTTCTCATCAGAGGTTTATATCAAGTGTATTTTCGATCTAGCGCCATTTTTGTCGGGCCTAAATGCCAGTTTGGGTCATAACATATTTGTTGTGCTTCAATTGCTAATGATATTTGATGACAAAAACATGTTACACATATTTTCAATGATGCTCCTTCGCGTCCTTTCCAATAAGCCAGTTTCGTAATGTAACCAAATTTAATGCATACGTCTTTGTGAAGTGCCTCAATACAAATTATTTCATTCACCTGATAAGAATAATAGTATTTCAATAGTCAGAATGCAACTGCATATATTAAGTTGTTGCCAGGTTGGACAAACATTATGGCTTGACCTACCTAGCAACACTTAATATATGCAGTTGCATTCTGACTATTGAAATACTATTATTCTTATCAGGTGAATGAAATAATTTGTATTGAGGCACTTCACAAAGACGTATGCATTAAATTTGGTTACATTACGAAACTGGCTTATTTGGTTGCGTGCATCCCATGGGCTGTATGAGCTGTAAACATTCTCAAACGATAGAAGTCAATGGGAGTTCACTTCTTTGTCCGCCCATAAATTTCTTGAAAGACGCCCTAGTTTCTTTTTATAGGCCATCATTGTCTTTGATGCAAATATCACATCAGTATGCAGTTGAGGCCTTCGAACTTTACGCTATCTGTATCATATTCATTAGCCTGACGAGTGTTATACTTCAGTTACTTTTACATTGTGCATATGGAAAAGGTATGCTTTGCAAGATATTTCAATCTGATGCTCGCCTTTGCCTTATGTTTTTCAACAGAATAATTACCATTCTTATGCAAATCTTAACCTATCAAACAGAAGAAATCTTTAAGATTCGAAGTATAGCCAGACGTATGGTACAACGTAATGTATTACATTCACTAGGTATCGAAACAGATATGCATTTCTCAGAACTATCTTATTCCCATTCCAATACCAATTATTGTTATGGTGTGTCGATACGGTTCACGTTTCAGCTGATTATGCATTTGTCATCAACGATTGATATGCAAATAGTTCTTATGCAAATGTTACATTCATGAAATGTTTTTGTATCGTACGTAGATCTTTGTATTTCATACTGTGATAATTCTTTTGTAATGTGAATTTTAAGAGGAAGGAAATTTCCGGAACAGGTTGCATGCAGTGTGTGTTTGTGTTTGTATGTGTGTTTAGGTGTGTGAAAGCAGGGGCGGATCCACGTAGCAATTTTTCCGGCCCGGCCCCCCCCCCTAGCCCCAAGAAACGATAAAAAAATATAGGATAATAACGTAAAGTAAACCTTTATTGAAACACAAAACAAAAGCGCCCCCCCCCCAAAAAAAAAAAAAAATAAAAAATAAATAAATAAATAAAATAAATAAATAATAATAATGATAATTGATTCACCGACCGGCTGAGTCGGCGCTAAATTTTTCCTCCAAAACTCGATCAAAAAAGGGAAAGAAGAAAGGTGCTCCCCCCCCCTCGACGCTAAATTTACTATTAAGATTTGGCTCCCCCCCCCCTTGTCGCCGGATGGATCCTCTGCAGGCGCGGATCCACGGGGGGGGGGGGCTGACGGGTCAACAACAGCAAAAAAAAAAAAATCATTTTTTTTTTTTTTTTTTTTTTTAATTATTAAAAAAAAAAAAAAAAAATCTCACGAAGAAGGCCAAAAAAAACCCAAAAGTGGTCTTACCCACCCCCTCCCCCGCTTATTTACCGGCTGGCTGAGTCGAATTAAAATATTTCCTGAAAAATTGGACAAAAAAGTGCCTCCTACCTCCTCCCCCCCCCCCCCCCCCCCCCCCCCCCCCCCCCCCCCCCCCCCCCCCCCCCCCCCCCCCCCCTCCCCCCCCCCCTCCTGCTTATTCACCGGTGGTTGAGTCGCAACTAATATTTTCTCACGGATTGGGCCCCCCCTCTTCCCGCCGGCTGGATCCGCCACTGTGTGAAAGGGGGTGTGGTGTGGGCGGGGGGTGTTATGAGTTTGTTGGTGTGAGAGTGTTGTGACAGGATGGTAATATGTAACTTTAAACCTTTCTTCTTTTTTTTCTCTATGTCCATTGATTGATGTAACTCATGAAATGTCTTGTATCAAAGATCTTTTTTTTAATTGCTTATTTTGATAATTTCTTGTTATGTGAATTTCTTGTTATGTGAAATTATGAGGAAGGAAATAAAATATCATTTAAAACAAAAAAAATTGGGTAGGGGTAGGTCAAATCTATCTCACCTGACATGCAGGTACATCAATGTTATGATAATACCAAACAAGGCAACAAAGGCAAGCAGTATGCCCTCAGCGATAGTGATGGCCACTTCTGAAGAAGAATTAAGAAAAGAAACATTATAGACAATGTACAAGGCTGTAAAAATTTGCAATGCGCAAAAATCATATTTTACCTAAACCTTAAAGTCAGTAACCCATATGGAAACCTATATAGAACCATAACAATCTTTTTTTATTTATTATATGAATTTTCATCTTTAATTTCTTTTTCTTCATCTCGTTGTATAGGCTAGAGGCAGACCCTAACCAGTTTTATTACTTCATTTTTAAAATTAATTCACAAAATGAAAAGCACAATCATAAAAGCTATGATTTTTTTTTTTAAATCATTACTATTGCTTTGTTATTGTTTTAGTTGTTCTATTTTTGTTAATGTACGATGCGGCTTTCCAGTGTTGCGTACTGGAATTGAGGGAATGATGCAAACATTATTGATCATAATCAAATATGTCGGACTTTTTCTTTTAAACATAAATGTTATAAGACCAAGGAAATTAGTTTCCATATTAAAGGTGTAGATCAGTTCTGGTCATGCGATTATATTGTGAAAGAAACGTTGTGGCATCGATCAGAAAAGGTTGATCATCTAGCATACAATTAGGCCTATTGTTGTGTACTGCAAGGTTCTGGAATCATCAAAATGATAAGGAATTTGGCCCAGACTTGGTAAAGTCACAAGCACTGTACACATAAAGATGTATATGGGACTACGCGACACGTGCGCGATATCTATCCGGTCCGGATAGATATAATAATTTACCAAATATGTCAGTTAGTAGGCGGTTTCCCGGCAAAATTTGTATCATCACGTATTAGTCAAAACATATTCTTTTACATGATTGGTAATAAGAGATTCCATTTCATTTTTTTGAGAGGGGGCGTTTCCAAAACTGGTCTATACCTTTAACGCTAACACGGCGATAGAATACAAAGATATGGCCAGACTAGAACCTTGACCACACAAGTTTGTTTCATAAGTGGTCTTTATATTGAGGTTCCACCTAATATAGGTTCGAGGTATATGACTATTGGACACAATTGACTTTATATTCAAAGACGTATTTATTTTATTTTTAAAGAAAATAATTAAAAAAGTCTTGGGAGTATACTGCTATTCACTCTTCCTTTGTGAGAGATACCAGATACATTAATTACTTTACTGATTAAATAATAAAACAAACGACTTTCAAAGGACTGTGGGTACGACTTTGGGAAAAACTTTCAAGAAATCAACTTATATACCCAATTGTAGTGCCTCTGGAAGTGTTTGGATTTTGTAACATGTCATATTAATTTTCACTTATTAGCAAAATTGAGACGGACAATTAAGACATTTGAAATTGCCTTATATAAAAATGGATTTCTCGAAAGTCTCTGCGATTGTGTTTAATATAACGTACCTTGGCGGACTGATGTCTTAGGAGACGTAGCCTCCTGCTCCAAAGTGGTTGGCAAAATTTCCACTGCGTAGAAGAAATTTATTATAGGAAAGGACAGAAAAATAAGCAAATCGTATTAAAGGTACTATGTCCCATTTGCAGGCCAAAAAAATGAAAAAGTTAAAATTCCAACTGCATTTGAAAGATAATACTAATTTAGAACTTCCCTAAAAAAGGTGGGGCTTGAAAATGTCTTCAAGTGGGAAAATAACGACTATTAGTTGTCAAATCGACTTTAGGGCTATAGAGCCCAAAAGTAATAGTCTTGATTTTCAGACAATTGTACTGAATGGTCGTACGTTTTATGCTGCGCAAAGATTCAATCAGTTTAATCTTGGCCATCACAAGAAGTGGGTTATTGATGTAGACAAATGCTCATGTACCCTTTACAACTCTTTTCATGTATGTTATTACCAAAGAAGAAAAAAGCCAGTCAGTCACTCAATAGTGTCTGACAGTGAAGTCTAGCAAGTAAACGGGTTTCCTTGCATAATTTGAATATGAGGACACTGCTAACGTTTAAATTTCACAGATAGGACATACATGACATATTCATAATTCCTGCAAAGTTATACAGCATTTGAGGTTGGCTGCAAAAGGGACATAGTACCTTTAATAGAAACATTGCTTTTATTTTGATATGATAATTTTTATTATTTTTTATTATTGTTAATTCATCATTATTATCATTATCACTACTATCGTTATTTGTATTATTATTTTCGTTATTATTGTTAATCTTATTATTATTATCACTGTTCATATCATGATTATTATCATCGTTGTTATCATCGTCATCACCACCATTATAGTAATAATTATTATCTTTTTTATTATTATCATAGGCTGCATTTTAAATAAAGAGAACTATCAATACAAATTAGCAAGTGAAATCATTATTGAATATTACATCCTCCGGGCGACTACTCACAACGATACCCCCTAGCAATCTGAACAACAGTTACTGTAGCAAAGGAAGGAAGGAAAAAGGTGGCTGCACCAATAAAAGGAAGCGCCATGTAATACCGGAGCATCATTTCACTACATGATCAATACGCCTACTAAATTTATTAGGGAAATCAACATTTAAAACAAAATGTCCCATCATAAGAACAGTTTTTATATTTGAAGTGTTGTTCCTATTATTTTTTAAACAAACTTGGAAATTGCCAAATTATTATGGTGATAAATCCTTTCCAGTGTCAATTTAAAATCTTCCCTTTGGAGGCACAATAAAATTGCCGTCATCGATTTCTTCAATTTTCACAGTCCGTGAAGTTTGGTCACGCACAAAATATAGACAGGTCATCATACTTAAACATATAGGTTCAGCAGTTTCCATATGGATTATGTCGTAATTCGCTGATACTCAGACTTGGTGTGAATAGCATTAATGGTTTACAAGTATCGCACGCAGCGAACTGGATTTTCCCGCAAGAAATACACCCCTTTCCCCCTGTCATTCAGAGAGAGAAACCCGCCTTGTTGACGACCATGATCGCAATTGCTTTGAGTCTTACCAGTGTTAACATCCACATGACCCGATGTTGGTGCAAACGTAGAAGAAGTAGATGTAGAAGAAGTAGATGTAGAAGAAGTAGATGTAGAAGAAGTAGATGTTGTAGCAGTAGTAGTAATAGTAGTAGTAATAGTCGGACTCGTTTCAGCAACCGTAGTAGGGGGTCCCGTTGGCTTGAAAACTATGAAATTTTGTTTTTTCAGTAGAAATAAGTACGACCAAAGATTTATTATATGTACATAATATTATAATGAAGCTTGACCCTTGTATTTTCGGGCACGTACACGAAACCAGTAGGCAATCAGGAAGACGGTCGTATATTTAGGACAAGAAATATCCAAAAATGGACTGACAAGATTAACATTCTGATTAAATAATTCAAGCTATTCTAACACAATTTCTTCCACAACCTCGATTAGCCTGTTTAACATGATAAGCTGCAATGCAAAGGCAAATGATATACTGTACTAAATTATTGCACTAGAAATGTGTAGGTTTTCCTCGCCTTCAACAATTAGAATAAATTACCTAAACATACATCAGTTACCAATCTCTTTACATTATAGCCTATAAAACACCAAGAAGACCGACACCAGACCAAAGATAGGCTGAACGAAGAATTGCATTACCCCCGAGTGGCCAAACATCCGGCGGTTAGGAGACGTATGGGATCGGTCCCACTGCCGATCAAACCAACCCAACCAAGCCCAATCAAGCCCGATCACCCATTTTTCCACGACCAATCCCGACCATTATGCCTAAACACAAGCTCTTCCCGACCGCTATTCGACCATTCACGCCCCACATTCGACCATTGAAGAATCCTTCACAACGTATAGTCGACCACAACTTCGATCTCTTCTCGATCATTCCGATCTACATACAATCCCAACGCGATCCCTACCAGACCAACTAGACGTACACATGATCTCTACACAATCTCGACCCGAGCAGATCGACCTGTTCGAACAGGGATCCAAGATGACTCTTGAATTGAGTGGTTGCACAAAATATTATCGTCAGCTGATGGTACAGTACTGAATTTTAATCAGCGTTCAGTTCATATCAGATACTCAAGAGATGTAAATCGAACATTTACAGTTGTGGGCAGTGGCGGATCCAGGGGAAAAAGAATGTGTGCTAAACGAAACGAAGCCACTGAACGAAATATCTGACGACGTAATTTTCCAATTTCCGCCCCCCCCCCAAAGGCTCATCTGACCGTGATTAAATGCCTTGAAACTCCTGAGCTTCCGGGGGCTCTGCCCCCTGGACCCCACCTAGGGCCCTAAGTTGGACGGCTGGATGCTAATCTGACGGTAATTTAACGCTTAAAACCCCTGAGATTCTGGGGTCTCGGCCCCCAGGACCTCACGCTAATTAGTGTCCTGCCAGTGTTACAAATAAGGTATCAAAATATTCTCATCAGTTTCTGACCGTAATTTTTTGCCCAAAACCCCTAAGCTTCCAAGGGCTCCGTCCCCTGGACCCCACGCCAATTCGTGACCTGCCAGTGTCACAAATAAGGTATCAAAAATATGCTCATCTTCTGTAATTTATTGTATTAAAAACCCCTGAGCTTCTGGGGGCTCCGCCCCTAGACCCCACACCAATTTGCGTCCTGCCATTGTCACAAATAAGGTAACAAAATATGCTCATATGACAGTAATCTAATGCCTATACTCCCTGAGCTTCTGGGGGCTTCACCCCTTGACCCCCGCCGACAAACGTTCAAGCGGGGCCTGCATGTAAGAGTTGGGTGTTTGGGATTTTTTTGTCTATCCCCCCAAACGTTTTTGGCACTGCCGGTGTCACCATTACGTACCAATATTTGGCTCGCATAATTTCAAAGCCCCCCTAAGAAATCCTGGATCCGCGCCTGCGTGTCGCAGTCACATTTTTTTGTTTATTTGTTGTTGTTGATTGATTGATCGATTTTATTTCATTTCATTTAACAATTGTTTGCACGATAAAGAACATAGTTGACAAAGCTATATAAAAAAAAATAAATAAAACAGGAACCTACTGGAAAGCATAGCTTGTTTTTGTAGGTTCCCAAAAATAAATATAATATGAACATTATTTTCATAAATACTTTTACTACCAATTCTAGAAGCGATTAACTTAATTAGTATCAATATACCATTACGAAGAAAATGTGATTAGATCAGCGCGTAAATGTGTCCTTGGTTGAGTTGCGATCGGAAAGATCGAGTGCGGTCGAGAAGTGCTCGGGATGTGATCGAGAAGTAGTTAGTGGTATGACTGAGGTTTTACACAGGATGACCTCGGTCGGGTTGGAGTCGGTTTAAAATCGGCCCTCGGGTAGTGATGTAACTGAAGTATAATTTACAAGTCATTCATTCATTTTTGGCAATACTTTGTATTCCGTCTGGTACATCCAGTTAAATAATAGTCGTGCAAGATGTTAAGATATATCTCAAAGAATAGACATACTCACTTCTAAAGACAGCTATATATTCTGCCGCACCACAGCTATCGGTAGGGTCTCCTGAACATGGGATCGAACAGTTATCATCTGATGCCATTCCATGTCGAGTATAGTTATCACTTGCTTCACCGCAGAAACATTCGTTTCCATTTTGAACTCCACCGTATACATAGTTGGCTCTGATAGAGCTATTACAAAACTGGATGCAGTCGGAAATGGTCAATTCTGGATCACGGATTAAACTATCACCGGTAAAAACTCGATCATTCCATAGGTCTACAAAGCATCCAAGATAACTTTCACCTGTACACAATTAGAAAAAATAGCATTGTGCTATATGATACCATACGCTTCCTGCATTTTCATGGTCTTTCTCTGATACAACATGTAATGTTAAGTTATTAGAAAGTAAAAATGAAAGCAATAAAACGATACTGAACTAACTCTCTGCACTAGCGGTACTGTTTATTGTTCAGCGCCATCTTATGGTCAACTTACCAACAGTGCGTAATCCGAGATCTAATTCCCACTAAATTCACAGAGAGCTCGATACAAGAACCAACAGCGCAGCTTTTGAAGCAGTAGTTTACGGGACCATATTGCTTCAGCTGACCTGAGTTGGCGCTAGAGGGGATTTTGCGGTAGACCTTTTAGTACAGCATGGCTTTAAATATCTACACTGTTGGTCATAATGGTGGAATATTTATTTTTACCCCTATTTATTGAATGATTTTGACAATGATTTATTCCTAATAGATCTAGATAATAGTATACATTCCCAGATGTTATTGAATGACAATTGGGGAGTGTTTGTTTTGCGTGACTGCTAAATCATGTGTGTGCTACTATGCTAATCAACTAGGGGACCTACGTCCATAAGTCATAACTGACAGTAATGGGGATTAATGCCTCATAAAAGGGCACTGATATAGCACATCGACACGGTTTTGATCCTGGGGGCTCACAGTAACTAGGCCATTGCTTAGCCAATGAATCATGACTATATACGCAGCAAGCGTTAGGGTACGTCGACGCCCCCACAAAAACAAAAAAAAAACAAAGAAAATGCAAAACATTTTCAATAATTCATTGCATTTTCTCCCAGTCCCCAACAGGAAAAATTCCTCTGTAGGGCCATGCATTATGGTTCAAGGCATGCCCACATAGAAACAAAAATTATGTTTGGGTTCGGGGCAAAATGCAATGAATTATTGAATATTTATTGCATTTTCTTTGATTTTTTGCTTTTGTGGGGTCGACGTACCCTAGTGCCCGCTGCGTACAGTCATGATTCATTGGTTAAGCAATGGCCTCGTTACTGTGAGCCCCCAGGATCAAAACCGTGTCGATGTGCTATATTAATGCCCTTTTATGAGGTATTAATCCCCGTTACTGTCAGATATGACTTAATGACGTAGGTCCCCTAGTTGAATAGCATTGTAGCACACACATGCTTTAGCAGTCACGCAAAACAAACACTCCCAAAATGTCATTCAATAAAATCTGAGAATGTATACTATTATCTAGATCTATAAGGAATAAATCATTGTCAAAATCATTCAATAAATAGGGGTGAAAATAAATATTCCACCATTATGACCAACAGTGTACTTATCACAGATGGGCCACGGGAGACACGTTACCCGACATCGAATGGCAAAAAGGAAAGAAAAACGATTATAGAGCAAGGAGCTAGATTGCTCGAAAATGCTCTTCAGAAGTTTTACACTAATCTGTGAATTAGGAATGCGATGACAAAATTATATATGATAAGCGACATCTGTTGTAAGAGGTGCGTTAAATAATTATCAAAAAACGCTTTGGGATGATCCGATCTGCGTCCTTTGTGTAGTGTAAAGCAGAGAACAAAAAAAACAAAAATAGAGATAGAAGTAAAAGATAGAAGATGTACAGAGCAAGAGCCAGAGGTAGTATGTTTGTGTGTCCATTTCACTTTAAAATGTAACATTTTCCCATGCAAATTCGGACATGTATATCCCCTTCCGGCCTGGTAAACCTGCCCCTTCAAATTTTGGTTCTGTTAAAAATATAGTTTGGAATACCGTCAACTTCATGCAAACAAATTACCAGAAACCACAAGTTGCCCAAATCATTTTGGGTATTTTGATGAGCAAATAACATTTCAGAGATCGCTCGCTCACTTCGGTCGCTCACTTCGGTCTCTCACAAAATTTAGAAAGAGGAAACTTTCAGGCAGCGAGGTCCATGAATATCCCCATACGATGATATGACAATATTTGGGCACCCCACTTCCCGAATATCGTCACGTTTCAGGCAGCATGGCGCCGAATATAATGTAGGGCTGCTGTTCTAACAAATTCCTAGCACTCTTTACAGAGATGAAGCCCAGTAGACATGTTGTAAGGCTAACTGACCAGGTTTTAATGTTTAAATGCATTACTGCGTTCTATGTAGCACTCCACATACATTCCATGTAAATTAGAAGAAACATATTAATATTCATATAGTCAAATACAGGTATAAATCAACATCACAAAATATTCTGGAATATTCAAATATAAACAAAGGTATATATTTAATATTCATAGTATATGTAAATTATACTTAAGCTTGACTGCATCTGGTGAACATTGAAACCAATCAGAGAGAGAGAGAGAGAGATAGACAGATGAAAGGATGGTGGATGAAAAGGGTGAATGTGAATGAGGGATGAACTATTAGTATGAAAGGGATGAATTATGGATATGAAGGGGAGTTTTGATAAGAAGTTCAAAATAAATCCCTACAATAACCTTATTTATTGCACTTTTATATTGAAATTAAATTTATTCTACAAAACAATTTTTCTCTTCCACGTTTGTTTCCCTTTTTGGAATATCGGGAAAATCAAGATGACTCCTGGAATCAAGATGAGGAAATATTTTTTTTTAATTAGTGTATTATTTTTTTGAATTTGTATTTTCCCCCCAAAGTAGGGCGTTGTATTTCATGATAATGCAGTTTACATTTTTCTTCATAACAACAGCTAATGAGTGATAATAACAATGACTGGATGCAACATTTAATAATAAGACAAATACCGTGTATATGCCACTGACAGTAAAAGATTGAAAGAGGACCTCAGGTGAGAATGCCAATAATATACATCACAGTGCCAGTCAGCATCTACCGACCACGCTCCAACAACCCAACAAGCCAGAACAATAGATCCGGTCCAGTAGCTCCATTGTTCTGGTTCGGTAACTCTATGGCCCGAATTCACAAAGGAGGTTTGTCGACAAACCTAAGTTTATGTGCGTCATATGACGCGTTTCGACGCGTTTTTACAAACCTTGGTTTGTAAAAATCAAAAGGAGGTTTGTCGAAACAAAAGGAGGTTTGTCGACAAACCTCCTTAATGAATTCGGGCCTGCAGCTCTCGCCCGTCGAGCGGACAGAGAATCTGCGGTTCGTGTGCAAAATCGAGAAGCTACTATAGTAACAGCAGGGTGACCGCTGAGGTACTGAAATCCAGAACGGGTTTTGGCAAAATCTACGGGCGTTTTAAATGATCATTGACAAGTAACGAGTTTGACTGTGATTATATCAATTCAAAACATGTAGTTTGTAAATATCTATGACTTATGTTTTATATAAGCCTACACAAAAAATAGAATGTAATTTTACAAACACATTCGAAATTTATTTAAAGAGAATATCATGGAGGGTAATGTTTAAAAGTATCACCTCTGGAAAAAATGGTTAGTTATTCAAAAGAACGTAACTAATTTTGCGATATAAGTCCAATTTATGTGTGTTTTGTAAAATAATTATGTGTTTGTGTAAGTATTATTCAATTGATACATGTTGGGGAAAAAAGGGTAAAAAGAGTTTTACTCATTGAATTAACCCCAGAAAATCAGGGCAATTATTTGTATCACTTTTAAACATATCCAAGGAGTCTCGAAAAGGGCAAAAAATATGTTTCCCTGTACCACCCCTGACACTTTATATCGAGAATTGTGAATATATCAAAACAGAATATTTTAAGAGTGTTGGAAATGTGCTAACATAAACATGATCATGTATTTTATGTTTGGTATTTTTTTAATTATATATTTAAAGTACTAATTTTTTCATAAATGTTTGTTTTTATCTGCCACAATAGTTTTCGGCCGTGATGATTATTATCTGTGTCAAGCCATTATGTATGGAAATTATTTCTTTAATTATTTGTATATGATATATGGATATACTGTATATGATGGAATTTGTTTTGAAAATAAAGAACCCTGTGGAAGGGAAAACAAAATATGGCCTTTCTTGTTTTAATATTACCCCGACTTCTCAGTTAGCGCTCCCCGGGGAGCATTTCGGCAAGACGCCATTTTACAAGCGCACACGAGTGTCAATCTAACCACATTAATGTTCGCATCCTACCGTTAAACCCATTTATATCATACTAACAATTTTGCAATCTAAACGAGGTCACATGATCAATGATAGATAAGTACTATCTCCCTGCGATAGGACTTTTGTACAGTTTTTCTTTGCTGCTGCCCCACTTGTCCATTGAATATAGCGCATAGCAAAGTAGGTTACTCGAAATGTCAATGTCAATGTCAAATGAGCGCGCATGGACTTTATTACATGTATGCATGTTGTGCTTTGTAAAATCTAACTGAAGCCAAACCGTCTGCAGAATCAGTTTTTTTAATTATGTAAAATTCACTTTGAATAGACCTTATTGCCGATGTGGGATATAAAACAAATATTAACCTCCTTTACTCGGGCAATTGATACAAACTATCATCGCCACGGTGATCTCGGGGCTACCATCATCCCAGCCCCGAGATCACCTCGGCGATGATAGTTTGGACCAATACCCTCGTAGTCGATTAATATTTGCTTCTTAGCACCTGGGTGGAGAGAAGCAATGTATGTAAAACCCCTTGCTTAAGGATATAAGTCTCGTGTCAGGGGTCGAACTAACGACCTTCGCACATGCAGGTTAGTGTTTAAGCCACTAAACTACCCCTTTCTCCCCTGATATTAATGAGCTTATGATACAGATTTCTATGTTCAGTAAACTGAACTTATATTACCATGACACGAAGCTGCTCCTGATGTTGAACACGTTAGACTTGGAAAGAACTCACAATCATCGAGATTTGCTTCACCTGAAGAAGACAAAAGAAGAAAAAGAAACGCTTCGGAATTAACTTGCTTAATTTTCTCTTGCAATCAGGAGACAAGGACAATCTACAATACAAAAATTACATTTCTCAACATTAATTTTGTACCGAAAACCGAATAGTATTGTACGAACTGTGTGAAGTTGATGGTTTAAAACGGCACATAATTGTACAACTCTATAATACTACTCTTTCAGACGCGATGCCACAGTGGAAGAGGGTAGAGCAGTGGTCTGGCGACCGGAAGATCCCGGGTTCGAAACAAAGTCGGTTAGCGAATGCCCTATCTTCATTACTAAGTTCCTTGGAGAGTACTTAAGCCGTTGGTTCTTGGTTGCTGGCTCGCTTCCAGGCGTATACATGCTTCTTAGCAGGTAAATAAAACCATCTTACCCAATTAAAGTTATGGTCACAACCCTAAAAAGTAGCCTACTCGGCGGCCGGGCGGCGAGTTTTTAGTTAATTTCGCCCGAGAACCGAGCGGCGGCCGCCAGGGAACCGTTTGTTTTTAGGGCATTGTTCGGTCGCCGCTGAAATTGTAGCGCGGAGTTATGCCTAGATTACATTGGCCTGCGATAAGTCTACGGAGCCCGTATCCTGCCTGTATCGCCTTTTCCGTGCGGCCTCAGTGCGGAGAGATATAGAGAGATAGAGAGATTGTCGGCCGTAAGATATCCGTACGGATTCACGGGCTCCAAGGCCTCTACGATTTTGTTTCGCGGGAAGTTATACAAAATTTGAAAAATCGTAAGCCCGTAGACATGTCGTAGGTGGCATTGCACGATCCCCAAGGGCCTCTAGCGGAGGCCTCGCTCTTATCGTGCAGCAGACGCACGGTTTTGGGTGAAATTGGGGGGGGGGGGGGACGCTCAAAAACGTCACGGCTGCTGTAATGTCACCGCATCTTCTCCGCGCAACCTTTGAACTGAAGCTGCAAGGGCTCAGGACGATTTCCGTGCGGATGGTGCGGAGACTGCACGGCCACTGCACTGAAATTGTCCGATTTCCGTACAATCTCCAAGCAGCCTCTGTACGGATTTGACCCAGGTTACTCGCTAGGGGCAATGCAAGAAATGGCAAGATGCTCGTAGATAATGTAAACACAAACATCGTGTCCCATAGCCTCCTACGATGCCCCCAAAATTGTACGAAAAATTGTAGACCAGTTTACCGTCGGCATTACAGTTCGAGCGGTTTCTGCTCACTTTTCACTCGCCGCCAAAAATACGCTCGGTGCCCGAGCGTGTGTGTGTGAGGGTGTGTATAGGGTTTTTACAGACGTGTATCAATCACTTATTTACGTCTGGGGACCAACCTTTAAACGTCACCATCCGAAAGACGTGACTCAGTTTCGAACTCGGCTGAATCAGTTTGTAACTTCCACTTTTAGCTGAATTACAGGCGCACGCCTCAACGCCTAGTTGTTCTCCGTCGAGCGATTTAGGGGAAAAAATCGAAGCCGCTAGGTCAAAGGCTGCCGATCGGTCGCCGGCTAGTCGCCAAGTCGCCGCTGGGAAATCAGTCAGTCACTGGGCGGCGACTTCGGAAATCGATCGGCGTCCGGGCCACGTCAGCTCGAATTTACCGCGGCGTCTGTCCGATCATGGTTTGGTATATAAAGCGCTGCTCAGCGCGCTCCACAAGAGACACCAGCTAGATTTCTATCTGAAGTTTGTTTCACTGAAGAAATGCCCAAAACACGCAAGAAAACCAAAGGGCAAGTAGGGAGAAAGGGCCGCCGTAGGTACGCCTACGAGACATCCGCAGATGCCCGCAGACTAGGGTCAAGCAGCGTGATGCGACCACTGACGGAACAGAGTTAAAGTGGAGGGTTTCACTGATGCCCTCCACTTCAACTCTGTTCAATCTGTGGTGTTTGGATAATTCGCATCAACAGAGTGCAAATTGATGAGAGTGTTCTTCTCACGGACCGAACTTCCACCTTTGCATCTTGAGCTAGATGACGCAACTCTGCAGGAAGTCAAAGAGCGCAAGCTTGTGGGTGCCATACTGCAGCATAAACTACGTTGGGACAGCCATGTTCGTAATATCACAGGAAGGGCATCGAGAAAATTCTACATCATTCGGGCCCTAAAGCATTATCGCGCCCCTATGGAAGACATCGTCACAATATATGTGCTACATTCGAACTTTGCTTGAGTACTGTGTTTCAGTTTGGAATTCACCCATTACATCTGAACAGGCCAATGATACCGAGACAGTCCAGAAAAGAGCCATCCGTTTCATTTCTCATGATCGACACTACAGCCATGAACATGCCCTCCAGATTTCAGGCCTGCAATCCCTCTCTGACAGAAGAGAAAATCTTTGCCTAAGGTTCGCAGAATCGCTTTACAAGCACTTTCGCGACTGGCTCCCAGAGATGCAGATCACGAATCGACGGTTGAGACACAGTGAAAGATTGAGAGACTTTAACTGCCGAGCAGAAGGAATGAGATTTAACACTCTTCCTTTCTTGGTAAGGACTCTGAATAAACATTGTCACTAATTGTGTTTGTCTGGTATTCACTCTTGCTATAATATATAGTGAAATGCATAAAAACCCTTGTGTGGTGTATTTGTCAGTGATTGTGCAATAGGTGTTTAATCAGTGAATTTTGAAATTGATTTTCAGATATTTCATATTTAATTAATGAATATTAATAAAATTAATATTTATATTAATAGCATTAAATTGTTAATTCTCTATGTGGGCATACCTTCAAACATAATGCATGACCCTTCAGAGGAACTTTTCCTGTTGGGGACCGGGCGCAAATGCAATGAATTATTGATAATTTTAAGTTTTGTTGTATTTAAGGCATTAATACTTATTAATGTCAGTTATGACTTAAGGACGTAGGTCCCCTAATTGATTAGCATACACATGCTTTAGCAGTCACGCAAAACAAACACTGTGAAATTATCATTTAATAAATCTGAGAATTAATACTATTATCTACATCCATTAGGAATACTTCATTGTCAAAATCATTCCATAAATTGGGGTACAAATAATTATTCCACCTTTATGACCAACAGTGTACATCGAAAGCTGTTGTAACCACTGCTATTCAATCTTTGGACTGCGAGAATGGATAATATTCAATAAAATCCTTTAATCAATGGTAATATTAATACACTTTATTCGATTGTCTTTGCAAAATAAATGACTAATAGAAACAGAGTTGCTGCAAGACGCACCTTTAATTGTGCCTATAAAAGAAATACTTACCACCATTACAAAACAGCACACTGGTGGTAGTTAAATTCTGTCCATAAGGTGTGTCCTGTATTGCTCTACTTGCTCCTGCGAATCCCAACTGTCTGCAGATGACCATGACGACATCGAACCAGTATAATCTTCCACATGTTGTCTCCCATGTTCCATTGTCTATCCTGATCTCAACTGTGCCTTTATTGGAGGTTGGACCACCAACAAGGCGTACATCTGTAACAGTAAATAAACAAACAAACAAGGAGTAATGGTTATTAAAATATTGAGAACTGTCAGCAGTATTCTTATACAAGTATCATGATTATACTCATAAGATTCACTATACATATATGTAAACAGAAAAGGTTTTCATGATGTTAATGCAAATGCGTATTTAGAATAACTTGCTCAATGAAGGGACGAGGGGCAGTTTGCCCCCCTTCCAACATATTTCAGACAATGAGAACAAATTTAAAACTGACTGAAGTGAGGAAATGATTTCAAGGTAAATAATGGAAAAAATGCTGTTAAGACCTCACTAATTATAGAATACATTTTTAAAATGTATGAATTGAAATCATCAACCATAATACGAATACATTGTGCATGCGTAATCTAAATATTAAATGTATCTGTCTAAAACTGCCATTCAAAAGGAACTATGGACAGAATGTTTGCTCGCTTGCTTTGTCCATATATGAATATGCAAATAACTTTAAATATAATGGGTTGAATTTATATTTGTTGACACTAAAATAAGTATTGCCCCCCCCCCCCAGGCCCCCGGTCTGAAAATATCAGAGACCAGAAAAATATAATGGCACGAGGGAAATTCTAAATTTGGATGTGAGTATATGTTATATTGAATAAGAAAGTCATACAATACAATTCATGTATTATTTGTTATACAACATTGAGGGTATTTAATTTGCAATCATTTGGATTCAGGCCCTCACGATTACTTTCAAGTTGCCTTCATGTCAGATGCGCGCAGATAAGACAATGTAAACAATGTATGGTGCGCAGTTAATTTCCCTTTTGTAAGCGTTTTATAGACGTATGTTCCCGTTGTTTGTGTTTACTGTCACAGGTTTTACCCGTTTACCGCTTAGCTGTTTTCAGTAGAGAGGTCTGACATTAACCAATACTTTGCAATGATATTTTTAAAGGTGAAATTTAAACAATAATATATTTGTGTATTTTCCCCTATTTTTGGTATACTCGGACAACAACTAAAAGGGAATAAAATTAATACTTATGTCAATATATAATTGGACCTATGTATCCTATCTGTAAACTCATTGTCCGTGTATTTATATAACTGTCTATGTTGATTATGGAATAAATTATACAATTCATTGAAATCTGGCTATTTCAATTGCTAATTCAAATCAAATCTCACCTGTTATCACGCTCCTGACGAGGGAATTACCGAGAAAGACAACAATAATCTCGATAACAAGAATATATCTTCCTTTTGAGACCATTTTCAGATCACGCTTTGTATCACTCCTTCATTTGGTGTAAATCCGTCAATCAATGGAATTATCTGGAAAGCGAACACTGGAATATGAATCCTTTTTCATCTTCAATATATGTACATGTACATGTACATGTATATTTTTTTGTGATAGGGGTGGGAACACATGAGCCCATGAACGCTGGCGTACTGATGGGGGGGGGGGGGGGGTGATGTATTTCTTATTCGAAACAAGTGATTTACAAATGTTGATGTTGTGACATGATTTTCCGGCATTTTTTCTCCACTTTTTTATAAGTCATACCTTTTTATGCGTTTGTTGGAAAATAAGAAATTCCCAAATTACAGTCAGGCGAAATACGGTTATTTAGAAGCCTTTATGTCATGGTCTGCAAAGTGGCTCGGCTCGAGCCCCCCCCCCCCCCTCCTTTTTGAAAAAGTATGTTAAAGAGAAAAAGAAAGAAAGACGAAGAAAGAAATAAGTGACCTGCCAATGTCACAAATAAGGGTTAAAAAATGCTCATCTGACCGTAATAAAATGCTTAAAACCCAAGAACTTACGGGGGCTCCGCCCCCGGATCCCACCAAGGGACCTAAGGCGGGCCCATGAATGCTCATCTGACCGTAATTAAATACCTTAAACCCCCGAACTTCCAGGGGCTCTGCCCCCTGGACCCCAACAAGGGCTCTAAGGCGGGCCCCTGGATGCTCATCTGACCTAATTAAATACCTAAAACCCATGGGCTTCCGGGGGCTCTGCCCCTGGACCCCACCAAGGGCCCGAAGGCGGCCCCCTGGATGCTCATCTGACCGTAATTAAATACCTAAAACCCCTGAGCTTCCGAAAGCTCTGCCCCCTGGAACCCCACCAAGGGCCCCAAGGCGGGCCCCTGGATGCTCATCTGACCGTTATTAATACCTTAAACCCCTGAGCTTCCGGGGCTTTGCCCACTGGACCCCGCCAATTGCCCTAAGGCGGCCCCCTGGATGCTCATCTGACCCTAATTAAATACCTAAAACCCCTGAGCTTTCGGGGGCTCTGCCCCCTTGACCCCACCAAGGGCCCTAATGCGGGCCCCCTGGATGCTCATCTGACCGTAATTAAATACCTAAAACCCCTGAGCTTCCGGGGGCTCTGCCCCCTGGACCACACAAAGGGCCCTAAGCCGGCCCCTGGATGCTCATCTGACCGTAATTAAATACCTAAAACCCCTGAGCTTCTGGGGGCTCAGCCCCTTGACCCCCTGCCGAGGCTCATGCCCTGGACCCCACGCCAATTTACGCTCTACCTAGCTGATTGATAATACTCCACTTTGAAAAACGTCCCGCGGGACCTGCATGTAACGTGTAAGACTGGTGGTGATGCAGGTTTTTCGTCTGCCCCCCCCCTTCTGAACTTTTTTTCTCATTACGTGACTGCCCCTGGAATGTGAGCCCCCTGGAATGTTTGCCCCCGCAATCCCAAACTGCTTCCGGCGCGCCTGCATACAAATCAGAAAGGCATACAAAAGAAAGTTTAAATGAAATCGGCCAAGAAATGACAAAGATTTTTTGAAAGCTGCAATCTCTAGTCCTATAGGTATGGGCATTTCAAAAAATGCTTAATTGGTAATGTCTCTGTGGTGTATAGTGGCGGACAACTTTCCATTTTATCAAAAAGTATTCTTCGGGATTTTCTTTTCTTTCTAAAGGACCTGTACTAATATACTCTTCATGATATATTTTGAGTAGTGCACTTGGGAGATAAATAGAACAGAAGTAATGATATTTTTGTACTCAACAAACGAGAGAGTAATCCGACACTATGTAACAATCTACTAACAATATTGCCAATTTGAGATTCGCATAGCTGTAGTGATCTCATATTACAAACATTCATATTTTCGTACTATTGGTTCGATTCATTTTAAACTTTCGCTTTTCATTTTCTCTGATTTATCTGCTTTCATTCAAATGAACTTTATTTATTTATTTATTTTTTATCAAAATATGATCACTTCTCCTAATCTATAACTAATAGAGTCTACACTGTAGGAGGCGAGCTGAAGTGCGCCCTGAGCCCCTAGCATGCTATAACATGGGTCTGTGTAATATCTACATGGACAAGGTTTCCTATAAAAAAATCACTGAACAACATATTTCTCAAAATAAACGTAGAAATTAGTTCCATTCTTCTAAATTCAAAGAACTCATAGTCATTATCATATACTCACATTATTTATTCCTCGCAATGCAAAAGGACGTTTCGATGTGATTCGTTATTCAATGTCAGTGCGTTTGCTTTTCGGTGTTTCTCAACAATCGTTTTCAATTTGACAGAGTACGATATACAGTATGCTGTTAAGTTCAAACATGTTAAAGGGATTGTCGTTTATTCAAAAGACTCGGGAAATGAATATCACTCCCACCTATTTTAATTAGCCGTATAACTGAAAAATGGAAGATGAAACTAAAACAAATTAAAGACCATTTTGAGCTCAGTCAGTAATGACGAAGTGTATACTTGTCGGTGCAATCAGTACTTATATTTTCCCTTCTACTATGACTTTATAACTCCTAGGTCACCATGCAGTTCTCAATTCTACTTTTGGCATTTCACTATATTGTTATCACTTTCATTTTACTATATGGAAATAGGAGATTTGGCCTCGATATTAAGTTTGCTCCTTTAAATGCAGAAATGATTGACTATAATATTGCAAAGAGAAGTAACTGTGTTTGATTATCTGTGGTTAGTACCATGCAATAATGCTTTTACACAATAGTGTACCAAAGTGCAAACATCATAATATTTGCTCGTCGTTCAAGTTACTGGTTGCAAACAACAAAGTCCTCTCATGAGGTTCACCGCGACATCATTTAAGCTACATACTTGAGCAGGGTAAATTCAATGTTTGTTGCCGGCGTGATCACTACGCCATGAAACCAGCAACCTTGAAAACTTGGCTAGTTTGACGTCACACTTCGGTACTCTATTATTTGCTATAAGGGACTTTTATATTTGCACGAGAACGTGCTATGTGTGACGTCCTTTTAGGCCCCCAATGTTCTAATTGTAGCTACTTGCTCCCCCTATATAGAAAACTTCCCCAATCGGTGCCTGTTGATCCCCCATGATCCTCTTTTTCTTATGTTAGTTGAGAGCTGAGTTGATGAGATAGCCACCTGTCAGTGACCTCGCTGTGCAGTCCAATCCCTTCTGGCCCAGTACTATTGACGGTCTTAAGGCATTTTCGGGCACATTGCCTTAAAAGGATGTCACATGTGGCATTCCACGTTCTCGTCGTGCAAATCTAAAAGTCCCTATTGTACTGCACAGGACTTCCTCGATTCAAAGCCATGGTTTTCGTCTTGTGAATGGTTTGGCAAGATCATAATGCGGTCAGTGATTCTCACGTTCATAGATTCCCTAGTCGAAAAGAATATGATTTCTAGTGTGTTTTTTTTAATAAGAAAATAAGTTATAAATAGTCTAGTTTTCTAGGAAATATCATAATAATAGAGAGAAAATAGCCAAAATACATATTTTTTGCATGTGAAAAAAGACCAGGGTAGTTTCATATTAGTGGCGTGGTGTTGTGTGGGTCCTGTGATTGATCAAGAAGGCCTTCTGGTGTCTAGGGTGGAGGGGGGGGGGGTGTCACATTTACTGGTTGAATATGTGATTATGAGTTTAATAGGAGAAGGTGTGGGAGTGGTCGTATCATCTTAATTCTTCTCATGTTGATTTTCCATATCCTCTCACTTTTTCTCATTCTATCTCTCTTTCTCTGTCGATCTCTTTCTCTCAGGCTAGGTATCTTAATGAGAGGAGGTTATTCGATGATAGTTTGATTTTTTCTTCATATTTGTGTTAAGGTTACGCATCTCATATTGAAAGAATATTATGCAAACCTTACAATAACAATTACCTAGTCTGAAAATGATTTCTATAGGCAAAATAATAAGATATGGAAAAGGGTCTCTCTTAAGTTAATTTCTTGAAAGACTTTACGATCGTGATCTATTATAATGACTGCTATTAGAGGAATAATTGTGTGATAGGCTCAAGGGACGTTGCATCCTGCTATCACCCCGAGGCGTGCCGAGGGGTGATAGCAAGATGCAACATCCCCAAAAGCCCATAAAATAACCATTCCTCGAATGTTAAAGCATTCATTATATTTTTTATATACCGTATAAAAAGGTCATAGAATACACGTGCGACTTACCAATCATGGTAATCAAGTTTGTGTACGCTATCGAGGTCTGTGTTATTAGGGACTTTTAGATTCTGCACGACGAGAACGTGGACTGCCCTTTTAAGGCAATGTGACGTCCTTTTAAGGCACTGTCAGTGACATCACATTGCCTTAAAAGGGCAGTCCACGTTCTCGTCGTGCAGAATCTAAAAGTCCCTAATAACTTGCAGGTAGACCTAGTCTTCGAATATTTTTACAGAGAAGTTCACGGAGCTTTTGGTGTTCTTGCTGTCCGCAGAATTAATCAAGTCTTGTAATTGATCATCATCAATAAGTTCAAATCTAGGAAGAGTCTCTTCATCCATTTTTATTTGGTCATGTCATATCAAATCAAATCAATTTAAATCATAACAAATCAAATCAATCAACTCAATTTACATTGAAATAAAAATCCAGTTTAAATTTATCATCATGTGGATGACACAAACAGGTACAATTCGAAAAATCATGACAACTTAGAATCATTTATAAACAGGAGAGTGCATGAATATAATATTCACTTTGACTTTGCATTGATTAAGCACGGCTCATTGCCTCAGCCATATTGGCAAGCCGATCGGGACCACATGTTATGTCGTCACCGTGACTGCGGCAAATTTGACCCCTAGCTATCGCCCCGCGATTTGGGGGAGGAAAATGAAGCTTTAGTTTGCCTTTGTGCAACACTGAAATGAATAACAATTTAAAGGGATAATTTAGTTTTGTTGCATAAGCTAGGCGCTACAAAGTTTTTTTTTGCGTGAGATAATGACAAACTTAGTTTCAAATTTGAAAGAATATACAATTTAAATGACAATGTCATCTTTGTTTTTATCAAAATCGGTTCAGAAACGGCTGAACAATCCATACATATAACCATTGATAATATTTGTGGTGCCCCTCAAATATTCGGTAATTTTGAACCACCGTTGAAAAACGAGATAGCGCCTTATACGTTTGTTATTCCAGCCAATGTCAATATTGGCTTTTTGTTGGATTTTTCGTGTTGGTTATAATACGCACAACCAGCCGGCTCGTGTCTTGTTATTATTAATCAATTAATTATTTAACAGTCAACGTATTTTTTGAAAGTGAAGCTGAATTCACATTGTTGGGTCTAAAATTACCTTCATAGCAATTTTAGGTTCTAAAAGGGCACTATAAATGTCATAAATAAGAATAAGAGCAATAGCCATACACTCTGAAGGCATTTGCAGTCTTAAACAAGAACTCAACTATCCCTATAAGTTTGCACCTCAACGGTAGGCCCTAAATACTCAATACTCAATATTACTTTATTTGACTTTGGTTTTTGATGATAGCTCGAAGCTTCGAATGTTGAATTTTTCGTTTCATCATTGAAAGATGGTATTCAATGTTCATAACGGTTAAAATAACGCGTATTTCAAGGGACCCCGGGGGTCTAAGTCATGAAAAAATACTGTAAGCATGCGTGAACACAGATTTTCCAGACATCCCCTAAACGAGGATTTCTTCTGAAGCCTAAATACACCCTAAATGAGGATTTTGCGTGTTTTTTTCTCCCAAATTCACACCCAAAACGGGTATCTCAAAGAATTGTACTCTTAAACAATTACATGTATACTGTAAAATTATAACCCCTTGAGCATTTTGAAGTGTGATAGGGATTACCATTTAACTTGTAGACAAAATGCAAAATAAATCAAATTGTGTAAACATGTATTGCAATAGAGAAGCAATAACATCAACCTATACACTTCCAAATGGGTTTAATGCACAGCCATCATAAGTCCTTTTTTTGAAAAAAAGAATTACATGTCAAATTAGATCTGTTTTATATAAAGTACATGTAGAGTTTACACAAAGTATACAATGTGGGATGAACATTTACTAATCTACTATGCATAATAATATGGGTGCATGCGATATGCATGCCATAATTTATCCCTCGCGGCCGTCGTCCACACTACAACCAAAGATGACAAAGCGCCGCGCGTCTATCATCTTTGCTATAACTAGCTAGGCGGCGGGCATAAGCGGCGGCCGGTAGTCTCGCAAATGAGCAATCATTTCCCTCTTTTTTTTCTTCCCCGATCTTGCCCTGTTGGCTAGAAAAATACCCCAAACGCGTATACTCGTATCCTGCGGACAGCGGGATGTTGAACCATTTTGAAAAGGTACCCTTTTCTTAAATAATAATGGCCCAAAATGGACGTTTTGAACCCCTTAATGCGGCACCGCGCAGACCCCGTCCAAATAAAAAAAAAAAAAAAAAAAAAAAACACTTTATACGCGTTTTCTTGGTCACGCATGCCTACAGTAAGTGATTTCAAGTACAGTGTTCGATGTTGGTGTTGGTGTTGAGAGCGCAGAAAAGCTGCTAAACCGAGCTCCAACACCGACGTTCAGTTTAGAAGGACGATACCGATCACGCGTGCGCGTTATCGGTAGCTTAACACCAGCCTCAACACTGAGTGACGTCTTACTCTACACACGATAAGTCTTGCGATAAAAGCATAATCTATTCAGAAAATCCACTAAATTCATTCATTTCGAATATCAAATGTAAAGTCATATTAAAAAGTCAATAGATAAAATATATTTCTGTTGAAAAACATATATACACTGTAGCTTCCATGATTTAAAGCTGTTTTGACTTTAAAATGGATTTTTACTTTGGCATGAATCTTGAGATTCGTGCCAGATGTCCGCATAGTTACCTGCGGTATACTGCAACACCAACACCAACACCGAACTTGAAATCATGAATTTACCAATCCTTAGGGGCTGGTGTTGGTGAATGGGAAAATTACACGTTAATCGTCAACACCAACCGCGATACTCGGTTCAGCAGACGACATTCAATACCAGCCCTCAACACAGACTACCGGAAATACGTCATATTTCCCGAGGTCAATCCCAACACCAGCTTTCAACACCGAACTTGAAATCACTCAGTATATTTGACTGAGACCTCCGGGCAAGGGAGCTACATTTTGGACTAACGTTAGAGGGCGACACACACGAGAGTTAGCAAGGCACAGAGATCAATGACATCCACAGGTCCAAGTAGCTTTGCGAAGATTTAAAAACACTAACTTTATTTTTATTATTGCAAAGGTGAAACTTTGATTAGACACTTTCATCAACATTCAATGCTTGGAAACATTCCCGACATAGCACCTGGAGAGCTCTCCGAACGCTGCTGAGATGTGTGATATCACACACGACAGCAGACGACATCCCATAGAGAATGAACATAATTGCAATGCTATTATTTCTCAAATTATAATGAGACTAGTGTACATACATTTGATGGCATTTCACACAATTCAAAAGGGGATATGAAACCGAATCTGATAATTAAAATCTTTTGTTTGTAAATACACAGGCTAGGGGTTAATGAACAATCAAAGAAACCACACTTACAAATTGAACCCCCCCCCCCCCCGGAATGATAGCATGGACGGCATATGTTCCTTCTTGAAACGCCGAACATACCATCACATAAAATACAATGGCGTCTTATTTTTTCATAGCTGCATTTCATTTAAGTATGCTTTAATACAATTAGTTTGGAAATCGTAATTATTCTACCCTCAAATTAGGGCAGGATTAATGATATACCGGAGGCGTCTTATTTTTTTCGTACCACGGCGAGCCCAGATTCCAGTATGAACTCATTGTCATACATAACAAGCTACCTAAAGCTTTCAAAGAGGTCACAAACAATTAGCCTTTGATTATTTATTGCTTTGCCTCACTATTTATAAAGGCAAAAAAGCTAAATAAACTGAGACTTAAAGATAATCTTGAGTTCTGGTAATGCGATTGCATTGTGAAAGAAAAGGTGTGGAATGGATCAGAAAAGTTGATCATATAGCATATAAGTAATGGTGTGTAATGCAATATTCTGGAGTCATCAAAATCATCATAAATTTGGCAGAGTCTTGGTAAAGTAACAATCACTTACACAGAAAGATGTATACGGGACAACACACATGGTGTCGGGGCTAGTACTACCCTGATTTCCTTATCTTTCTATGCTCATTACTCAGCCAGTATACATTTTCTTCCAAAATTGTTTGGCACATGACATTTATTTGTAATCTTGAACGTTCAGTGTAAGTTTCGTTAGATTCTGTGAGAATTCATTTTCTTTTTTTTACCAGAACTCAAGTTTATCTTTAAACCCTCAAGTGAACTACAAAGTAATATTAGTAACACGCTGTCCTTACCGATTGAGCTAACGATGGGTTGATGACAGCTTGATTTGTATAATAATTATCACCCTATTGACCACCCTACCGGATTCCATGTGCGCATGCGCTGGTTTCGTTCTCGAGTGCGCATGCGCAGGTTTCCCTCGCGAGCTCGATCTGGGCTCGCCGTGGTATGTAAAAATGAGACGCATGCTGGAGACGCCAATTTAGATTCTGTACAAGGATCATGGCACCCCCAAAATTATGACAATATAATTTATATTGTTTTAAAAAAAAATATATATATATAATTTATAATGCTAAATATATTACTCATTGCGGATGTAGTATCGAAAATAATATCGCTAGTGATATTCGTTTGTCTCGCAATGTGGTCAATAAGGAATCTAAAAGATCACGACGTTTCGTGCGCTAACTGCAACACTTCGTCAGGTGATAAAAACTTATGTAAGCAATGGTCTTTTATACTTTACGGGAGGACCGGCGGAGCGGTCTATAATTCGATCGATAATTGGAACAATAACGCACAATGCATATTGGTCGACGCACACGGTGATCGACCAATCACCAGGCCGCTGGTTCGGCCGCTGGTTCGGCTAATGCTCCAAGCCCAGGCGCGTACGCAGGATTTTTTCAAGGGGGGGGTTTTAACATTTATAAATCGGTCCGAAAATTTCGCAACGACTCAGCCAGCCGCTGAATAAGCGGGGGGGGGGGGGGGGGGGGGGGGGGGGGGGGGGGGGGGAAGAGGACACATTTTTTTTTTTTTTGGTCCCAAAAAAAATCGCAACGACTCAGCCGACCGCTGAATAAGCGGGGGGGGGGGGGGGGGGGGGGGGGGGGGGGGGTAAGAGGACACTTTTTTTTTTTTTTTGGTCTCGAAATTTGGAAATTTGACATTTTGCTCCGTGGGGGGGGGTAAGGTCACCTTTTTTAGGTCGGCCATGGGAATAATTTTTTTTTTTTTTTTTTTTTTAATAATTAAAAAAAAAAAAAAAAAAAAAAAAAAAAAAATCCAAAAGGGGGGGGGGTTTTAGGTTTTTTTAGGGGGGTTTACACACAAAAAATTTCCAAAGGGGGGGGGTTTAAACCCCCCAAACCCCCCCCCCCCCCCCCTGCGTACGCGCCTGTCCAAGCCTATTGGCCGACGCATACGGTGCTCAACCAATCACCTGATGAAGTGTGGCAGTTAGCGCACGAAACGTCGTGGTCTTTTAGATTCTTTATTTACCACATTGCGAGACAAACGAATATCACTAGCGATATTATTTTCAATATAATTTATATTGTAAAAAAAAAAAAGAAAAAAAAAAAGAAGATTATCTAAAGAAGACTGATATTACCATCAAAAAAAAAATTACTAATAAAAAAGGCGCCTGCATGTTTTTATACAATGCCCATTCACAAAATTATATTACATTTTATGCAGTTGCTATGTCAGAATTCCCCAAGTAACACCATGAAAAGAAGGGTTTCAATTGGCTATTATATAAATACATGCAATCTTATTGTGAACATGTGGTCAGTTGATGGGTGGGACATACCAATGGCTTTTGTTCATCTAGCTGACTGATGAATGACTGGCATGATGATGTCACAGAAGTCATTTGCTTATGGATGTTTTTTTTTTGGGGGGGGGGGGGATAGAGCTTAGCAGGTAGAAGAAAAGTAATACAAACATAATATAAAATATATGACATAAATGTACATCAAAAAGTTAAAAGATAAGTGATTTTAACATTATTATTGATCAACAAAAGTCAACATGAATTTGTAATTTAGTCAACCTTCAAGCAGTCAGAGGACTCAATGCGAGACCCAACAGCGCATCTTGAGTAGCAGCGAGCTACGGGACCATACTGCATGGCTATAGAGTGCAATTTCGCTTTTGCTATATATTATAATGACACATACAATCAAACTCCTTCTTTCGAGATCTGTACTAATAAAATTAATCCAATTCTTGTTTATACGAGTTGTAATCCATATCCTATCCGAAACCTTTATATTTTACAGGCCTAGCACATCCTATATCCTATTCATTATAAAAAAGAATGAAACTCATGAACAACAGCAACAACACAGATTCTCAAGTAACGGCCTATTATATTTTGACAAACTCGCTAAATTTATAACACCATATGGAGCTCATGCTGTGCAGTCAAACTTGTCCTAATGGCCACCTCTTCATTATAATTAAGCCCCGTGTCTGTTATGTAGTGGCTATGTAAGAAAAGTGTGCTGTATAGAAGCTGTCTGCAGCTAGTGGCCATTTTTCTGTTTTCGTTAAGTTACCTTTGTAGACAGGTTTGACTGTACTTAAAACTCGTTCTGTGTCCTACTTCTTGGAATCAATTTTAATTCGGCAACTCGTATTCCGGCTTAATGCTCTCATCGGCCATTCCCAAGTTGGATTTCTGTATTCTAGCTGTTTGCTCCACTATTCTTTGATTTCCATATTTTGCCACCTCGATTGGATTCGTGTAGCCTCTACTTCCGTGTCTAGTTGCTTCAATGTCCTCGTAGGCTGGTTGATTCATAGTTGTTGCATCTAAGGATGTGTATGGGTCGAGTTCCTGGCCCTTCATGTCACTGACTGACTGTTTTTGAGCGATGTTAGAGCGTCTGAAATGAAGGAAAGAAAGATAGTTGGTCGGGTTTAGCGTTGTATCCTCTGGCTCTGGAGAATAAAAGCGCAATAAACATCCAATTATTACTATTATCAGTATAATTATTAATAGTATCATTACTAATAATAATAATAATTTTCATAATAATATTTATTATTATAAATATTATTAAGATTATCATCATTAGTAGCATTTTCATCTTTACAATTTTATTGAAATTCTTATTTTGATTTTGTTATCATGATGATAAAGATTATTATAGTAATTATAATTAATATTATCATTGTTATTATCATTATAATTATTTTTAATATCATTATTATTGTTATTGTTTTTTTTTATTATCACCTTCATCATCATGTTTGACCTTAGTCATATAGATGTGGATGGCCTTGTATGCTGAACCCCCCCCCGCCCTCTCCCGCTACTATACCAATGCCTCCTTCGTACAGACTGATCTCAGTGTGCGTGTAAAATTATGCATATCTGTGGGCGTACGTGGGGTGTAGGGGGGGGGGGGGGGTGTTGCGGTGCCAGGTAATAATGTCAGAGGGAAAAATGTCAGAGTTTAAAATATCAGAGGTAAAAACGTCAGAGGTAAACATGTCAGTAGTTTGAAATGTACAGTTTGTCCTCAGGGGCTATCCCCTGGGCCCCATCAGGGCCGCGTTAACCATTTGAAAAGCTTTGGTGCCCCTACCCCTAAGGATGAATTCCGTCAAGTTTTATTAAAATCCAAACATGCGTTGAGAAGCAGATAAAATAGTTACATTTAACATTGAGCCCGCCTCCCCAACCGGTTGATCCCCCCTCCCCAGGGATCTAATGGGGCCACCCTGGGAATTGTTATGAACACCTTTTTATTCTTCACATAAGAAGGTATTTACATACTTTGACTGCTGTTCTGCTGAATCTGGAGCAGACGTTTGAAATGACATAGTTTGGGCACTTTTGGCCACCCCCATTGGTCTCCAAATGGGGCAAAGTTTTACCATTTACAAAAATTTGCTTCTCATACCCCTAAGAATGTTTCCTGCCAAGTTTGGTTAAAATCTGACCACTCGTTTTTTTAAGAAGGCTAAGGCTAGCTAAACAAAGTAATGATTATGGTAGTATTCAACCTGTAACATGCGTTTGGGGGGATATTTTACCGCTGACATTTTTATCTCCGACATTTTTACCTCTGATATTTTAACCTACGACATTTTTACATCTAACATTTTCTACACCGAGCCAGTGAAAGGGGCAATTGGGTGGGGGAGGGATAAAGGTCAAATCTATCTCACCTGAGATGCAGGTTCATCAATGTCATGATAATACCATACAATGTAACAAGAGCAAACAGTATGCCCATAGCGACAGTGCTGGCCACTTCTGGAGAAGAAAAAAAATCAAATAAATGAAATGTACAAGGCTGTAAAAACTCACAATGAACAAACATAAAGTCATTCACCCATATGGAAACCCAGAATCATGGCAATATTTTATTTAGATTTTTTATGATATGAATTTTCATCTTTAGAATATTTGTCTTTAATTTTTTTTCATAGACTAGGGACCCATTCTCTCCGATTTTATTTCTTACATCTTTGATATTTATTCACAAAATGAAAATCATGAACATCAATGCTACGAATAATAACATTTGAAGACAAGCAATTATGATGATAGCTTAGTTCTACCCAGTGGCGTCGCTACTGAGACCCTTTTCAGCGGGGGTGCGGGGGGGGGAGGGGGGTGTAGAGGCCACCGATTACCGACAAAACTAGCCACCATTTATCGACAAATATTACTAATGCCAATGCCCGAATGTTTACAAATTTAATCCTATAACCAGGGGCCAGGAGATGAATTATTTTTCATTCCCCCCTCCTGCGCGAAGCGCGCAAACTTTGACATTTCATTAGATTAAGAAAGAAGGCGATTCGTTGTACGGTTCCCGATTCTTAATTCTTGTTTCGCCCCTCCCGTGCGAAGCGCTGAAGCTAAGACGTTTCATTTAATTTTTAGAGAGGAAGGTGATTCATTGAACCGTTCTCGACTCTTAATCCTTGTCTGAATTCAGTATCCACCCTCCGGCGCGAAGTTTCACGTTTTATTAGATTATAAGAGAAAGAAGACGATTCTTTGTACCGTTCTCGACTCTTAATCCTAGTCTGAATTCAGTTTTCCCACGCGAAGCGCGGAAGCTTTAATGTTTCATTACATTATTAGAGAAAGAGGACGATTCGTTGTACTGTTTTCGACTCTTATTCCTTGTCCGAATTCAGTTTCCCCCCTCTCGCGCGAGGCGCGGAAGCTTCGACGTTTAGTTAAATTATTAGAGAAAGAAGACGATTCGTTGTACTATTTTTGCTGAAGCTTTGACGTCTCATTGAATTATTACTCTTAATCCTTGTCTGAATTTAGTTTCCTCCCTCCCGCTCAAAGCGCGGAAGCTTTGACGTTTCATTAAATTATTAGAAAAAGAAGACCAATCGTGGTACTATTTTCGACTCTTAATCCTTGTCAGAATTCAGTTCCCTCTTCAATTTTTTCTCCTCCCCTTTTTCTCATTTTTCCCGACAGCAGCGCAATTTTGCCTACAATATCCTGACAGGTGGGGGGGGGGGGGGGAGGGGTGTCGCACCCCACACCCGCCCCCTTTAGCGACGCCCCTGGTTCTACCTCATTACTCTTGGTTTCATATTGTTTTAAGTGATCTATTGAGTTAATATACAATACGGCTTTCCAATTTCGTTTACTGGAATTGAGGGAATGATGCAACAGTTATCAAAATCATGATCGAATATGTTGTAGAACCTTTTGATAAGAAAAAAATGTAAAAGGATCAAGGAAGATAGTTTTTTTTATATCAGGGCTAACAAGACAGTAGAATACAAAAAGATGGTCAGACAAGTGCCCTGACCACGCTCTGTTCTTTCTAATGAGGTTCCAACTTACAGATTTGAGATATATGCCTTGATATCTCGATATCCGTAAGTTCCGATGACACAATTTATTTATTTAAAGAAGTGGGTTTTTCAAAATCTTGGGAGTATACCACTACTCACAAGCCCTTTTTGAGACAATCCAGATAAATAACCGCCCAAAAAAGCCTTTCCAAAGACTTTGGACACGACTTTGGAAAAGACTTTCAAGAAATCAACTTATTAAAAGAAAATGTATATACCCTATTGTATTGCCTTTAGTGGTGTTTGGATTATGTAACATGTCATAGTAATTTTCACTCATTTACAAAAAAGGTAACGGACAATTAAGACATTTGAAATTGCCTTAACTATAAGTTGATTTCTCGATGATATTTAATATAGCCTACCTTTAGGACAATCACTCTCTTGGCGGACTGATGTTTGAGGAGACACAGCCTCCTGCTGCGAAGTGGTTGACAAGGTTTCTACTGTGTATAATAAGTTCATGGCAAAGAAAAGAAAAAGAGTCAAAACGCTTTTTAGAAGCATTGTTATTATTAATATATTATAATTATTATATTATCAACATGTAGTTTTTAGCTTTTACCAACCTTAAATTTGTTATGCAAGCTTTCGTCCACTCCTGTGGACTTTCTCAAGCTAAAGCCTCGATCACAAATAGCCACCATTTATCGACAAATATTATTAATGCCAATGTCCGAATGTTTACAAATTTAATCCTATAACCCGAGGCCAGGAGATGAATTATTTTTCATTTCCCACCCCCCCCCTCCTGCACGAAGCGCGGAAACTTTGACATTTCATTAAATTAAGAAAGAAGACGATTCGTTGTACGGTTCCTGATTCTTAATTCTTGTTTCGCCCCTCCCGTGCGAAGCGCTGAAGCTAAGACGTTTCATCTAATTTCTAGAGAGGAAGATGATTCGTTGTACTGTTCTCGACTCTTAATCCTTGTCTGAATTCAATTCCCCCTTCCTTTTTTTCTCCTCCCCTTTTTCTCATTTTCCCGATAGCATCGCAATTTTATCGACAATATCCTGACAGTTGGGTGGGGGGGGGGGTGTCACACCCCACACCCCCTTCCCTTTAGCGACGCCCCTGGTTCTACCTCTTTACTCTTGCTTTCATATTGTTTTAATTGATCTATTTGGTTAATATACAATACGGCTTTCCAATTTCGTATACTGGAATTGAGGGAATGATGCAACAATTATCAAAATCATGATCGAATATGTCGTAAAATTTTTTGATAAGAAAACAAATGTAATATGATCAAGGAAGCTAATTTTCATATCGAGGCTTACAAGACAGTAGCATACAAAAAGATGGTCAGATAAGTGCCCTGACCACGCTCTGTTCTTTCTAATAAGGTTCCACCTTATAGACATGAGATATATGCCTATTAGATTTGACACTTGATATCCGTAAGTTCCCATGACAATTGATTTTATTTAAAGCAGTATTTTGTTTTTAATGTGGGGAGTATACCAGTATTCAAAAGCCCTTTTTGAGATAATCCAGATAAATGATTTACAGATAAATAATAAAACAAAAGACTCTCAAAAGACTTTGGGAAAGAATTTCAAGGAATCAACTTATCAAAAGAAAGTTTATATACCCTATTGTATTGCCTCTAGAGGTGTTTGGATTATGTAACATGTCATAGTATTTTTTCACACATTTACAAAAAGGTGACGGACAATCAAGAGATTTGAAATATATAAAGTATATAAGTTGATTTTTCGAAAGACTCTGCGATGATGTTTGATGACAGTCACTCTCTTGGCGGACTGATGTTCGAGGAGACACAGCCTCCTGCTGCGAAGTGGTTGACAAGGTTTCTACTGTGTATAATAAGTTCATGGCAAAGAACAGAAAAAGAGGCAAAACGCTTTTTAGAAGCATTGTTATTATTAATATATTATTATTATTATTATCAACATGTAGTTTTTAGCTTTTACCAACCCTAAATTTGTTATGCAAGATTTCGTCCACTCCTGTGGAATTTCTCAAGCTAAAGCCTCGATCACAAATGCCATTACGAACTGCTACGAACGCCGTACGAACGATTTTCAGACAATGGAAGTTCGGGAAGACAATGGAAAAACAGAGAGATTCGTACGAAATTATTGTTCGTACGAACCTTTGTGACCGTAGCATATGTGATCAGTTTGAGTCACACGTTTGCTACGCTGCACTGCCTGGCGCTATGTGAATGACAGACAATGAAAGCGGACAAAATATACAGTTCCTCAGGTAGACAAAGGAACATCCCTTCACTGCTATTATGTAAAAATGTGTGGAACAGGTGTCACATGCATATTCACCTGTTCTACACATTTTTACATAATAGCAGTGAAGGGATGTCCCTTTGTTTACCTGAGGAACTGTATATTTTGTCCGCTTTTATTGTCTGTCATGTTCATAGTGTGGTGTCCTGTGATCACTGGACCGAAGATTGGTGACAATAGGTTCCCAGATTCCCTGTTTAGTGATGGCTAAATTCTCTTAATCCATATGGATCATTTCACCTTTCTTGCCCAGAAGTTACATTCAAAGTCTATTATGAGGGCATCCTCCCATCCAATGTTATGTCCTGTGTTGAAGGCGTGTTCAGCTAATGCTGAATGGGATGGGTTGCTCAATCTGAGGGCTCTTTTGTGTTCTTTTAGGCGCTCATTAAGAGTTCTGCCAGTTTCCCCAACATATGAATTGTTACAGTCTGTGCACGTGATCTTGTACACAATACCTGTCTTTTCCTCTCTTGGGATTTTGTCTTTTGGGTGGACCAACCTACTTCTTAGTGTGTTAGGGCTTTTTGAAGGCTAAACTGATGTCCTTGTCTTGGAATACTCGTTTCAGGCGAGAGGATACCGCAAACCCCATTAATATATAAACTATTATCATACAAGCCCTTTTCGTTTTGTACTACGCTTGACCTTAAACTCGGATGGCGGCCGTTTTGGATTTGCCCAATATAGCCCTCCCAGAGGGTGCCCTACTTGGCGTCCGGCAGAAATCGTATAAGTATGGTATAAGCTACCTCTGGGCCAAATTTGGTGCTTTTATAAGAATCTGCAATTAATAGGCCTATATAAACTGTTATCATTCTAGCCCTTTTCTTTATGGAACTACTATTGACCTATAACTATCAGATGCCTGCCATTTGGATTTGACCAATATGACCAGTGTGGCAGCCCCAATGAGACCTCAAATCGATGAAAGAGCATCATAATCAGATTCTCTGACCCTGAAAACCCCATCAATGTATACTTTTATCATACTAGCCCATTTCCTTTCGTAAATACACTTGACCTGTACTATGGCGGCCATTTAGGATTTGACCAATATGACCATCCCAGATGGCGCCCTTCTTGGCGTCCGGCAGAAATCGTTATAGCGTCGCTGTTTTCACGAGGTGACGGTAGTGAAAAAAAATTGCATTCACTTTGCGTTACGATTTTCCTCACTACCGTCACTTCGTGAAAACAAGGACGCTAGAATGATATAAGCTACCTCTGTGCCAAATTTGGTGCTTTTAGTAGAATCTGCACCAAAATATCATTAACAGCCCCCACTATTAGTGGTTAGACTGTATAATACGCGGAATGGCCTCGGTTGGAGTGGGTTGCTTTAGAATCGGATTAGCTGTGTAACTGAAGTATAATTTACAAGTCACTAAATCACTTTTAGCATTACTATGTATTCCGTCCGTTACATCCAGTTCAATAATAATATTGCGAGATGTTAAGATATATCTCAAAGAATATACCTACTCACTTCTAAATACAGCTATGTATCCTGCCGCACCACAGCTATCGGTACGGTCTCCTGAACATTGGTCCTGGCAGTTAGCATTTGATCCCACTCCATGTCGGGCATAGTCATCACTCGCTTCACCACAGAAACATTCATTTCCATTTTCAACGCCAGCGTATGTATAGCTAGCTATGTTTGACTGGTTACAATACTGGATGCAGTTGGAAATGGTCATATCCGGATCGGCAGGTACGTTATACCCGGGAAAAACTCGATCCGATAGGTCCACAAAGCATCCAAGATAACCCCCACCTGTACAAAATGAGAAAAAGAAATAGCATTATGCTATGATACCATAAGAGATCTTAGAAAGTAAGTATGAAAGCAATACGGCGATACTAAACTAAAGAACTTTCTGTCCTAGTGTACTGTTTATTGCTCGGTAAAATTTGCACGAAACTTAATTAACACCTTTTGGTTCCATTGTCATGAAAAATGGGTTCAAATTTACACCCTGTGGGGAGTAAATCTACACCCGAATATGCACAGCATCAACCAATAATGATCATCCCTCGAGCAATCAATCATCCATACTTCGTAATCACCTAACAGCCACTGATTCTTACCCTTTTGTCTACGTTTGACTGCTCTAAAGAAATCAGACCAGAATTTCGAGTTACATGTCGAAAAGCTTTAATGCTTACCTAAATATCAATTAGTGTGAACTCAACAAAAGTGCAGACTGTAAGAACCAACTTAAAGTTAGCCTCGGTGGGGCTGGCCTGGATGGACGTATCAGATCAAAATGGATATACCTAAGTACACAATCCTGACTTTCGAACATCTTCCTTTTACTTACACGTATAAGAAGGCAATTATGTACTAGTTAGTAAAACAACATTTCTGCTAATTTCATTAAATTATCAAATATAACCTTCGGTACAACCCCTTATTCTTGATCAGATAACTTTCACACAAATAATATGCCCAAATGAAACATGATAATTCCCCCAACATGACTAAAATATGTAAACTAAGCTAATTTTCCTTCATTTGGCAGTACCTATACCGACACGATGCGCTATTGATGTAACCATTGGTGATCGGCAACGGAGATGTGTGGACGTCCTCGCTAGGGGGCTATGATATTTTTTCAAATGTTTCACTTTTGGGGTCTGATTTATCCAAAATGTTATTGATTAGTACGTCGCTGTTTTCACGAAGTGACGGTAGTGAAACAAAATTGCATTCACTTTGCGTGACGATTTTCCTCACTACCGTCACTTCGTGAAAACAAGGACGAGTAGTAAGATTTTGTGTTTTTGTAGGTTTTTGGGGGTGGAGAGAATCTTTATTTTTGTCTGGTATCTTGGATTTGTTGCCAGTTGGGTCTCTATCCATCTCTTAAAATTCCTTGGTTTGACAATATTATAAAGCACAAATGTTCATGATTTAATAAACATATTTCTCTAAATCCAAAGGCAAAAGAGTGACCTGACACACGAACCCCATCCTACACTACAGCAATTGCCGTATATTTACCGTCCGTAGATTGACTCATGATAGCCTAGGACTCGGATAAACTTCTGAGAGAATTTTATAAGTTTATTGGAAATTGAAATAGCTAATTTACTAATAAAGATTTAAGGATACAATAGAGCTGTTCGATAATTATTTGTAATTCGTTGAAATATTCGAATGTAAGACCCTAAAACGAAAAAAACAAAGTGATATACATATCATGTTGGCAGCACGTAAACACATGTGAAGAAGCAACCGGTGCTATAATCCTCTACACATGCTGACGTCATCAAGTCGTTTCATTTTTTTTTGTTAGATTTTTTCCGGGTTTTGATGCTCTTTAATTCAAGTTTTCAAACAATTATTTCTCCTATGCATGACACTTTGTAAGCAGATAGTAGCAATTACTGTAAAATAATGGCTCATAAGCTTCAGTTTGATATATGATTAATCCATTTCATTTTTTAGTTCGGAGATGGTCTTTAATTTGACATCTAATATTCGGTCGGCTAACTGCGGCAGCTCCACCAGTAGTAAACTATCACTGAAATGTATTTATCATATATCCCCCACAACTTTTGAATGTCCAGTCAAGTGTATAAGCCACGCACGTTCCCCTTTTATCGCATATTTTGAAATGGTGAAGGATCCCCATTTCTATTTTGAGTGAAATTAAATGTAATTACCATGACACGAAACTGCTCCTGCTGTTCGACACCTTCTCTGAGATCGAAACGAAGTACACCCAGCCAAATTAGCTCCATCTGAAAATAAAGAAGAAAAAAAAAATCGCTTAGGAAATAGATTCCTTAAATTTCTCTTGGAATCTCAGTTATTGCAAATGACAAGGAAAAATCTACAACAAAGAAATTATACTCTTACAAATTAAACATGTGCCGAAAATCGAATAGTATTGTCCAGAAATGTGTGTGGTTGATGACTTAAAATAGCACATAATTATACAACTCTATTTGGTAAGTTGGTAATTAATGCCTTTGGTAAGGCATTCATCTTCATTACTAAGTTCCTCGGAGAAGACATAAAGCCGTTGGTCCCTGGTTGCTTACTTTCAAGCGTACACATGCTTCCGTAGTCAGGTCAATACAAAACAACTTACCAGGTTCTTTATGTTGAATCTTTGTCGATGTGTTATTTTAATGCCCTGTAACTGACAATAATTCGTTTTTTCATGGGCTAATTTACGTCTCCTTCGATATACAAGTTTGACCAATAATAAAGTTTATCGCTTCTGTTTGCAAAATATAGTACTTTATATTTAAATAAATGACATATAGCAATAAAGTTTGGGCGAGACACATCGTTAATTGCGATACAAACAGAAATGCTTACTACCATCACATCTCAGCGACTTGAACGGATGCGAATGTCCATAAGGCGAGTTATGTATTGCTCTGCTTGCTCCTGTGAATCCCAAATGTCTGCAGAAGACAATGACGTCCCTGATACGAAGGGTATTTCCACATGCTGTCAGCCATGTTCCATCCTCTATCCTGATCTCAACTGTGCCTTTATTGGAGGTTGGACCACCAACAAGGCGTACGTCTGTAACATTACATGGACAAACAAAAAATGGAGCAATGGTTATGAAAATTGAGAACTGTGAGCAGTATTCTTATATAACTGTGCAGTTGGTGCTGGAGGTTAAAATTGCTTACCGTTATCGTCATGATTGCCGTTTCAGTACAATTAAATGATTAATGCATATTATTACCCGTATCAGACATCTGAGCTGGTCATTTACAAAACCGTATTGCCCTAGTTTTCACTAGCAGTGGGAACGGAGGGGTATATTCTTTGTATTTTCCTTGGTCTCCCTGCGCGTATTGACTTTGCGTGTAGAGACGAGTGAAAATATACCTTGGTATTTTCCACGGTCTCGCATCCGGGCATCTCGTATTGACCGCGCCGTATTTTGTCATTTTCATTGCGCATCTATTATGCGTACGAGAACCTACGCACTTTGCGCGCACTCTATTGTGACGTAATAATCACACCAAATGCACACTGTTTGCAGTGTATCGAAAATTTTGTCAAGCACTGGATGCACAGTGCTGGTTTGACAAAGTTTGTTCAGTTCTTGAGATTGTCATGGTGGATTTCTGTATTTGCTCTAGATGTCTGATTTGGATAACAATAAAAATATTGACTGGCTTTACTTTCGGGGGATATCAGAAATATTGACCGCGCTAAGACCATATTGCCCTCGTCTTTCGACTCGGGGCAATATGATCTGAGCTTGGTCAATATATCTGATATACCCCTCAAGGCCAGTCAATATTATATAATTATAATGAATTAAGACATGTTTAAGAGGAAAGTAATCATTAGCAGCAGGATGGTATGCAGTCGTGCGCACTCTGTTAGTGCCTATAAACAGCCTGGTGAGTTCGAAGAAAAGGCGCGACTCAAACCGCGATCAGTTGTAACTGTGGCCAACGCCAGGCGCGGATCCAGGATTTCTTAGGGGAGGGGGCCCAACCTTTTTTTTTTTTTTGTTCCCGAAAATTTGAAAATCGCGCCGGTGTGGTAGGCGATTTGTTCCGGGTTCCGCGGAACGAATCTACTGGATCGACTCGTTCGCAGATACGTTCGAAAGCCGCCGTTCTTATCCGACATTGGCCGAACGTTTCTGCTTATATAATCGCGTATATTTTTATTACTTGTGTCGAATAAACATGGTAAAAATAAATTTTAGCTTTATCTTGATACTTTTGTATTTATTGTTGCAATGAAAACCAATATTATTTTTTTTGAAATATTTTTGTGTTGACCCCGGCCCCCCCCCCCACCCCACCCCGCATCTCTTTCATTTAAACTAGAGTCTACATGTACATCATGCATGCAGCCCACATGCATAATTAGATTCTGTGATGATCGAAGCCCGGTAATAGGTGGTTGACGTAACACGATATCATATAAAGCAGCATTCAAACCAAATTAGAAGGCCTGATTAGAAAACACCCCGACATCTGCTTTTACAGGCAAACTAAGCCTATGGCAACAACTGCCCTTTTTGCTAGACCACCCAGTCCCCGTCGCTTCGCGACGGCGCTGTTTGTGGTCAATCATTGGCCGCAATTATCAACATATTTGAACAACGGGAATCTGCATTTCTATACAAAGTTCTCAAATTGGCAATCGTTGGTGTAGCTAATTTGGAAAAGTTTGATTGGTTGCAAAGGCC
This sequence comes from Strongylocentrotus purpuratus, assembly GCF_000002235.5. NCBI lineage: Eukaryota > Metazoa > Echinodermata > Echinoidea > Camarodonta > Strongylocentrotidae > Strongylocentrotus > Strongylocentrotus purpuratus. Next base: position 2,687,148 of record NW_022145598.1, on the reverse strand, counting down.
GACCAGAATAGTTCATTTTGCTTTAGGGGTGTACCATGGCGTGTATTCAATAATACGTGAGCACGCACGCTCTCCGATGAGATTCGGAACGGATCGCCTGGCCGGAACCGATCGCCTGTGACTAGCGGAACGAATCTACGAATCCGGAACAAATCGGCGGGTACATATCCAGGCGATCGGTTCCGGAGGAACCGATCGCCTGCACGGAACAAATCGCCTATGACACCGGCCGAAAAGTCTCTCAGTGGGGGGGGGGGGGGGGGGGGGGGGGGGGGGGGGGGGGGGGGGGGGGGAGGGGGGGGGGTAGTGAGCACATTTTTTCTTTTTTTGATCCTCAAAAAAAAATTCAATTTACACCCCACCCCCCCCCCCCCCCTTGAGCGCCAGGGGGGGGGGGGGGGGGCCCAACCCCCCAAAATCGTAAAAATCACGTGATTTTACATGATTTTTTTTTTCTCCCCCCCTCCCTGGATCCGCCACTGGCCAACGCTATCGGCCAACGTGTCGCAAGAAAATCGACAGTCAGGTGTGCTGAACTTGTCAAGTGGAGCTTTCAAATGGCGACTTCGACTTCCGACGTAATCCATGTTTTGGCCTATTGTCGTACCGTCCGATTAATGTCTGGCCATACGAAGCGAGTAGTGATAGCGTAGATCGAACACCGGGATGCTTCATGCCATGAATAGAGTAAAAAACGGTGCGCCGATAGTCGCAGGGTACAAAGGGACGCGTAGAGTCGTGTGAAACGTCACACGCGATTTCGCGATCAGTACCGGCAACGATTGGTACTTTGCGGAAGTGTATACTGTTTGTATCGTCCGCGGAAAGCAGTTCCTGTAGCATCGGTCTCTTGAGCTTCCGCCATCAACTCAAATCAATGTGCACGACTTTGCGCACTGCGCATACCGGACGAGAAAGGGTATCGGCAACTGTATTGTCACACCCCTCCACATATCGGATATCGGTCGCAAATTGCGAAACATAGTCAAAATGTCTGATTTCTCGGGGGATGTGGCGGTCGGGTCGAGCACGGAAGCATAAATCAACGGTTTGTGACAACACAGAATATGCGTCCACCAAGCATATGTCGGAAATGCTCTATGGCAAGGTAAATCGCTAGCAGTTTGCAGCCGAACGCACTGTAGCGAGTTTCCGCAGGCTGCAAGTCGGGAAGTCTCGTCAGGAAGTCTGTATCGGGGAAAGCCAGAAGGATAGCTCGGGCTAATTCTTCCTTCATGCGAGTGAGAGCTGTCTCACATTCGCAAGTCCACTGAAGTGGCTAGCGTGACCTCCGCCGTTGGGCTTTAAGCATATCAAGAATTTCGGCACGATGAGGGACAAATATCCGGTAGAAATTCACTAGGTCGAGGAAACCGCGGAGCTACTTGATATTAGTCGGAGCTTTGCAGGCTTCCAGATTCTCCACGCGATCCGGCCGGCGTCTTTTTTTTAACCTAACCTTGCCCACGCTGCCCTGCATATTAATATTTGAAAGTATGAATATTTGCTTTGGTACGGTGTGTTAGAGATCAAAATTAAATCGGCCAGATTCTCGACTTAACCAGTATGTCGCAATGATAATGAACAATTTATGACCTGGGTAGTCATTCGTTTACGGTAAGCCACCCGATCTCCTCGCAATGTCATTCACTTTTAACTCAAATAGCTTTGCACTCGTAATTTTTGTATGAAATTTCATTATTGGATAAATTTTCGCATCGGATCCTGTGTGGGTGCGTATCATGAATATTAATTTCATGACCAGCGCATGGCGTATGGTTCCCATTGAGCCAATCAAATGCAGCGATAGGATGGCAAGGTTAGGTTTAACAAAAAAAGATCCGTCCGGGCGAGGGCTAACGCCATTACTCTGTATTTGCGCAAGCATACAAACAATATACGCAAATGTTGTTCATGTTCATCGTCACTGTTGCTGGCGATATGCAGATCAGCCATTTATTCGTTCACAAATGGTAAGCCTCACACTACTTCATCAATAAACCTCTGGAAGGTCTGAGCGGCATTCATAAGCCTAAAAGGCATGTGCAGGAATTCATACATACCAAACGGGGCAGTAATCGCGGTTTTAGGGTTGTCATCCGGATGAACGGGTATTTGGTGATACGCCCGTATTAGGTCGATCTTGGAAAAGTTCCGCGCGCCATTAAAACTGGATTAAACATCCTGAATGTGGGGTAACAGGTATATTGCTATTCAGTCCGGGATCATCGCCACACGGGTGCCAATCGCCCGAAGACTTATGGACCATGTGTAACGGAGATTACCAGCCACCGCTGCACGGCCGAATAATGCCCGTCTCGAGCATATGTTCAAACTCTTTGGCCCGAATTCACAAAGGAGGTTTGTCGACAAACCTTGGTTTTTGTACGTCATATGACGCGTTTTACGCGTTTTTTACAAACGTGGTTTGTAAAGAACAAAAGGAGGTTTGGCGTAACAAAAGGAGGTTTGAGCCCAAACCTTGCTTTGTAAATTCGGGCCTTTGCGTGCGAATCAAGTTTGTCGGGCGCAAGTCGGCGAGGTCGAGACGAGGCCAGGGGCGTCGCCAAAAAAAGGGGAGGGGTTGGGGTGCGACACCCCTCCACCTGTCAGGATATTGTTGGTAAAATTGCGCTGCCGTCGGGAAAAAAGAGAAAAGGGGGAGGGAAAAAAGAGAGGGAAAGGAAAGAAAAGAAAGAAAGAAAGGAAAAGAAAGGAAAGAAAAGAGTAAGGAAAGAAAGAGAAAAAAGAAAAAGAGGGAGAAGAGGAAAGAAAGGAAAAGAAAGAAAAGGAAGAAAAGGAAAAAAAAAGAAAAAAGGAGAAAAGTGAAACACAAGAAACGGGGGTGGGAAGAGAGGAGAGAGGAGAGGGGGAGGTAAGAGCCTCAGAAAGGAGGAGTGGGAGTAAAAGAAGGGGGGTGGTTGTGGGTGGAGTCGTCTCGTCAAGGAAGCAAGAAAGACATTGGTAAATATGTTGCTGTGTCGGTATTCTTGCTCGATCCTCGTGTACTATTTTAACGCAGAAGTTTGAAGTCGGTGAGATGTATATTCGGTCGGGCGACAAGTTTTTCCCCCTACGAACTGTGACTTTTTATCCGCTGTGACGACTTCGAGAGTTCGACTACTTCGACTACAACTACAATACTTGTATTTTATCGAAGTTTCACTTTCCTTTAATATCAGCTAAAGAAATCAGAGGTTTAAAATTTTCGGGGAAACTAATTCAAACAAGGATTAAAAGTCAACAACGGTACGACGAATCGTCTTCCTTTATCTATATTTTGATGAAACGCCAAAATTTCCGCGCTTCGCGTGGGTGGGGAAAACTTCATTTAGACGAGTCGAGAACGGTTCAACGAATCGTCTTCTTTCTCTCATAATTCAAGGAAACGTCAAAGCTTCCGCGCTTCGCGCAAGAGGGGGGGGGGGGGGGAAGTGAATTGAGATAAATAGAGCTTAATAAGAGTAAAAAACGGTGCAACGAATCGTCTTCTTTCTATAATAATTAAATCAAACGTCTAAGCTTTTCGCGCTGGAAGGGGGAAACTGAATTCAGACAATTAGGGCTATTAAGAGTCAATGGGTTGACTTACGTCAGCCAGCGCGAATACCTAACGGAAGGTCCGGCGCAAACCAATATCCAGGGTCAAGGACTGCTGCCCGTACGTTGCAATGCGTGAAAGGAGATGGCCGCTTGTGTTGAGCTGAGTTGGCCCTAACTTCTGCGCCGGCATCGACTAAGGATTAACTTGCGGGAGTTTGAAACGCACACAAAAAGCGGCTTGATCTAGTCAGTATTGCCAAGCTCACCGACTGGCCGCTTCGTTTCCCTCACTCTCGTCTGAGCGGGAGCAAGGGAGCCAGCATGCAGTGTTCAGCTCGCTTACCGAATGTTCGGTGATACCAACACAGACTGTTGATATCATGCCGGGCGCCGGGAGTCCGGCTCCTCCCTCTGCTACTGCTTCTGTTGCGATGTAACTGTGCCACCTCCGTCGTGAGGTCGCGCACCATTTTGGTCAACTAAACTACTTGCTTGCGAAGCTCGACGCTAGGTTTTACTGCCGCAATCGATGCGGACTCGGGTGCGATTGCAACAGCACTTGTCATACACGGAACATGAACATCTATTATTCGGTCGGCTAACTGCGCTAGTTCCACCAATGGTAAACTATCACTGGTGGATGCCAGAATCAACTGGACATTAGACGGTTAACGTTGCAAGAACAATTGCTTCAAAATTCCCCCCTTGATCAATTGATACATGCAACTATACATATACGTAAACAGAAATGGTTTTCATGTTGTTAAAATAAATTTGGTTTTAGAATCACTAGCTCATGGAAGGGACGAGGGGCAGTTTAGCCTACCCCCTCCCTCCCGACATATTTTTAACCATGAGATAAATGTAAAGATTGGCTGAAGTGACGAAATAATTTCTAGGTAAATATTAATAAATATTAATTTATCATGTTCATAGACTATTCAAAGGCGTTTGATTACCATTCTTAGATATGGGGTTCCCAAAACACCTCGTCACAATTCTCCAATCTCTCTTTGTAAACCATAAGAGCTAGAATATGTTGAAATGGTGAACACACTGAAGAGTTTGAGATAGGAAAAGGTGCAAGACAGAGCCGTATCTAATATCACCATACCTCTTTGTCACATACACAGAAAGTGGCATGACGGAAGCAGATGTTGCGCACTTTGGCATTAAATTTGGTGGCAAATACATCTCAAATCTCAGATATGCTGAGGACACAGCATATATTGAATCTTCCAAAGATGGAATTGAAAACCTCACACATGCAGTCAACGATGCCGGCAAGAAACTCAACTTGTATTTAAATGTTAAGAAGATCAAACTCCCAGTTGCTGGTAAAACCTCAGATACCGATTGTAGTATCCAGATAGACGAGGAAACAGTTAAGGAAGTGGAAACCTTCACATATCTTGGATCAACAAAGAACAGTAATGCTAGCTGCTCCAGTGACATAAAGATAAGAATAGCTATAGCAAAGAAGAGAATGGTTGACCTGCATGTCCTTTGGAATGACAAGAACATCTCAACCTGTCTGAAAATGAAACTGGTTAAACCCTGGTATGGAGCGCTATGCTTTATGGTGCTGAAAGCTGGACACTGCTCAAAGCCGATGAAAATCGCATCATGGAAGCAGACATGTGGTTCTGGAGGAAATCAGCTGGAAGGACAAAATAACTAACCTCAGTGTTCTACAAAAACTGGACACAGAAAGAGATCTCCTTGGAAAAGTGGCCCGCGTCAGGGTGGGTTACTTTGGACGCATTCTGCGTGGCAGTGGGAGCCCCTTAAAAGCACAAAATAATAGAAAGCCAAGTAGAAGGAAAAAGGAAAAGAGGCAGACAAAGAAAGCAGTGGTTTGATTACATCAAAGAATGGACAAGTCTCACATATTCAGAAGCCAAACGATTAGCACAGGATATAAATAAATGGAGAAAGACAACAAGAAGATGTGCAGATGTGGTCGCCAATCGCCAGCAATTGACGGTAACAGCCAGGTAGGTAGATATTAATAAAATTATTTTAAGACTTCACATTCACATTGAATTGAAATATTAATACAAATAACCATAATAATTCAATTCAATTTAATTCGAAAACGGTTTTCATTATAGCACAAACATGGTTCATACAAATTCAATTTTACATGAAAAACAGACATGGCTCGAATATTCATGTTTACATGTTAGTTATCCGACTTTGCTCGAACTTTTTTTTGATTGAATTGTCTGACTTTTTTGCTTTAATCGAAAGCAAGATATTTTGGAGTGAACTTGCCTTTTAAAGATATAGATGTCAAAAAGAATTAACTAAAAACCATAAACACATTGCACAATAAACGATTACATTATGTATGCATTTAATATACAAACATACTTTTTTCTAAAACACTGCAATTTTCTTGCTTTGTCCTCGAAGAGGACTTAAAGCCGTCGGTCCCATGGTTGCCTACTTACAAGCAAATGCTTTCTTAGCGGATGGGTAAAACATACCAATCAACCTATATCAATAGTTCATTTTTCTCGCAAATGATTACAAATTAAATTGAATTTATAGTTGTCGACGTACATTACAATAGTTCTTGTCCCACTCCCCCCCCCCCCCCCCCCCCCCCCCCCCCCCCCCCCCCTCCCGCTTGAAAATATCAGAGACCAGAAAAGTATTTTTCTTGCTGAAATATATTGATCACCATTAGCTCGGATGCCAAGTCACCCCACCCCCTGACGGCAAGGTCCTGATACGCCACTGTTTACAATACAACAGAGACTACGACGACGAAAGATAACAGAGAGTGTACAACAAAATATAAGAAGCGCAGCAAGTCTAATAAGACAAACATTTCTTGGAAATTATCATAAAGGCAGTCAAGAAATCACCCAAATCGTATTCGATTGTTATGTTATCTGCCAACTATAAAAAGAATTATATTACACAAATATTGAAAGCTCCAGATTTAATATTACAAATGATATAAACTGACAAATTAAGAATTTCCCGAGGGGTGTTATATTTCACCGAGGTCAAAAAAAATATAATGGCACGAGGGAAATTTTAAATTTTGATGTATTAAAAGTATATGTTATATTGAATAAGGAAATTCATACAATACAATCCATGCAATATTTGTAATACAAAATTGAGGGTATTTGCGATGGATTCAGGCCCTCATGATTACGATCAAGTTGCCTTCGTGTGAGATGCGCGCAGCTAAAAGACAATGCAAACAGTGAATACGCACAAGTAAAAATGGTGCGCAGTCTAATTCACTTTTATAAGCGTTTTACAGACATAAAAGGCGGTGTCACAAAGAGGCCAGAAATCCGGATTTTAATTATCCGGATCTTAGTTATCCCGACCCATCTTGAATAAACCAGATTATAGAAATCTAGTTTTTTCATTTACGTCGGTGACAGACTGGTGACAGACAGGCTACGAATAATCCGGATAACTAAAATCCGGAATTTTGATGGGCCATTGCGCATGTGCCGTTTAGGTAGATAAGCATTGTGACATCACACGTTTAAATGCACACATTTAAACGTGTGATGTCACAATGCTTATTTAAAGGGATTATTTCAACATTGGTGTCAGACAGAAAAATCCCTTCAAAAATCTTTTCAAGGGAGAATTATCTTGCTTCGTTAGATTATTTTTGAAGGTTTTTTTTTTTTTAAAGGGATTATTGATAGTCGGTATCACACAGACAAATCCCGACCCATCTTGAATAAACCAGATTTTAGAAATCTAGTTTTTTCATTTACGTCGGTGACAGACTGGTGACAGACAGGCTACGAATAATCCGGATAACTAAAATCCAGATTTTAGATGGGCAATTGCGCATGTGCCGTTTAGGTAGATAAGCATTGTGACATCACACGTTCAATCATTAAATGCGCGCTAATATAATTGTGCGCAGGTAATGATAGCGCGTTAAAAACCCCATGCCAGCCATTCACGTTAAACTTACACTGACCTTTAAAGGAATTATTTCGACATTGGTGTCAGACAGAAAAATTTCTTTTAAAAAAACCCTTGAAAAATCCTTTCAAGAGAGAATTATCTTGCTTCATATGAGGATTTTTGAAGGGATAATTGGTGACAGACAGCCAATTAAGACGATAACTAAAATCCGGATAACTAAAATCCGGATGTTTGGTCTCTGTGTGACACCGCCTATTATCAGACAGCCATTTAAGAGGATAACTAGAATCCGGATAACTAAAATTCGGATTTTTGGCCTCGGTGTGACACCGCCTAAAGATCTGCACATATTGGGCGTATCATCAACATTTTGTCCGCCGAAAACTGTCAGCGCTGACTACATTTAACTAATCAGACGTCTTGAAATTAGTCGGGGACAATAAAATTGTCGGAGAAAATGATATTTTTCGGTGCAAACCACTGACTAATTGTTTCATGAAATGCTCCCTGATACTACCCAGCACGTTGCAATGATATTTCCCCCTTTTTGGTTAAACTCGGACAAAAAACAACAAAAAAGGAAATGAAATTATCACTTATATTTAGATAACTAATACTAATTACTTTCTATGTTTATTATGGAGAAGATTATATCATTCATTGAAAGCTGACTATTTCAATGCTAATTCAAATCAAATCTCACCTGTTATCACGCTCCTGACGAGAGAATTACCAAGACATACAAAAATAACCTCGATAAAAAGAACATATCTTCCTTTTGAGACCATTTTCCTATCCAGCTGTGTATTACTCCGTGTAACTCGGTGATTCAATGGATCTAAAAGTTATCTAGAAAGCAAACAATGAGAGATTATTTCTTTTTCATCTCCAATTTTCTGCGCAAAAATCCTATTGCCTACATACACTGATGGCATTAAAATTCAGGATTGAATCTGGGATACTTTTTTGGGGAGTCACATTGTAATGAGCCATAACATGGGACTGAAATAAGACACGAACAATGTTTCCAAACAAAATCATGAAAGTAAATTCACTTTTAATATATAACTAATAGATTCTACACTGCAAGAGGCGGGTTGTAGTGTGCCCTATGCCCCCTAACATGCCAAATATTGTACTAATTATCTTATATCTACGGAGACAAGTTTTCCTATCAAAAATCACTCAACAACATGTTTCTCAAGATTTACGTATACATAAGTTCCCTTCTTCTAAATTCAAAGAACTCATAATGTTATACTTACATTATTTATTCCTCGCAATGCAAAATGGCTTTTCGATGTTATTCGTTAGTCAATATCAATGCGTTTGGTTTTCGATTTCTTTTGCAACAATCGTTTCAATTTGACAGAGTAAGATATACAGTATGCGGTTAAGTTCAAACATGTTAAAGGGACTATCGTTTATTCAGAAAACTCGAGAAATTAATATCATTCCCCACCTAATTTCATTACCTGTATAAGTTAAATATGGAGGATGAAACTAAGACAAATGAAAGACCACTTTGAGCTCAGTCACTGTTATGAAGAAGGGTCTACTAGTCTGTGCATTCAGTACCAATAGTTTCCCTTCTGCATTATGACTTTATAACTAAAAAGTCTCCATGCAGATCTCCATGCTGCTTTTTTCATTTCACAATGGATGAGTATAAACTTGGTGTTATTTAAATCACGTTTACAAGGATATTGTACTATTCAAGCGTAGTAATTCGTAAAAACAAGCTCTCATTTCAGGGCCGAACTTTAACTAGAACATTCTCGCAGTGTTACTAAATGTAAAATTGTTCTTATTTCACTATATTGAAAAAAAGAGATTCGGCCTCGTTATAAGGTTTGCTCCTTTAAACGCGGAAATGATTGACCAGAAAATTACCAAAAGAGAAACTAGTAACTTTGTTTATCCTCACTGTGGTTATTACCGAGCAATTTTGCCTTTACGTTATCATTTGCCTTTCGAATCATCGCATCCGGTCAGGTGGTCGAGCTACACGACATTTCATGAAACGAAAACGAACGATCACGCGACTTTTCTTAGATTTCCCGTAAGGTTTTCACAAAGCGCCGGGTAATTTGGACCACATCATTGTAGATGGGAGGGGGTTATTTCACAATTTACTCCCGACATTTCCTATTAAAGGGGCATGTTTTCACCCTCAAAATGTCGGGTAAGACGACAACCCGACCCGACGCGATGACCGGATGAATCGAAGTAGAAAAAAAAGTTACATGATACTGGATTATTTTTGATGTATATATGTAAATACTTTTGTCTTCAAGACAAATAAGTTTCACATTCATATGTATAAACAAATTAATAGAAACAAATCTTGCCAAAGAATGGAAGTAGGCTCGATTAGCACTTGTTCTAACTTCTAGTTTCCATTAACAACTTCATCTAAAAATAGTAATACACATATTTACGTATTTATCTTTTGAACATTTAATAGTATGCAGATGTATGTCTAAATATCGTTTTGAAACCATTACTGTTCAATCGACATTACTCTTATGTTATGTATACATGTATCAGTATTATTTTTTGGATTGTATGATTGTTCATATGTACTGTCATTATTGGGATGTATTGTTGTTAATAAAATCAAATTCAAATTCAAGTAGGGTAAGCCTCGTGACTGGGGTAGGGAAGATCATAATGTGGGCCGTGGTTCTCTTGTGTATACATGCCCTAGTCATAATGAATAACATTTTATTCTTCTATTTTTGTTTATAAAGAAAATAAATAAAAAACTACTCTAGTTTTCTTTAAAATGTCATAATAACATAGAGAAATTAGCCACAGAATATATTTTCGCATGTTAAAAACGAGAATGGTTGTTTTATACTATATAGTGTCGTGGTGCAGAGAAGGTTGGCCTACGCGTGTGAAGGGTGGGGGGTGTCGGGGGTGTCAGAAATGTTAGGAGAATATGCAAGCGAAAATAGGCTTGGTTGAGTTTATATGGGAGGGTTTGTGTTTCATCTTCTTCTCATGTCGCTTGTCCATCTTCCTTCTTTTTCTCTCTCTCTCTCTCTCTCGCTCTCTCTCTTTCTCTGTTGATATCTTTCTCTTATCTGTCCCTCACCCCTCGTGCCCTCATGTTACACCATTTTGTCATCCTTCCACAACAATGCCTACCCGCGAAGAGAGGTTATTCGGTAGCAGTATACATTCTTTCTCCATGTTTGAGCGTCTCATATTGAAATAGAATTTTACAAACCTCACAAAAACAGTTACGTAATCGGAACATGATTCTAAAAACAATAGGATCTGGAAATAGCTCTCTCTTAAGTTTATTTCTTGAAAGTCTTTGTGATCGACGGTGTTCTATACACACTAAGAAAAAATGGTGCAAGTATGCACCTTTAGGGGTGCAAACCAATGCAACACTAGCAGCACCTTTATGGGTTCAATCCTGCACCTTTTAAGAGGTTGCCAGATTGCAACTTTTAGGGGAAATAGTACCCTTAATGGTTCAATCCTGCTCCATTAGGGGTGCAAACCGATGCAATAGCAGCACCTTTAGGGGTTCAATCCTGCACCCTTTAAAAGGTGCAATCCTGCAATCATACTCGAGGAATACTCGTGAAATTTACTCGTACACAAATACATATTAAACATGCATGTTGTTTCTTGGTTAGTAATCATATAATCAATATATCTATTGCTAAAACGTGAATGTAATTGTAACATGATCAGACAAAATAATCTATTGGTTAATGATTGCCAAAGGAAAATACAAATCACAAAAATTGATGTGCATTGTCATAATTTGCTTAACAAATAATGATAAATGTATTTTTATGTGAACATATGTAAATTATTCATGAGTATGCATGCAATATGCAAACTTTTATTTTGCACCTCTTTTGGTCGATAGGGTTCATTTTTGTGGGAAGGGTGCAAAATCTTATATTGCACCCTTTTTTTAACCCCTTTTCCTTCAATAGGGTTCATTTTTATGTAAAGGGTGCAAACTCTTATTTTGCACCCTTTTTTGCACCCTTTTTTTTTTATTAGAGTGTATGTTTATAAACCTTTTCCACCTTTATAGATAAAACCTTGTGGCGTGTTGCCTTTTTACCTAAGGCCCCTCTTTGAGGAATGTTTTTGTTGTTGAACGAGAAACGGAGAAAGATATAACAATACAGATGCATATGGAGATTGAGAAAATGACAACGAGAGAGGGAGAGTGAAAGAGAATGAGAGAACTAGAAGGAGAGATAGAGAGAGAAAAAGAGAAAAAGAAAAAGATATAGTGAGACGGAGAGATAGATAGAGAGAGAGAGAGAGAGAGGGGGGGGGGGAGGGGGTTGGAGTCGAATGAGTTTAATAAGCAGACGATATTTTCGATATTCGTTAAAAATGATTGGATTGGAAAAGAAACTTTACCTTGAAAGCCGCGGTCGAGTCCATGTATAACACAAAATGTTCGGCTTTTCCTTTTATCATATCCATTTATCACATCATAATTTTAGTATCATATCATTTCATATTATTTCATAGTTACATCATAAAAAGGCCTATCAAATTGCAATCAATCAACTCAATTTACATTGAAATAAAAATCCAGTTTAAATTCATCATCATGTGGATGACACAAACAGGTAAAATTTTAAAAAATAATGACAACTTAGAATCGTTTATAAACAGGAGAGTGCATCAACATAATATAATAATACTATTTACTTTGACTTTGCATTGATTGAGCACGGCTCATCGCTTCATCCATATTGGCAGGCCGGTCGGGACCACATGTTATGTCGTCACCGTGACTGTGGCAACTTTTTACCCCTAGCTGTCGACCCGCAATTCGGAGGGTGCGGGAAATGGGATTTTTATTTGCTTTTGTGCAATACTGAAAGGAATAACATTTTAAGTTAACCTTAAACGGTAGGCCTAAATACTCAATACTCAATATTACTTTATTTGACTATGGTTTTAGCCTAGTCTTGCGTTAGGGCAAATTCTTTAAATGATAGCTCGAAGCTTCAAACCTTCGAATGTTGAATCTTTCGTTTCATCAGCGAAATATGGTATTCAATGTTCCTGACAGTTCAAATGACGCGTACTTCGAGAGACGACTCTGTTTTGATTTGCTAGAGACCCGCTTTCAAACCTAACGTTGGAGGGCGACATCACAAACACGAGAGTTAGCAAAGCACAGAGATCAATGACAACCAAGTATAACAATCAAAAACAAAAATAACAATAATAATGATAAGAATGAAAATAATAATATTGACCAAAAAATAATAATATTACTGATAATAATAACGATTATATATATAATAACAATAATGATAATGATGATTATAATGATGATAATTATAACAATTATAGTGATAATAATACTAATACTAAATTTAGTATTAATTATACTATAATTATATTATAATTATCATATTAATGATGGTAATAATGGCAATAATAATAATAATTATATCAATAATAATAATGAAAATGATGGTAAAAATATCAATATTAATAATACTACTTTTAAACAATAATTGTAATTATAGTTATGATATTGTATTCAAAATATGAATAAAAATAGAATTTAAGTAGGTTATTCGAAACAACAATAATAATTGCCTGACATAAGATTTTACAACAGGTTTTTCAAGAACTTACTTGCTTGTCCGCTTCCTTTATAGGCGTGTCTCGAAAATGTTATTCTTCTAAGAAATACTTTTAAAGAAATGAGGGGCTACAAATTCAATGATCATACATAGACCGAAAAGTGTTTCTTAGTCGCGAGGCGCGGGGAACTCATAATCTTCATTATCAAAATTCTTCATCATCATCATTACGCATCATCACTATCACTATGACCACCACTACCACCATTATCATCATCACACCACCACCATTACAACCACCAACACCACTACCACCACCATCATCAGCTTGATCACCATCATCATCACCATTACATCATCATCATCATCATCCTCACATCCACCACCATCATCGATCATCACTATCATCACCCCCATTACCACCATCCCCACCACCATGCATTATCACCAACACATTATCTTCCTCATCATCATCATCATCATCATCACAATCACCATCACCACAATTGAAATATAAAAACTACCATAATCACCACCACATGTGTATAGAGTGTATAATTCTTTTACGTGAGTATTAATAGTAGCTAGACTAATATTACCTCCTGCATACTACTACAGTATATAGAAATAACACATGCATTTCATTAAAGTATACTTACAACTAGTTTTCAAATTGTAATAATTGTACCCTAAAAAAAAATAGGCCAGGATTAATGATATGCCGGAGACGCCAACTTAGAATCTTTCCAAGAATCATGGCACCCCAAAATTATGACAATATATACTTTTTTTAACATGATTATTTTAAGAAGAATGCTATTACCATCGACATACGAATACAAAAAAGGACACCTGCATTCAATTCAAGTGTATAGCCTACTTACAATACGTGCAGGGACCTTCTCGAAGTATTATAACGATACTGAGCTGATAAACTTTTTTGCCCCAGCGTACTGTTTATTGCATAGCGCCAACTCATGGTCAACTTTTCAACAGTTTGTAACCCAATATCCAATTCACATTAAAGGGGCTGTAGCATGACGAGACTATGCGTCTTTCCCGAGACCCACTCGGGGAAAATCGGAGTATACTACGGACGTGCGTGCAACATACGCGAAACCGAAGCGTGAGGAGAACTTCAGTTTGTTTCGCGAACGCTAGTGCGCGGTGACACAGCTAATGAAGTCCATTAGTTTAAATGCAGTTGTCCAAAAGAAGACGAAGATGGCATCAACCAGTATTTTCTATGCTACAGCCCCTTTAAGCAGACAGAGGACTCGATGCAAGAACCAACAGCGCAGCTTGGGCAGCAGCGAGTTACGGGACCATACTGCACAGTTGTAATCCCTATCCTATCCGAAATCTTGACATTTGACTGGCCTAGCACACCCTGCATTCTATTCATTATAAGAAAAAATGAAACACATTAACAAGAACAACAACGATTATCAAGTGGCGGCCTACATTTTTTGACAAACTCGCTAATTTATAACTATATATGGAGCTCATGCTAAACAGTAAAACTTGTCTACGTGGCCACCTCTCCATAAAGGCCCCCTGTCTGTAGTGGCCATGCATTTTGTCTCCCTTTAGAACGAAAGGTATGCTGTAAAAGCTGTCTGCAGCTATTATAGTGGCCATTTTTAGTTTCCGTTGAGTGACCTTTGTAGACAGGTTTGACCCTCCTACTTCATGGAATCAATTTTAATTTGGCAACTCGTAATCCGACTCAGTATTGCTATCGGCTACTCCCAAGTTCGATTTCTTCACTCTAGCTGTTTGCTTCGCTATTGTTAGATTTTCATACTCTACCCCCTCGATTTCATTCGTGTGGCCTCTATTTCGGTGTGAAGGTGGTTTGAGGTCTTCGTAGGCTGGTTGCTCCATAATTTTTGCATGTAAGGTCGTGTAGGGATCGAGTTCCTGGCCCTCCCTGTCACTGACTGACTGCTTTAGATCGGTGATAGAGCGTCTGAAATAAAAGGGGAAAGATTATTAGTGAGGTATAGCGTCGTATCCTCCGGGGATTAAACGCGCTGTTTAAATCAAACTATCATTATTATTTTTGTCATCGTCATTATTATTATTATTTGCAGGAGTAGTACACTGTTGGAAATAATGGTGGAGTAATTATGTTTACCCTAACTTATGGAATGATTAGGGCCATGCATTATGGTTCAAGGCATGGCCACATAGAAGATTTGTTTCTGTTGGGGATCGGGGGAAAATGCAGAGAATTATTTATTGCATTTTCTTTGTTTTTTTGTATTTGTGGGGGCGGCCGCGTACCCTAGCCCCCCCTGTGTACAGCCATGATTCAGTGGCTATGTAATGGCCTCGTTACTGTGAGGCCGAAGGATCAAAACCGTGTCGATGTGCTATATAAGTGCCCTTTTGTGAGGCATTAATCCTCGTTACTGTCAGTTAAGAGTTAAGGACGTAGGTCCCCTAGTTGATTATGACGACCCGGCACTAGTTTTCTGACGAACCCCAAATCATCGATGAACGGGTTCGCAAAATTGGCCTGACGACGCCAGACGACCCGACGCATGCGCAAATCGCTAAAATGATGTCCCATCTTAGACGTCGACTATGTGGACGTGACAAACGAAAACCCCCTATTATCTCACCTGAGACGCAGGTACATCAATGTTATGATGATACCATACAAGGCAACAAAAGCAAGAAGTATGCCCACAACGATAGTGCTGGCCGCCCCTGGAGAAGAAGTAAAAAAGAGAAGAAGGTTATATAGACAATATACAAGGCTGTACAAATTCGTAGTGCTCAAACATCATAATTTTACGTAAACCTTAAAGTCAGTAATGCACATGGAAACCTAGAATCATAAACATTTTCTTTATTTACTCATATTTAATCGTATGAATTGTAATCTTTAAAATGTTTTCCTTTCATCTCGTTGTACGGGCTTGAAGCCGATTCTAACCAGTTTTATTACTTCATCTTTAATATTAATTCACAAAATGAAAAGCATAATCATGAAAGCTACGAATAAAAAAATACTTTTGAAAACAATTAAATTATCGTGATAGCTTACTTCTACTTCATTACTATTGCTTTGATATTGTTTTGGTTGTTCTATGTGATTAATGTGCAATAATGCGGCTCTCCAATATTGCATTCTGGAATTGAAGGAACGATGCGACAATTATTAAAATTACCATCGAATATGTCCTAGAACTTTTTCATGTGATAATTTTAAGCAAATGTAATAGGATCAAAGATGATAGTTTTCATATCAGGGCTAACAGGACGATAGAATAGAAAGAGATGGCCAGACAACAATCTTGACCAAACAAGTTTGTTTCATCAGTGCTCCTTATAATGAGGTTCCGCCTTAAAGGCCTAAGATATATATGCCTATTCGATTTGTCACTTGATATCCGTTTATTCACATGACACAATCGATTATTTTTAAAGAAGTATTTAAACAAATCTTGGTAAAGTACCACTAGTCTTGTCCTTTGTGAGAGAAACCAGATTAATTATTTACTTCACTGATTAAATAAAAACACAAACAAATTTTAAAAGGCTTTGGACGACTTTTCGAAGGTTTTTTGAAAATAAAAAGCGCTTTGACTGGGCCATGATAGTTATCTTTGTGAATGTGAAAAACAAACAAAAAAGCCTAACCAATGTTATTATCACAGGCTGCATTTTTATTATCATTGCTATCATTGTTATTATCATCATCATCATCACCTTCGTCATCATTATAGTCATCATTATCTTTGTTTTTATTATCATAGGATGCATTTTGTATGAAGAAAACTTTACATATATAATATCAAGTGAATAGTCATCGTAAAACAATATTGTATTGGAGATAGAAGTGTGTGGATTATTTAACATGATAAGTAATTCTACCTGCCTTTTATATACATATATACAATACGTCCTAAAAAAATGAAACCGAGAATTATCGATGTTTTATCATAAGTTACATCGATAATTCGCGGTTTCGTTCTCCTGGAACGCACTAAAAACCTTACATGTTGTAAACAGGACATCTATTTATAACCCTGAATGGTACATGATAATGGTACTGAATCATACAAACTGGTATATTACTCTACATAATAATACATTAGATTCCTAAGGCGCCAAATCCACTTGACAATCAAACGCTCAAGGCGCAGCTTATGCAAAAGATGAAATACCTGATAATATATTTTTAAAAAGTGCAATAAGAAATTTACAGACATGAAAGGTAATGGTAATCAATTATAAGCTCAATTAAACAGATATTGAACAGATATTGAACAGATATTAAACAGATATAACCCTAACCCTAACCCCGAATTCAAAACAATACAACTAATTAAACCAATGACTAATGAATAAACCTATTGTTTCTAGGGAGGCATATCAGTTTCCTCTGCCTGGAAAGGTACATAGAGGGCAGTAATTTTATTGATCAATCGTAAACATGACATGAAGATGTCCTGTTAATGACCATGTCTACTCAATGACTCATTTTTTCACTAGATATGTACGTTTTAATGACGTTGTAAGGTAAATATTAGACGGATATTTGCAGTGAAATATGAGTCAGTGCCAGGGTTAAGGTAAGGGTAATATAGCAGTTGTTATGATGTCCGGTTGGTGTACTATTTAGGATGTCATGTTAATACATCATGTAGGGTTATATATATATATAAGTTGATTTCTCGAGAAAAAAACTCTGCGATTGTGTTTAATATACTCTACCTTGGCGGAATGCTGTTGTTTGAGGAGACGCAGGTTCCGGCTGCAAAGTGGATGACCAAGATTGTACTGTGTATAAGAAATTTATGGGAAAGGACAGAAAAATAAGCAAGTCGCTTAGAAACATTGCTATTATTTTGATATCATTATTGTTATTATTGTTATTATTAATATTTACATTATAGTATCATCATTACTATAGTCGTTATTTTTATCATTATTTTCGTTATTACTATTTTTATTCCCACTATTATCATTACTGCTATTATTATCATAGTTAATAAAAGCATCATCATTATCATTATAATAATAATTATATTTCTTATTATTATCATAAGCTGTATTTAAATATAGAGAACTTTCAATACAAATTAGCGAGTGAAATCATCATTAAACATTATCTCCTAGCTATCCAAACGACAGTAGTTAATCAGAAGAAAAAAGTTGTAGTTGAAGTATTATTTACAAGTTACTCAATCACTTTTGGCAATGCTTTGTATTCCGTCTGGTACATCCAGTTTAATAATTGTCTTGCGAGAAGTTATGATATATCTCGAAGAATAGACCTACTCACTTCTAAAGACAGCTATGTATCCTGCCGCACCACAGCTATCGGTAGGGTCTCCTGAACATGGGATCTGACAGTTAGCATCTGTTCCCACTCCATGTCGAGCATAGTCATCACTTGCTTCACCGCAGAAACATTCCTCTCCATTTCCAACTCCAGCGTATAGATAATTGGCTCTGATAGAGCCTTTACAAAACTGGATGCAATAAGAAGTGGTCATGTCTGGATCATCGATTACAAATTTCCCAGATAAAACTCGATCAGTCGCTACGTCCACAAAGCATCCAAGATAACCTCCACCTGTACGCAGTTAGACAAAGAGTATTATGCTATGGTATCAAACGCATCCAACATGCCATTGTCTTTCTCTGATAAAACATGTTAACGTTAAGTTATTAGAAAGAAAGAATGAAAGCAACAAGACGATAATGAACTAATAAAATGTCTGTCCTAGCATACTGTTGATTGCTCAGCGCCATCTCATGGTCAAATTGCCAACAGTGCATAACCCACTCCCTAATTCACAACGAGCAGACATAGGAATCGAAAATAAACACCACACAAAACTTGACCTAACCTGGTGTTGTGCCTGGTGTAGTACCTGGTGTGGTTCCCGGAGTTGTCACAGGTGTTGTTCCCGGTGTTGTAGCTGGGGGAAAATGAAATGTAATTCGCATTACTAAAGTACTATACACCTATATTTAAGATTTATGCTCTAAATTTCACGTGGTTATCAGTTATTATAAGATGATGACGGAGATCCTAATCAAATAATTGGTTGAAAGCGTTCACGTGACCAAGCATTTATTTTGCCTAACGCGTAATTTGGGTAATGACCGGTCATTACCCAATGGTAATGACCGGTCATTACCACATCTAGCTAAAATTAAGTCAGAGGTCTAATATTAGACGCGCGCAAGGCAAGGTATGCCTCAATTAGCGCTTATTTTAAACCATGGGTTATGTAAATGAGAATTTAAACCAGATTTAAACCTCCTTTGTGAATTCGGGCCTTTGAGTTTGAGATGAGGGCGATTGATCAAATAACAAGGATCCACGTTATAATTTTATAAAACAAAATAATACACTTCATTTTGTTCGGGCATTAGTACAATTTCCCACACTCGGTACCTTTGAAAAAGTCTAACACGTTTTAGACTTTTCCAAAGGTACCTTGTGTGGGTAATTCTTACTAATGCCCTCACTGCTGTGTATTATTTGTATACTGTTTTGCATTGGAAATGACATATATCAGATGTGACAAATGTTCAAAGCTGCGGACAGAGGCAATAACCACATGACATTCAGAGTGTGTCTAGCCTTAAACCCCAAGCAAAACTTGACCTTAGCTGGTGTTGTGCCTGGTGTAGTACCTGGTGTGGTTCCCGGAGTTGTAGCTGGTGTTGTTCTAGGTGTTGTTTCAGGTGTTGTTCCTGGCGTTGTTCCATGTGTTGTTCCAGGTGTTGTTCCCGGTGTTGTTCCAGGTGTTGTTCCTGGTGTTGTTCCAGGTGTTGTTCCAGGTGTTGTTCCTGGCGTTGTTCCAGGTGTTGTTCCAGGTGTTGTTCCTGGCGTTGTTCCTGGCGTTGTTCCAGGTGTTGTTCCTGGCGTTGTTCCATGTGTTGTTCCAGGTGTTGTTCCCGGTGTTGTTCCAGGTGTTGTTCCTGGTGTTGTTCCAGGTGTTGTTCCTGGTGTTGTTCCTGGCGTTGTTCCATGTGTTATTCCAGGTGTTATTTCCGGTGTTGTTCCAGGTGTTGTTCCTGGCGTTGTTCCTGGCGTTGTTCCAGGTGTTGTTCCTGGCGTTGTTCCATGTGTTGTTCCAGGTGTTGTTCCCGGTGTTGTTCCAGGTGTTGTTCCTGGTGTTGTTCCAGGTGTTGTTCCAGGTGTTGTTCCTGGCGTTGTTCCATGTGTTATTCCAGGTGTTATTTCCGGTGTTGTTTCAGGTGTTGTTCCAGGTGTTGTTCCAGGTGTTGTTCCTGGCGTTTTTCCTGGTGTTGTTCCAGGTGTTGTTCCTGGCGTTGTTCCCGGTGTTGTAGCTGGGGAAAAATGAAATGTAATTCTCATTACTAAAGAAATATACACCTATATTTAAGATTTATGCTCTAAAGTTCCTGGCGTTGTTCCTGGTGTTGTTCCAGGTGTTGTTCGAAGTGTTGTTCCCGGTGCTGTAGCTGGGGAAAAATGAAATGTAATTCGCATTACTAAAGTACTATACACCTATATTTAAGATTTATGCTCTAAAGTTCCTGGCGTTGTTCCTGGTGTTGTTCCAGGTGTTGTTCCAGATGTTGTTCCCGGTGTTGTTCCAGGTGTTGTTCCAGGTGTTGTTCCCGGTGTTTTTCCAGGTGTTGTTCCTGGTGTTGTTCCAGGTGTTGTTCCATGTATTGTTCCTGGCGTTGTTCCATGTGTTGTTCCAGGTGTTGTTCCAGGTGTTGTTCCAGGTGTTGTTCCAGGTGTTGTTCCTGGTGTTGTTCCAGGTGTTGTTCCAGGTGTTGTACCAGGTGTTGTTCCAGGTGTTATTCCTGGGGTTATTCCCAGTGGGAATGAAATGAAATGTGATACGAATTACTAAGGAACTAAACACCATATTCAAGATTTATGTGCTTAATTAATCATGGTTATCAGAAGCTGTTTGGCATTCGAAGTGACATTGATGACGTGTGACAAATGTCCAAAGCTGCTGACAGAGGCAGAAAAACCACATCCCCCCTCCCCACTGAAAAAGGTCTAGCGACGCCCCTGCTTGCACCCAGTAGATTATGATCATGAGTTAGATCTTGTTATTGAAAAAAAGTCAGACAAAAACCTTGGAACCAGCGGGGTTTACTGGGTGCCATCAAAACATTTCTTAACAACAATCAAAACTTCTTCCAGGTAGCCTTACACTAAAGGCAGTTTATTATTCAAATACGAATGATAATACAACGTAGCGAGAGACTTCTATCTCTCCCCGCAAAATAATCCGAACAAAAAAAATCATCCGAGGGAAATCAACTGTTAAAGTAATTTATCATGAGTCCTGAACAAATTAATTACTACTGCTTGTCATAGAATCAGTTTGTCTGAAATTGTGAAGGAAACCTTCATTGCATCTCAATATATTTTTGTCTATGATAATATGTCAATATAGTTCTCAACAAAAATATTTTCTATGGTCTGTCTTTATGTAGAAACAGAACAAGAACAATTCATACCTCGTATATCTCTTGCTTCTACAAAAAGTGCATGCCTAAACTATTTAAGATGATGCCTTTAAAAACAAAATCATAAGAAATTTGGAATCTCTTTCAAATCAAGTTTCTATAAATGACGTAGGTCTGTCTAAAGTACAAACGAAAAGAGAACAACTGACAATTGTCACGGCTCACTTACTTGCAGGGTATGAATAGTTCAACTTATGCTGTACATTTACCTTGTTTCTCCACATGTACGCATAGTCACTTGAGCGACGTAATACACATTTCCCCTTTATCCTATTACAAGCTGTGCATGTTTCAGTGTAATTTACATATGCTGACTCTATGAAGATTCATGTATGTTAATTGCTTTTCACTTGGAGTAAACTATTTATCACTTAATGTGTTCTCTCTTTGTTATAATGGCGAGTGATGATGAGTCGATGATGGGTTGAAAGTCCTGAAAAGAATATGCAGGATCTTAATTTAAATCTTATTCATTAAATTAATGATTTATCTTAACAGTACATGTCTTCTTGTTATGTATTACCTGAAACCCTGCCTGAATACAAAAGTCTTGAGTCAAATAATTCTCAGTCTTACACTATAATGTAAGAAGCTTGTGTAAAGACATAGATCAATTTCAACTGTTACTGAATTCGCTAAATGTAGACATTTCTGTCATAGGATTATGTGAAACCTGGTTATCGGATTCAGTCACTTCTCTTGTTCAGTTGGATGGTTACTCTCTCGTAGTAAACAACAGAGTGGTTAAACAAGGCGGTGGTGTTGCTCGTTATGTTAAAAATGACATCCAATTTGAAGTGGTTAAAAATTTAACATATATGACGGGAGGTTTTGAAAGTATTTGTTATTGTAATTGAAATCACAACTGGAAAAACATACTTGTAGGTGAAATTTATAAACCACCAAACTGCAACTTAAAGGGATAGTTGACTTGTGTTGCAGAGGGCGCTACACAAATGTTTTTGTTTGTTTGTTGAGAAAATGAAAAACTGAGTGTAAATTTGAAAGAACATACAATTGAAATGACAAAATCAACTTTGTTTGATTAAAATCGGTTCAGAGACAGCTGAAATATCCACAAATATAACGATTTCTAATACTTGTGTACCACCACAAATATTTGATAATTTAAAAATCCGTTGAAAAAACGAAATAGCGCCTTTTACGTCGTATTTCTGCCGATGGTGGCTTTTCTGTCGGTTATATTACGCACAACCAGTCAGCCCATGTATATAAATAACTCATTAACGGTCACCGTATTTTTTTAAAAGTGGAGCTGAATTGGTATAATCGTATCGGCTAAATTTCATACATTTTGGGGTCTAAAATTACCTTCATAGCAATTTTAGGTTCTAAAAGGACACTAGAAATGTCATAGATAAGAATAAGGGCAACAACCTTGCACTTTGAAGGCATTTCCGGTCTGAAAACAGGAACTCAACTATCCCTTTAACAGAATTTACTGATATTTTATATTCTATTTTGGACTCATCTTGCCTTAAAAACAAACACCGTTTATAATGGGCGATTTTAATATAGGTTTGCTTCATTATCATGGAAAGCCACATTGCCAGGATTTTCTAGATGCAATGATCTCTAATGCTCTTATTCCTTGTATTACACGGCCAACTCAAATTGTTGATGTTACGACTACACTTATTGATAATATTTGTACAAATATTCACAGTCATTTAGATCTGGGTACCATTGTATCAGAGATTACACACCATTTTCCCGTTTTTGTTTCTACCCCTTACATATTTAATGCTTGTAAATCTTTAAAACCAGACAGATGTAATTGTCTAGGTACTCGAATAATATCTGAATATAACATTGAATGTTTTAAAGAAAGTTTATCTCATGTTGACTAGTCTCCAATCCACGATGCAATCCACGATGCAATCCACGATGCAATCAGTGTGAATCAAGCGTATAATAAAGTTTCTTGATACAATATACCTTTATACGATCTTCATTTTTCAATTAGGACAGTGTCAAGCACAATTTAAAAAACTACCGCGGTCCCCTTGGGTCACAAAGTCCTTACTTAGATTAATAAATAAGAAAAACAAAACTGTATTATAAATATAAAGCTACAGGTACTTATGATGCTAAATCTAAATTATCTACTTATAACAAAATACTTTAACATCTGTGCCAAGGCAAGCAAAAAAAAATATTATTTTTATGCTTTTCCAGCTCACAGAAATGATTAATGATGTTTTTAAAAAATAGGAAAGATATTCCTAAAATAGTTCATGAGGCTATAGAGATAACAGTTCCACTAGGTATTCTGAAGCATTTTTCGTAAACATTGGTTCAAAATTGGCTACTGATATTCCTATAACAAATAAACCTTTCCATTGTTCTTTCAAGAATCGAAATCCCCAGTCCATCTTTTTTTCACCGATCGTTCAACCTGAAATCATCGATATAGTTACAAACCTACCGGCGAAAAAAGTTCGGGCTATGATGGGATGTCATATGGTCTTCTAACAAAAATTATACATGAAATTGTTTCACCCTTGACAAATATTTTGAATTTGTCTTTGCAGTCTAGTGTTGTCCCTGATAAGATGAAGGCCATTAAAGTATTAAATACCCTTCTACAGAAAAAGGTTCAGAGGATGAATTAGGTAATTGTCGTCCAATATCACTGTTTACTTCATTCTCAAAAATTCTCGAAAAAATAATTTATTCTCGCACTATAAAGCTTCTCACCAGTTGTAATATCTTCACCAATTCCCAGTTCGGTTTTCGTGAAAAAACATTTAACTGTGCATGCAATAATATCATAAATACATTAAAAAAAAATACAAATACAAATGATACGAGGTGCTGGTATCTTTCTTGACTTCTCCAAGGCCTTTGACATGATTTACCATGAAATACTTTTATATAAACTCTCTTACTATGGATTTCGTGGCTTTGGAGTGGTTCAGAAGTAATCTTACAAACAGGAATCAATTTATGTCTATTCATAATTTCAATTTTAATTTTAAAACACATCACTTGCGGTGTATATCAAGGTTCCCTTTTGGACCCACTTATTTTATATTATACATCAATACTTTTAAAAACACTTCCAATATAGGCCTACTCTCTTTTGTTTTATTTGCAGATGATACAAGATATTTTTTACTCACGATAATCCTCAAATCTTCTTTGATAAATTTAATTCTGAATTACGCCTTGCTGTAGTAGAGAGGTCTGATATTAACCAGAACTTTGCATGATATTTGTGATGGTGAAATGTAATAAATCATATATTCGTGTATTTTCCCCTATTTCTTCGATACTCGGACAACAACACAAAAGGAACTGGATTTATCTCCTATATTTAGGGGGGTGTAGAAGTTACCAATTACCGACTAAAAATGGCCACCAATTACTGACAAATGTATCTATGCCAAAGTGCCAATGTCTAAAAATTTGACCCTATAAACCCGGGGCCGGGGTCTAATTTTACCTATACCTGCGCATGTGCACATGGTCACTTTCCTCGACCTCATAAATATACGGTGTATTTTGTCAAGACCAGTCAGCATTGTAGCTATACAAAATAAATGTGCGACATAGATTTAAAACAACCAATTGATGTGGCGCAATTGGTAACAGCAGTGCGCTTGAACAGAAATATCTCGGGTTCGATACTCGATGCGGCGATTTTTGAACCCCTGTTTTCTTTGTTGATATTATAGTAAGGTTGACAATGACATTCGACAATGATTTGTTATGATTGCTGGTGAAACTTCGGGAAAATAAAAGGATTATAGTTATAGTCTCTCTCGAAGTCGTCAAAGCGGATGAAAAGTCACAGTTCGTAAGACTTCTTTACTTATTTTCTGTTATATGCTACTATGTATTGGTGTTTTTGAATATGTTCTTGTATATATTGTTCAAGTAGTTTGTATCTTTATATTGTTATGTTGCATTTGTTTAACAGGACCCCCTGGAAAACAGTACTTTGATGAATGACAGGGCAATCCTGTTTAAAGAAAACGAAATAAATAAATAAATAAATAAACAAAATTCGACGGCCGACCGACGTAAACATCTCACCGAGTAATTCAAACCTCTGCATTGATATTGTACACGAGGATCGAGCAAGAATACCGACACAGCTAACCCGACACCACGACATATCTATACGTATCTTTCCTGCTCCGTCGACGAGACGACTCCACCCAACAACCCCCTCTTCCACTTAGCCCCCCCCCCCCACCCTCTCTCTCTATCTCTCTCTCTTTCTCTCCTCTCTTTCATCTCCCCAATTATTTTGTCTATCTCTCTTTTTTCTTCTTTTATCCTTTTCTTTTTTTTCTTTCTTTTCCTTTTCTTTCTTTCTTTCTTTTCTTTTCGTTTTCTTTCCCTCTCATTTTCCGTCCCCCTTTTCTCATTTCCCGACGGCAGCGCAATTTTACGACAAAATCCTGATAGGTGGGGGGGGGGGGGGTGTCGCACCCCACCCCCCCCCCCCCCCCCCCCCCCCCCCCCCCACCCCCCCCCCCCCCCCCCCCCCCCCCCCCCCCCCCTCCTCCACCTTTAGCGACGGCCCTGTGTATACGGCTGTTTTGTAAATTCATGTCCGGGTATTTGTATTACTGTCTTTTTTTTATTATGGCATACATTATACCATTCATTAAAATCTGACTTTCAATTGCTAATTCAAATCAAATCTTACCTGTTATCACGTTCCTGACGAGGGAATTACCGAGAATGACAACAATTATCTCGATAACAAGAAGATATATTCCTTTTGAGACCATTTTCAGATCCAGCTCTGTATTACTCGGTGCAAATCAGTCATTCAATGGGTCTGGAAAGCAAACAATGGAATATGAATCCTTTTTCATCTTCAATTTCTGTGCAAAAACTCCTACGACCTACATCAATTGTATGTACTGATTGCAAACAAATGAGGGTTGAATCCTGGTTCCCATTTTCATGAGTCGCACTGTAGTGCGCCCTATTACGTGGGACTGTCATAACTAATATACACGGACAATGTTACCAATCTTCTGGTCTAACTTTGATGGCAAACTACTCTGAAAGTTTGAATGAAATCGGACATAGGGGACAACTTTCCATTTTCCCCAAAATATTCCTCGGGATTTTCTTTTCTTTCAAAAGGACCTGTAATAATATACACTCCATGATATATTTTTAGTAGTGCCCTAAGGATGAAGGTACTTTGGAGAAAAACAGAAATTAGTGATATTTTTGTATACGACAAACGAGAGAGTTATCCGACACTGTGACACGATCTACTATCAAAACAACATTGCCAATTTGAGATTCGCATAGCTGTAGAGATCTTATATTTCAAACATTCATGATTTTCGTATAATCGGTCCGATTCATTTTAAACTTTCGCTATTCCTTTTCTCTGATTTATTTGCTTTCATTCAAAAGAACTTTAACAACGGCTAAATTTCCCTTGACAACATTTTTGGGGTCAAAATATGGTCATAACTTCATTTCTCCTAATCTAAAACTAATAGAGTCTACACTGCAAGAGGCGAGTTGAAGTGCACCCAAAGCCCCTAACATGCTAGCATGGGTCTGTGTAATATCCACACGGACAAGGTTTCCTATCAAAAGATGACTGAACAACATATTTCTCAAAATAAACGAAGAAATTAGTTCCCTTCTTCTAAATTCAAAGAACTCGTAATCATATACTCACGTTATTTATTCCTCGCAATGCAAAAGGACGTTTCAATGTGATTCGTTATTCAATGTCAGTGCGTTTGCTTTTCGGTGTTTCTCAACAATCGTTTTCATTTTGACAAAGTACGATATTCAGTTTGCTGTTAAGTTCAAACATGTTAAAGGGATTGTCGTTCATTCAAAAGACTCGGGAAATGAATATCACTCCCACCTATTTTAATTAGCTGTATAAGTGAAATATGGAAGATGAAACTAAAACAAATCAAAGACCATTTTGAGCTCAGTCAGTTATGAAGAAGGGTATACTTGTCGGTGCCATCAGTACCAATATTTTTCCTTCTACTATGACTTTATAAATCCTAGGTCCCCATGTAGTTCTCAATGCTACTTTTTGCATTTCACAATGGATGAGCATATTTCAATCTTTTAAGGGAGGTATTGTACTGTTTAAGCGTAATAATGTGTAAAATCAGCACTCAGCACAGTACCGATTTGTAACTTGAGCACTTTTCTCACATTAATTGTTACTAAATGTAAAATTGTTCTAATTTCACTACATGGGAATAGGAGATTCGGCCTCGTTATTAGGTTTTCACCTTCAAACGCGGAAATGATAGACCGGAGTATTGACACAAGAGAAGTCTGCTTGATTCTCTTTGGATATTACCATGCAACAATGATTTTATGTTAGCATTTGCTATTGTACTTTTAAGAAGTCTCTGTTTGAAAGGAATTTTCTGTTTCGCTTGACGATCAAGTTATGACGTCAGAAGCGATGTTTTTTCGGTTGAATTTTCGGTCTGCCGAGTGGGGGCGTTGTAACATTTGAACACATTGGCCCGAATTCACAAAGGAGGTTTCTCGACAAACCTTGGTTTTCGTGCGTCATATGACGCGTATCGACGCGTTTTTACACACCAGGGCCCCGTCTTACAAAGAGTTGATATCGATCGCAACTTATTTGTGATTGATATCAATCGCAACTTTGTACATAAGAGATAGGAGACTGCAAACTGGCGATCAATTGGAGGACTTGCGATTGATTTGGATCAATCGCAAGTCTTTGTAAGACGGGGCCCAGGTTTGTAAAAACGAGTAAAGACGCGTCATATGACGTACACAAACCTCCTTTGTGAATTCGGGCCACGATGTTGATAATTAATAATTAGCCGTCTGTTTGAGTTGGGTTTCGGTTTTATACTGTTCATAGTTTTCTGATAATTTGACGTATACCATTTTTTTAATGAAAGTGATACGTACGAACAGTAAGTGTATGATGCATTACATGTCTCTCTCTCTCTCTAAGTGCCATATCGTTTGACTTTGGCGATCGGCTCCTAGCCTTCTGTATTAGTACCACTCCCTGTTCTTTCACTCCTCTCTCTTCCAACAATTTCTGCAGACTGTCCATCCAAAGTATCCTCCTTCTTCCCCTACTCCTTCTTCCCACATTACATTGTGCAGTCACATAATACGGTATATGTGTGTAGTGTTATTGGGATAGTATGTTGTACAGACCGCGTTAGTTGTGTTACTTGAATATCATTTAGATATAAGAAGCAGTTGAATGTATGAAGTGACAGAATGAAGATAAATTCGGGTAACTGTATACAGCCAGAGTTTGATGTTTTTTTTTTGTTGGGGGGGGGGGGGGGGGGGGCACATACAATGTGTGATCGATCGACGTCCTGGGGAGGGGTCTAAACACGTTCAACCGATCTTGGATTTTTTTTGGGGGGGCACGTGCCCCCCGTGGCTACGTGCCTGACTGTATATATAGACATGTATATAATATAAAAAGAGGAATTGAGAGTAATATTTGTGTAGAGCCAAAAGGGTTGTTTTTATCATGCAAAGAGATACAATAGTGAACAAAGAAAATTCAAGCAGGCATTGTTTTAGTGTATCAGAGGTTTATTATTCATTTAATATGATACTGAGGAAATGAAACATTATTCTTTAGGGGGCATTGATATTTCATTTTGGGACAAGTGTACAATGTAATGTCAGTGAACATACATTAATCACATAACTCATTTGATGCAAGATCCTTTGTAAACACAGTTTAAAATTGGACATATTATTTAAGATTGTTTAATCTTTGATTGCATTTCACAAGCCTGATTCGTCGCTCTATTGTCAATGTGCTGTCGGTTTGATTCGTTGGTTATACTATGGACCTATTACGAATGGACATTCATCGTTTTCTTAACGAATTCATTGTGATTGTCTCTGTCAATGTTGTCTCAATAACATTCCGTACATGTTTCTTCACTTTGATACATGAGCAGAAACAGCAAAAATGTATAACCTATTTCTAATGCAGCTATGGGAGCGATTTATTCGTAACTAATCATAAATATTTCTAATTTGGCAATGCGGAGCATAATGTGAAGTCACTATTTTCTTGTACAATTTGGTATTTTTTCAGTTATACATTGGTTTATATAATAAAACTATTTATTTGTCAAACTGAGGAGGAGTGAAAAGAAGGATTAATCGTTGCCAATTTGAATATGGAACACACGAGGTAACACGATAACGAAGACCCTCTAAGCCTTGTCTCACACATTACAAAGACGTATTACGTAATTCGAACGTGATTTCATGGGATTTAGGGTATTGAAATTGATTTTCCGAAAGTCTTTGCGATCGTGCTTATGTTGTTTATGATCAAAGCACATTTGTTAGCTTCCCCACTCCCCCCCCCCCCCATATTTTGTCATCGTAGTGTTGTACCCAACAGCCCCCCCCCCCCCTTGAGCTGAAAAAAAGATAAAGTTAAATTTGTGGTTACTATTTTTAAAAACTCTTTTGGGGGGGGGGGGGGGCCAGGGGTGGGGACCCGTCTTTTTTTAAAATAAATTTGTTACTGATTTGTTTTGCCAGGGGGGTGGACTCGTCTCTCTCCCCCCTCTCCTCCCTCCCCCCCCCCCCCCCCTTGGATCCGCGACTGAGTACAGCGGTTAGGATGGGCCGACAAAAATCACTGGCGTCGGGCTTCAGTTTAATCAGGAATTCTGACTCACTGGTTTAATTCATAAGCTTTAAGCACCTTAAATTGTGTAACGGCCGGCATGGTGATTTGACAGATGGACCTGAAGCAAACTGAGTCCTGACATACTTCTGAAACGTTGTATCTTATACGCCCTATTGTTGAGCGATCATCAGTATTTTTTAAAAATCATATAGGCCCAAAACACGATTTAGGGCTAGTTCTTACCTAAAAACGACCCAAATCTCGGAACATGGCATGGAGTGGGGTCCACTTCTAACTCATGTTTTTAGCCCTTCTTTAATTCATCCGCGCGTGCGTCCAACCCCGACCCCCCCCCCCCTGCTCCCCACACACAACGTTTTAATTACCATCTCTTAAACCGATTTGTATTTAACATCTCTTTTATAATACTGGTCATATGACTCAATTGTTTCATTTTCCATCAATATCCTTTTCAACAGATTATGTTCGAGAAATTTAGTGCCACAGCTTTCCATGTCTGCACACAGGGCGTCTTGTCCCACTACGCGACAGGGCGCACATATGCCGTCATGCTTGACATCGGCGATGGGATCATCAGTGTCGTACCGATCTTCGAGGGCTACATTATCACCCCAGCCGTCAACTTCGGGGGGCGGGGCGGGACCTCACCCAGCTTATGATGAAGATGCTGAATGATCGGGGGTATTCGTCTGTTACAACTGGTAAAGGGTATCTCGCATTGTTGGTTCAATATTAAACAGAGTGAATGACTGATAATATTCATCACCATCATCATCATCGCCATCATTAACTTCATCACCAACACCATCATGAGCCTCTTTATCATCATTGTCATGATATCATCATCATCACTGTCATCATCATTGTTGGCATCATTATTGTCATCATCATCATCGTAACCGTCGTCATCATTGTTACCTTTGTCGTAGTTATTACCGTACTGTCTCCCTCTAATTAGTGTTGCTGATTTTTTTTTTTTCGTTGGGGGGGGGGGTTGGGGGGGGGGTTTAACATTGTGAAAAACTCCTGGCAGGCTTGTTGATGCTACTGAAGCGGCCAAAGTCATTTCAAGTTGATCAGACTTTTGAACATATTATAAGAAGTTGTTTTAATAGCTGCTTTTCATTTCATATCATAGATCTGAAAGAAAAGGGGCATTTTATCATCTCATTTACGTGCTTTCAAATTAGTAATACATGTTTGTTTTTTCCTTTTGATTTTCCACGTGATGTACAGCCGAGAGAGAAATTGTTCGGGATACTAAAGAAAACTGTTGCTACGTCGCTCAGGACTTTGAGAAAGAGATGCTTGGCTCAACTGCATTGACCAAAACCTACACACTTCAGGATCTGCACGAAATCACTATTGGCACAAAACCTTCCGCGTCCCCGAAATCCTCTTCCAACCCTCTCTGGCTGATCTCGATCACGCCGGCGTTCACCAACTCGTCTACGACGCCATCATGAAATGCGACATTGATCTCCGAGTGAATCTTTACTGCAATGTCTTTCTCGTCGGGGGATGCACGATGTTCCCATGATTCTAAGAAAGACTCCAGAAAGAACTGTCCGCCATGTTTCCTCAAAAGGCAAAGGTCAGGGTCAATGCTCCGCCAGAAAGGAAGTATATGGTTTGGATCGGTGGGTCCATCCTTGCCTCTCTTTCAAGTTTCAAGGAGAGTTGGATTACGAAGAAGGATTATGACGAACATGGACCACGTGTTGTACATACAAAATGTACGAATTAGCTGAAGTGATATAATACAAGCTGATACAATGTTAGGTGATCCAACATAGTTTGCTCTTGCGGTATGTACTCCAGACTGTATTTTGTCAGAGATATAGGGTTAGAGCCAATGTTGCAATTGGGTTGTAGATTATTCCTTTGGTTAGGGTTTGGGTGAGTGTTAGGGTGAGTGCTGGGGCTAGTGTTAGTGTGAGGGTTAATGTTAGTGTTAGAATGAGGGTTATGGTGAGTGTTAGGGTGAGTTTTAGAATTAGAGAGGGTTAGGGTTATAGTGTTAACATGAGGGTTAAGGTTAGTGTTTGGGTAAATGTTCGGGTTCGTGTTACGGTAATGGGGTTAGGTGAAATGTTTGATCCATGGTAAATATCAGGCGGAGGGGGTCATTATCCTGGGGAGGGTGGTTGTCCGGGGGGGGGGGGGGGTAAATGGCCCGCTGATAATGGGCCTGGGGGGGGGGGGTTCTGGAACCGGTAGTGCATTACCTGTGCTGTTTCCGTGTCGTGCGCCCAAAAAGCTGAGAAATTAACACACCCTCGATGGTAAAGTGGAGACAGTCCTTTTAGTCTTACCCATGCATTTTCCGGGGGGAAATGATAATTGAAGAGTTTTAAAAAATTATTCTCACTTTTGGTCAGGGTTGAGGTTAGGTGTAGTGTTAGGTCCTGGATTAAAGCTAGTAATTTGGTTCGTGTTACCATGGTTACGTATTGGCCGAGGCGAATGTGTCTAACTATGAATGTGTAGATGTCTGCTGAGCACTTCGCTTTTCTCTTTTTTTGTATCATGTTCTACTGATGTATAATACAGTCCCGAATTATGAATATATGGAGATTTATGTTTGCAGTAGAATAAATTTGATACAATATAGTATTGTGCACGCGTGTGGTAATTTCTCACAAGATATGAATGTTCATTCCCCAAAATAAAAGGAAATTTGGTAGAACTAGACCCAGAGGAGGGGCATGCGCCCTCAAACAGGCAGCACCCGCCACTATGGCATACATACAAAAATATGCCCTTAAATATGGCCCTGGCAGCAACTGGACGGGAGAGATAGAGAGAGAAGGGGGAATGAAGAATGGGGAAGAGTGGTTAATATAAGCTTGTAGAGAGAGAGAGAGAGAGAGGGGAGGGGGGTTCAGTGAGAGGTTCACGTTGCGAAATGTAAAATTGAACTGGGCATTTTTTTTTCTTAAAGGTATTTTGGTCCATACAATACTACATTAAAGAAAGATGTTAATATGATTCCGATGGTCTTCATGAAATAGGACTATAACTATTATTTCCTTTCCCTGCTTGTCGTAAGCTTTAATTTAAAACAACAATCGCGACGAAATACACGACGTAATATCCTTTCTCTCTCTACTCTATAGTGAAGAAAAGAACTCTCTCAAGGATTTGTATTATAATTGTTTTAATTATTATATATATATATATCCAGCCCCCCCCCCTCTCTCTCTCTCTTTCACTTCTCTCTCTCTCTCTCTCTCTCTCTCACTCGCTCTCTATCTTTCACTCCTCTCTCCCTCTGTTTATTTGTAATTGATAAAAACATCTCTGATTGAATTCATCTTGCATCAAAGAAAGAATACGTATGATTCGGAACAACTTATCCATGTTTTCTAGAATATCAAGGTTAGACACTTCCATTTGTATTGTACTTGTAATGTAGTTTATTACAATTATTTGAACTTCAGGGCATGATTCAGGTTCTGCCTATAATCATGTTCATGGATGGTTAAATATGCGCTGAAAATGTTTGCATGCATACTTCTTACAAAGCCTGCTCTCAACAAGAGCCTCAATACATACGTCCATCCGACATAGCAATACACGTTGTTCTGTTATAGGGATTATAGGGATTATTTGCTATACTGTGCTTAACTCGGACCGGCAAGGCCAAACCCTCCTGTGGCTCTGCTGTTCACTCTTAAGGGCACATATTATACATGTATACAGTGTCTTGAGAAGTCCTGGTTAAAACTGCGCGTAGGAGGTGACTCCAAAAGTACTATTGGAGTCACTATATTAGTACAAACTAATATCGGAGTCAACGTGGCCCATAGTTTTAGCCAGTAGCTCAAAAAGAAAGCAGGGTATGTTTGTTTTATATCCTACACCAAAAATGTATAATCAAGCAGAATAACTTAATTAAGAAATTTAATTAGACTGTGGCTCAGCGTAGATTGACCTGCGTGACCGCCGTGACACATCGGGAGTTGCCCACAGGAGGCATTCGAAATTCCATTATGCTCGCTGAATTTTTAACTCCCAAATAGTACTTTTTCAGAGCAACCTTAAAATGGTAGAAATGTTTCTGGTCTCGTGAAGAGCTCTCAACCAATCAAAAACCAAAACATTTTTGATGCAGGATATAAAAGTAGATAGAGTACACAATGTCATTATGTTAAATTTTTAAGTTGATTGTTTGGAATTGAAAATAAATGAATTGAAAATGAATTCAGTTGGCGTGGGTAATGGCAGGAGCATTAAACAACCCCGGTCTAGCAATTCTACTCACTCAAACAAAGGAAGAGTACTTACTCTTCCTCTTAAAAATTACTATTGATTATATCTCTTCATCCTTGGATCAAGCGTTGACGTAAACATGAAATCTTATAGTATCTTTGATTTCAAGTTGTAAAATGGTGACAATGATTACAAAATGAGTAAAATTATCAACTTATTAGCACGTAATCTCAGATTAAAACAATAGGTAGTTATTGTTATTTAACGTATCCTTTTTCAGAAATGCAGATAATGGTATTCATTATTTATTGGCAATAAAGAGCTAATTATCTCTTTTGATCGCCAAGGGAAGAAAAGTCAGAAGCGCGTTGATAAGATCGATTATCAGTAATCGAAGCACAGGACGCGCACTGCGCATCCCTACATTGCGCGTACTCTTAAACATGGTATCGATCTAGTCTGCACGTAATTATAATGTATAAAAGGGATATGGCAGTTGCAATAATTGTTGTTATCTAAGTCCCTGCCAGAAAAAACGCATAATAAGTAATATGGTTATATATAATATATTGCTATTCTTGTCTTGTTATTTTACACGCATATCATATCACAATTGTAACTGCTTATTTATTGTGTTAAATATATTACATTGTAGATGCCAAACTAATGCAAGAGCGCCATCTCTTGTCGGTTTTAAAAAATTTAATAAGTTTGAGGGGAGGAAAAGCGCGAATAATCACTGGCAGTAACCCTTGGAAACAAGACAGAATTTTAACCTCTTCTCCCTACTTCATATTTCCGTTTTATGATCTTGTTTGGTTTTGGACAACAATTGGAATGGATGCAATCATTGTATAATAACATTGTGATCGACCCGACGTGAGTAACGTGAAATGTGGTTATAGTAAAGGCTTCAAAATTAAAGTTTTTGAGACATATTTATATTGGTATTCGACAATTGATTTCTACACTTGCAATTGCAATTCTACAGTACGGTACGTGGATTGACGATGTACGTGTGAATTATAGTGTCAGATTGCGAGATATTAAAGGACGGAACGGAGCTGAGAGGAGCGTTGAAACTATAATAAGGTGAACTTGGGTTCTTGGCCAGTCAAAGGTGATCGTGAACAACAAGGGACCAGTGCAGTACCAGTCTGATAAATGAGAATATGACTAGAGAGGTCTATGAATAGAGCATGATCACTTGTGGGTGTATTTTGAGTCGAAAGAATGACGTGATTGGACAGAATACAGTCAGAGAATTAATGTCGAGGTCTAAGCCTAGACCTCCAGACCTAGTCTAAAAATGGAGAACTAAAGACAGACTATCTGACTACTTCAAGGTCATTTTGCACCCACAACATAATGATGGTTGTAGTGAAAATTGTTTAGGACTTGAGAAAGAACTAATATGATGATGATATGATGACGATGTCGATGGTGTGAAAATCAACAATTTTTGAAAGAGGGAGTGTAAGTACACTTCCTACAAATTTTCATTTGCGAAAATAACATA
This sequence comes from Strongylocentrotus purpuratus, assembly GCF_000002235.5. Classification (NCBI taxonomy): domain Eukaryota; kingdom Metazoa; phylum Echinodermata; class Echinoidea; order Camarodonta; family Strongylocentrotidae; genus Strongylocentrotus; species Strongylocentrotus purpuratus. The sequence goes on along the minus strand of NW_022145598.1, from coordinate 2,651,180 downwards.
TTGTATTAAAAGTATGAAAGGGTGACCAAAGCTCGCGGAGATTTTGACAATATTATATAATGTGATATTCGATCAATTATTTCTCATCATATTCTACACATTTTTAAAAATTGTTATCATAACCAAATGGACGGCAATTTTTTTTTTACTACGAAATGGTTCAAATAGAAAATTTATCGTCCAAGGATCCCGGAGATATCGCGATCTAAAAATTCGTTTTCGGATCGGCGTGCGCACTGCAGCAAAAAAATATATAAAAACAACGAGACCTTACTTCGCGCACGGGGGTTTACAGCTGATTTATCAAAACGAATAATTGTATTTTTATAGTCAGAAGATTACCTGACCTGACCCGATTAAATTCTCATCATACCATGTATACTAGCGATTATCTATACAGGATATCCAGCGATAGGTTTCTTCACGTCACAATCGCTACCCGATGATCCGGTGACCCGGTGACCCCAGGGGTCAAGGCTTGAGATGGTGATGTTTATTTCGGAAATTACTCATAAAGAACTTGAATCCCAAAGTCCTTCAATTGTTAGCTGAAAAGGAATAAGAGGATTTACAGCCAATGTCAGTTTAAACAAATACATTTTTCGAAGTGATAATCAATAACCTTCGATTCGCTTGAAACGACAAATATACATAAAAAAGATGATTATGAAGAATAGTTTGAGCATTACCTTTGAAATGTGAATAGCAACAGTAAATCATTTCAATATAATGAGAAAATAAAGCAAGATATCCGAGCGATACCCTAATTATAAGGGGCAAGGGGTTGGCCACGGTAAATCTGAATTGACTTGCCTTACATCACCGGTTTGTGGGATGGCATCTCAACGTAAAAGGGAGAAGTTTGTATTCACACAAAAATCGTGATCAAACTTCATTCATCTCGCAATAGTTTAATCGCTGAAGTTAAAAACAGTTGTTATGTTCCCCTTTAGTTGGATTTTCGTCGGGATAGCGGATGGGCCGGGGGGGGGGGGGGGAGTGTACTATTACTCCTTGTCTTGTCTATAAATGGTGAAGTTAGTGAACACATCAGAGGTATTACCTTAAAAGCTATGATCAACAGCATGCATATCAACCACGGAATCGATAAACCAAACCAATGCTCGAATATTCGCTGGTATAAGAAATCGAATTTTCCTACTTACTTATAATATTAATTTATTATTTCTACATAATGGCATCAAAACGATTCACTTGCAGGTAGGATCACATGATGCATAAACATATGCAAAATACTTCAGAAATTAACTTTAATAAAAACAGAACACTAACGAAATAGAACATTCTTTTTTTAGAATAAAGTCAAATGCGGATGATACATAAGTAATACAAAGTTTGATAATTAACATGATTCACATCGATTTCGATGTAAAAGCAAGACTCTATCTTTTTCTATATAATCCGTGGCATCATCGTTAAGTGTCGTCCATGGTTTTAGCATTCTAAAAACCTAAAGTAAACGAAATAAACAGATAAAAATACATAATGCATGGGTTTTACTGAACATTCAAAGTTTGAAGTCGCCAATGTCATCTTTTTATCAGTGAACAAAATAGGTTCAACTATGAAACATCGATGGCGTCATCGAATACCGGTGACGTCATCCCTGATCACCCGGCTACTCTTTTTGGGCATTGTTTTCTATTCTCGACAATACGGCCTCGAACTTGAAAAGAAAAAGACCTTTTATGCGTGACGTCATGCTGCGCACGAGCACACTCAATTCAGTCTATGCATTACCAGTGACCAAAGCTTTGTGAGCTGTAAAGAAGGACTGGTCATTTTACGCTTCAGCGGCGCGATCAATATTTTTTTGAGATTTGTCCAGCTTTGATCGTAAGCCTACTTGAGCCTGTATATGACACAAATCTGCAACGAGCTTTGCTGTCAGCTGTATGCTCTCCCATTTGGGTGTTATTCGACATTTGACGCGTTACAATCTGGCTAAAGTCGCCTGCAATCTTGGATTTACTTTCGACCAGTCATACTGTTAATGTATTGGAGCTGAAAAATTCCTGTCAGAAAAGTTTTTCGTTGCTTGTTGGAAGATTATGTGATTGTTTTGTTGGTAGATGCGTAAAGTAGTTTCGGTTTAAACCTCAACGTGCCATAACAAGCAACTCCAGGACCTAAATCGTATTGCTTGCATCAACCGTGAACGGAAAGACAAAACAAGACAAGATACGTGATACAACTTCTTCCAGGTAGCATTGACTCTGCGCCTTCTTTTTCTTGCTCATTTTTGTACAAGGCAGTCCTGATCGAGCGTTGGCGTGTAAAAAAAAAAAAACGTCAGGTATTTTCCGTGCACGAGTTGACGACTACTTCAAAATGGTGGATGTCATAGTTATATACTGTTAAACCAAACTAGTTGGATTTACAGGGACAAAAGGTGGATTGTTTAGAAACAGCGGAAGCAATCGTATTCTAACCGGAAAACTGGTGCAAGGACTTCTTTATCGCGTCAATATCCTGTTTCATTAAAACGGTGAGTGGGTGTTATTTTGATTTTTGTGTTGTTTTTGTTGTTGCTTTCCTCTGAAGATCATTTAGCTCTTGCATGGTTGTTAGATAAATTTTGTTTATTTACATATGTAAAATGCAAGGATGGAATGTATCAGTAAACCTCGTACATTGGATTAGAGGTATAAATGCATATTTCAAGAGCCTGAGATTATGAACACAGTAATGATGAAAAACCTATATGAAAACAATAACAATTTGTATTGTTAAGGTATATCATTTTCGTGGATGTCGCTTTTACAATATTGAATCATAGCAACAACTCTTCTATTTGTATATGTTTTATTTGTTTCAAGTACAATTCATAAGCATTCATAACAAATTGTTTGCAGGTAAATGTTATCAAAAAAACAATACAGACGGGATAACGATATGATTGCAGGTCCCTAATTAAGGACAGTATGAATATTAATGAGGTTCATCATCAATAGTGATCTGTCAGTTTATGACAGGTTCAGTGACCCATTCAAAAATTCTATATCAAATGTCTCTCCAAGTTTCTCTCCAAGTTCCTCGGTCTTGAGCCAACCGTTTCATCGTTTCATACCCTGTTGCTCCACATTGTGTGATTACATCGTCTAGAAAGCCTTTACGAGGTTACCCTGGGTAAACAAGATATATTATTATTATTATTTTTTTGTTATCATTACTATTAGTCAATTACTACAGTAGCGTACCACATCATTGTAGCTCACTGCCCAGCAGAAAATGTTGCATGAGACCAACTTCTTGTGTTGATATTTTAGCCCAAAATCCATTTATGAGAGGTTTGGTTGCATGCCATTCTTTCTTTTCCGCAGCGATGGGTCCTTTTAATACTGGCCACTCCTCTCACTTCGGTCAGCTGTTGAAAGGGCCGCATGTCCAGCTGAATGACTTTGTTGGTCTTTTCTTTCTGATCATCGGCCTGCAATGCTACGCCGCACAAGGTATGTAATGATCCCCTTCATTACGTAATCAGGTGTATCATTAACTTCAATTCATTGCCTCACTTGAGCGTCATACTTTGTTGAACTTTTACTCATAAAGATGATGCTCAGTTTTGATTCAAAATGGTCATTTGCAAACAAGGATGCAAACTTTGGACAAAAGAGCTGGAGGAGAGAATTTCTTTTTTAGCGGTCACTCTAAATTTGACGCCCTAATTATATTTAGATGCCCAGAAGGCCAGATGTTACGGTTGATTTGAATGGACAAATGTCAGTCAGAGATTAGCCAAGAATGGAGAATATGTCTACTGGCTACTGCTCTTAATTACAGAAGGCTAGAGTAGAGGGTCTAGTCTAGTGGCATACATACTAGTGGAGCTATTTCAGGAAGTTTTTGGAAATCAGAAATAGTCTATGCCGGTTAGCTGCAGCTGATATCGCCTGAGTTACAAGCGGTGCAGAATATGGAAAGAGGCTGGAAAACCTGCAACAGTGAATGTGGTATAGAAGAATAAGCACATGAAATGCATACTTGAAAGCCTTAGGTTGACAGCAGCCGTCATGGATACAGCCCCACATTAGGATTGTTGTGTCAGTGGATCAGATCATCATGGAAGGGCAGGATGAACAAGATCCAGCTACTAGTATTCGGATGGACCCGTTACTGCATGATCGAGACCCATGGATGGAAGTCAACCAACTGTTTGACTCTCCTTCAATGAACGCAGGAAAACATTCAGCGATGGAGAGGGTTGAAGTAGATGACAGTGTATCTCAAGTATCAAGCAAATCAACATCACATTCCAGGAAATTTTTGATGGAAACAGCCATGAAGAGAGCAGAATTGCAAGCAAAGTTGAAGAGTTTAAAAAGGAAACAGGAGCTCGAGAAAGAAGAGCAGGACTTAATTAGAAGAAAGGAGCAACTTGCTGTTGAGACCGAATTAGCTGCAGCTACAGCCCAAGCAGCAGCATTTCAGCAGTTCGACGATACGGTAGCTTTTCACCAGCCACCTGCATTACCAACCTTTGCTCATGTAACACATGAAAGTGATAGGAACCAAACAAGTCACAAAGTCAAGAATGCAGATTGCTCAGAAGAGAGTTCAACGCAAGGACGCAAGAACCGAGAACATTTGCAAGATGTACGAGTAAGTGGAACAAATTCTGATAGTGATGTTGATTGGGTAGAGCTGCAGCGACAACAAACCCAACTTACGTACATGCTCTTAGAATGTCATATGAAGTCCGCCTTACCGCAAAGGAACATTCAGCCTTTCGACGGGAATCCCCTGAACTACCACGCCTTTAAGAGGGCTTTTCAGCATGTAATAGAGTCCAAGACATCGGAGGACTCTGACAAACTATATTATTTGGAACAATATACTAGGGGAAAGGCGAATGAGATGGTCAGAAGCTGCATGTATGGAGGTGATTCCAAGGCAGCATTCAACAAGGCAACAATGCTGCTAGAAAGCAAGTTTGGCGATAAGCATCATGTTCTGGACTCTATGATCATCAAGGCAATGGCATGGCCAAACGTTAGAGGTGAGGATCCGGAGGGCCTGCTTAGTTATTCATTGTTTGTGACTGAGCTAGGCAATTTGGCTAAGGACCTACACCTTCAACAGGAGATTGACCACGCACAACACTTGAAGATGGTCATATCAAAGCTGCCGTTCAGGCTGAGAGATAGATGGAGGAGCTATGTCGACGGCATACTCCAGAATCGGGACGAGCCACTCTCATTCAAAGACGTGGTTAGTTTCATTAGTAAACAGGCCCGGATAATCAACAACCCTATCTATGGCAATATTGTAGGACCTGCCAGAGCTGGAGAAACGCAGACAAAGACAAAACCCTTTCCAGGGAAGAAACAGGGCTTCAGCTCCAGCATGAAGAAGAGTGAGGAAGCGAAGTGTTTGTATTGTGACATGGAAAATCACCTTACAGCAGAATGCAAGGCCCTAGGAAAGAAACCTCATGAGGAAAAACTTGCATTTTGCAAATCCAAAGGACTGTGCTTTGCCTGCCTTCAGTCTTCACATCTTGCCAGGGACTGTAAACAGAGGACGACCTGCAAGATTTGTCAAAGGTTACACCCCACCCTTCTTCATAGAGATTGGGCACCATCGAAACAAGTGAAAAGGAATGGTGAATCAGAGAAACAACGTACTAATGACGACGTTGGAGCTAATAGGAAGAAGGAGGAAAGCTCGGAAGGACAAACAGAAGGAGAAGAAATTGGAAATGAAAATTTCCCAGACGTAAAGCGCACGTTATCCAACCGCACTTCTATGCAGGACTCCCAACCGGCCATTGTGCCTGTGACTGTACGCTCAAGGCAGACAGGGAAATGTGTACACACATACGCATTCATTGACAACGGGAGTAACGCAACTTTCTGCACAGAAGAGTTAAAAAACAAACTAAATGCCAGAGGAAGAACGCGCACTATCCAGCTTCAAACATTAACAGATGATAAGCTGGTCAAGACCTGCATACTGCAAGACCTGGAGGTAGCTGATGTGAATGAGAACACATATATACCACTTTCTGACGTCTACATACAGCCCATCCCTGTAGACAAGTCAGACATACCGAGAAGGAATGACATTGCAAGATGGCCCTACTTACAAGAAATAAACTTGCCGGAGATCAATGCAGACGTGGGCATCCTCATTGGCAATAACGTCCCTAAAGCAATGGAACCACTGCAGGTTATCAATAGTCAGAACGACGGACCATTCGCTTGCAAATCTATCATAGGGTGGATGGTTTTTGGAAGCTGCAAGCAAGAGAGAAGTGGGTCCAAGATAGCCTCCCACAGAGTCCACGTGATGGAAGATATTCAGCAACAGCTAAATAATCTCTACAACACTGAGTTTTCAGAACGCTTGATGGAAGATAAAGTCGAAGAATCCAAAGAGGATAAACGATTTATGGAAAAGGTTGAAGGATCCATCAAGCTAACACAAGGGCATTACCAAATCGGACTGCCATTCAAGGGAGACGTCGACCTGCCCAACAACAGGCCCATGGCAGAGCAGAGACTCAACCACCTGCAGAGGAAGTTCGCTAGACAGCCGCAGTTCCATAGGGAGTATGCAGGGTTTATGGATAAGGTGCTGAACAAACAGTACGCTGAAAGAGTACCAGAAGACGAGTTCCTTAGAGAAGATGGAAAGATGTGGTTTATTCCTCACCACGGTGTATATCACCCACAGAAGCAAAAAATTAGAGTGGTGTATGACTGTGCAGCTTCTTTCAAGGGCAAGTCACTGAATGACAATCTTCTACAGGGGCCGGACCTCACAAATAGTTTGGTGGGTGTATTAACAAGGTTTCGTCAAGACCGCATAGCAGTAATGGCAGACATAGAAGCCATGTTCTCACAAGTGAAACTGCTAAAGGAAGAAAAGGATCTACATCGATTTCTGTGGTGGCCAGATGGCAATGTCGCTCAACCTATTGAGGAATACCGCATGACTGTTCATGTGTTTGGGGCTAGATCTTCACCAGCTTGTGCCAATTATGCCCTGAAGCGCACAGCAGAAGACTTTGCAGAGGACAAGGTGGCACATATCATCAAGCGCAACTTTTATGTTGACGATTGTTTGTACTCAAGCTCAACAGTCCAGGAAGCTGCAGAGCTATCAGAGGGCCTACAAGAAGCCTGTAAGAAAGGAGGATTCCACCTCACAAAATGGGTGAGCAATGACAGAAGAGTATTGAATGCCATACCCAAGGAGGAGAGAGCAAGTACAGTGCAGGAGCTAGACTTTGACAAGGACAAGTTGCCAACAGAGAGGGCACTTGGCATGCTGTGGCATACAGATGAAGATGTTTTCAGTTTCAAGATTCAGCTGAAAGACAAGCCAGCCACAAGGAGGGGTATCTTGTCAACAGTGTGCTCCCTGTTCGATCCACTAGGATGTGCTTCCCCAGTGCTACTCCCTGCAAAGCACTTACTTCAGACCCTCTGCCGACTAGGATTAGGATGGGACGAGACGATTCCACCAGACCTGCTGAAAAAATGGGAAACATGGAAAAGAGAACTCCCAAGACTGTCAGACTTTAAACTTTCCAGGTGTTTGAAGCCAGAGGGGTATGAAAACCCAAAGTCTGTGACACTGCACCATTTTGCAGATGCAAGTGAGAAGGGATATGGAACAGTGTCATACTTGCGAATGGTGAATACCAGGGAGGAAGTCCAATGCTCATTCCTCTTGAGCAAATCTAGAGTGGCCCCTCTTAAACAGACGTCGATCCCGAGAATGGAGCTTACAGCCGCCACGGTAGCAGTAAGGATAGACAAAATGGTAAAACAAGAACTTGACATCCCAGTAGATGAGACCTTCTTCTGGACTGATAGTACCTCTGTACTACAGTATATCCAAAGCGAAACAGGGAGGTTTAAGACATTCGTCGCCAACCGAGTTGCCCTGATACAAGAAGGATCTGAATCAAGTCAATGGCACCACATAGAAACTTCGCTGAATCCGGCAGATGTATGCTCCAGGGGAGTCAAGGTAGATCGATTCCTAGCAATGAGATGCTGGAAGGAAGGACCCGAATTTCTTCAAGCTTCAGAGGACCAGTGGCCTAAGCAACCCAGAAATGCATCACACGACGTAAACAATGATCCCGAGGTGAAGAAGAAGAAGATGTACGTTACAGAGGTCTCGGAAGTAACGGCCAGTGAGAGCAAATGTATGGCCACTGCTGTGAGCAAAGAGGAAGAAGATGATGTCCTGGAAAGATTGATCAACCATTATTCAGACTGGTACCACCTCAGAAAGGGAGTAGCATGGCTACTAAAATTGAAAGGGCTGCTGAAAGAGAAAATGAAAGGTCAGCAGAACACACGAGAGAATCCACCCATGTTATTGACAGTGGAAGATATTAGACAAGCTGAGGAAGCAATACTGATACACGTTCAAGACAGAGCGTTCCCAGTAGAGGTTGTGGCTTTGAGGAAACAGGCACACGATGTCAACCAAAGGACAGGAAGGTTGCAGCCAGGGGTCAGAAAATCAAGCCCTATCTACAAATTAGACCCTCAGATGGACAATGGCCTACTTAGAGTAGGAGGAAGACTTAACAAGGCAGCCTTGCCTGAAGAAGCAAAACATCCAGTCATCCTACCAAAGAGAGGACATGTGTCTGAACTCATCTTGCGGCACATTCATGAAAACTCAGGACATATGGGAAGAAACTATGTCTTGGCAAAACTCCAGCAACGATATCACATAGTTGGTGCAATTTCAGCCATCAGGAAAGTCGTCAAGAAATGTGTCAAGTGCCGACGTCAAAGAGGGCGGGTAATCCAACAGAAGATGGCCGACCTACCCATAGACCGACTGAGACCGGACGATCCACCTTTTACACGAGTTGGAGTCGATTATTTTGGGCCGATAGGAGTGAAAAGAGGACGCTCTACAGTCAAGAGATATGGCGTAGTGTTCACTTGCCTCGCCATTCGGGCCATACACATAGAGAAGGCTGATTCACTAGATACAGATTCCTGTATCGCAGCAATTCGGAGATTTATTGCTCGAAGAGGAGCAGTCAGAGAAATGAGATCAGACAATGGAACGAACTTGGTTGGGGCTGAGAAAGAACTAAGAAAAGAACTTGAGAGCTGGAACCAGGCCCAGCTCAGCAACTCACTATTGCAAGTAAACATCAAGTGGACCTTTAATCCACCTGGAGGTTCACACCACGGGGGCGTATGGGAGAGACAGATCAGGACGATTCGACAGCTGCTCTTCTTCCTTACCAAACAGCAGACCATGACGGATGAAAGTTTGCAGACACTCTTCTGTGAAATAGAAGGCATTATCAATTGCAGACCCATCACCAGGGTTTCAGACGATGCTAACGATCTAGAGGCTCTGACACCAAACAAGCTCCTGACGTTGAAGGCTACCCCGATGTTACCCCCATCGGTTAGTAGGCAGACCGACTGCTACGCACGACGTAGATGGCGGCAGGTTCAATATCTGGCAGACGTCTTCTGGCGACGTTGGCTGAGAGAGTACTTGCCGCAGCTCCAGGCCAGGCAGAAGTGGGTACATCCTAGTCGCAACATCCAGGTTGGTGACGTAGTGCTGGTAGTGAACGAGACAGCACCTCGTAACTTCTGGCTCATGGGAGTAATCATCGGCATCACTCCAGATCGACAGGGCATGGTTCGACGGGCGGAGGTGAAGACCAAGACGGGCACCTATTCGCGACCCATCAGCAAACTGTGTCTCCTCTTGGAAGGAGATTCATGAGCACTTTGAATTTGTGAAATTGTGATTCCATAAGAGATATACGCTATTGAGACACCTTTTAAGTTTCTTCACGGGACCAACTCATCAAATTTTGGAGCAAGTCAAGTTGGAAATCAATTTTGGAGTCCGTTTGTGATAATTATATGTGTGAAGTAATTTGGTGCGAGCCTAGCGCCGCCATAATAAAGCTCAAGTCTATATTTGGATCAATCGCGAAGCCTTTAATTGTTGGATCACAAGCTTGGAAAATGTTGATTTTAGAAAAGATTATCATTGTGATATATGGTGCGAGCCTAGCGCCGCCACTTCATGTATTTACCAAGTGAAATGTTTTCATTGGACCAAACGCGAATTTGTTCACTAGGAGTCACAAGTTGGACCACTCTGCACCTTCTATTCTGTCGCGTAATCAAGCCGTAGAGATGGCAGCAGAGGCACAGAGTATGCAGATTCGAAAAAGACTAAAAGACTTGATTATTGTGCAAAATCTGGCTATTATGGACTGACTAAGGAATAAACTCAGACTTTGGACATTTAAAAGAAAAAGTCAGATTATTTGAACATGATATAGACAGAGACTCAGTGAAAATGCATTTTATGTATACATGTAGAAAAGATTCTTGCCAATTTGAATGCTATTTCTAACAGTTTCATAAGCATATTTTGTTATTCAGTGAATTGCATTTGAGGAGTGTAAAATGTATGTACAATGTACCTTTGAAATGGTGGGCACAGTGACACAGATGTCTTTTAGAAGTTGAAAGAGAAGATAATAGAAATATTGAATATGTAAAAATATATGAATTATTGTTTGATCATCTATGATGTAATTGCTAGAATATGAATATTTAAATTTAAATTTCTGTGACAGAAAAAAGGGAGTAGAAAACAAAAGTCAAATACAAAACTTTGGGTCATGTTCCACTTTTCAGGTAAATATTTGTCAGGAACTCAGGAGAGAAAAATCTTGCATGTATTTAAAATGTCATATGAGATATTTGGAAGCATATTTTGTGTTGCTTTTAAAGTGTAGATTTATGTGAAGTGCATGATTATAAAAGGCAATGGGTTATTATTTGAAGGATACAATGTAAAGATTTTTTAGGAATCAAGGAATGTATATAATGTGCATATTTGTGTTGACGCAAATATTTGGTGTACAGGTTATTTTAAAGCAGATGCTATTTTGGTTCTGAGACAAATTTTCAAAGAGTTTATAAAAGACGATAAAAATTGTATTATGGGCATTAATAGTGCTTAGTGAAGGCAGAACTGTACACACTTGACTATTTTGAAGACGTTAATGTTTTATAGCAAATGAGTTCGTTGTATATAATTAGAGGTGAAATAATTTTGCTATGTTCAGATTTAGTGTCAGGATATTTACATTTGGAAAGTTCTTTATAGAAATGGCAGTGTTTGATAGTATGATTTGAACAAATCGTGTCATTTGCTTTGTTGTTACATAGCTACTGTACATATAAAACGACACTTTGCATGCTTAGTTTGCACGAAAGAAATGCTTTACTGCATTCGTTAGAAGGGACATGACATTCGATTGTGTTGTTTATTTGTACAAATTCTGAAAGAGACAGAAAATAACAAAAGTCCAAAATTATTGCGAACATTGTTTAAAAAGGGATTCAACTCAGTGACAAGAGTTTGAATCAAGACTAGTCATCTGATGACATGTTTCGATAAGGAGAATTGTTTGATAGTCTTAGTCCACAGTATACTTCTGAATTCAGTGGAACTTGAAAGTGTACACCCTAAAATAAGAGGTAGTGGTTAATCTAGTTCTTAACCATTTAAATCTTTGTTGCGATATTGTGGCTCTCATTGTCATTGTTTTTATTGTAGTTTGAGTAGAATTTAGAGTTGGACAGATTTACGACCAAAGCATATTATTGTTACCAAGATTCTATTGATAGCTAAGGCCTGATTTCATTGTGCATGTCTTTATTATATCGGTGCAAAACAAAATTCAGTTTATCTGTGCTATGTATTGGAGTCAACAGTACTTGCCTTTTTTAAGATAGGGCTGCATTGCAGCATTCCAGAGTGTTTTCTTAAGGTGCCAACATCATTTATAGTGAGTTTACAAGTTACTAACCTATGCAAAAATCTTTCATTTTGTGACACAAGCGGGCTTTCTTGTCCAAAGATAGTAAAAAGAGCCACAAGAGGGACATTGGTTGGTTTTTGTTTGACAAACTGATAATAATCAGGAGTATAGACATTCATAAGCTAGTTAAAGGTTAAATTGTCATTGGTATTTTCTAAATGATGGCATTGAGGTGTTTTTTGTGTCATGTAGGTGTTGTGGCATGTTAGAGCCACAGTTATGCATATTTTATTGCATTGAGTTACGTGTATATAGTTTGACTTTGAAAAGGTTTTGAGTTTTTATTAGCAGGAACTTTTGAAAATAATACAGGAATAAGATTTAATCAGAATGATTCGAGAAAGCCATATGGTTATTATTGTTTTTTGGAAGTATAAGAAAAGGTGTAATTTTCTGTCGGCTTGCCTCTGAAAATTAAGGGGCCGGAAATGTAGATGCCAAACTAATGCAAGAGCGCCATCTCTTGTCGGTTTTAAAAAATTTAATAAGTTTGAGGGGAGGAAAAGCGCGAATAATCACTGGCAGTAACCCTTGGAAACAAGACAGAATTTTAACCTCTTCTCCCTACTTCATATTTCCGTTTTATGATCTTGTTTGGTTTTGGACAACAATTGGAATGGATGCAATCATTGTATAATAACATTGTGATCGACCCGACGTGAGTAACGTGAAATGTGGTTATAGTAAAGGCTTCAAAATTAAAGTTTTTGAGACATATTTATATTGGTATTCGACAATTGATTTCTACACTTGCAATTGCAATTCTACAGTACGGTACGTGGATTGACGATGTACGTGTGAATTATAGTGTCAGATTGCGAGATATTAAAGGACGGAACGGAGCTGAGAGGAGCGTTGAAACTATAATAAGGTGAACTTGGGTTCTTGGCCAGTCAAAGGTGATCGTGAACAACAAGGGACCAGTGCAGTACCAGTCTGATAAATGAGAATATGACTAGAGAGGTCTATGAATAGAGCATGATCACTTGTGGGTGTATTTTGAGTCGAAAGAATGACGTGATTGGACAGAATACAGTCAGAGAATTAATGTCGAGGTCTAAGCCTAGACCTCCAGACCTAGTCTAAAAATGGAGAACTAAAGACAGACTATCTGACTACTTCAAGGTCATTTTGCACCCACAACATAATGATGGTTGTAGTGAAAATTGTTTAGGACTTGAGAAAGAACTAATATGATGATGATATGATGACGATGTCGATGGTGTGAAAATCAACAATTTTTGAAAGAGGGAGTGTAAGTACACTTCCTACAAATTTTCATTTGCGAAAATAACATATTGTATTAAAAGTATGAAAGGGTGACCAAAGCTCGCGGAGATTTTGACAATATTATATAATGTGATATTCGATCAATTATTTCTCATCATATTCTACACATTTTTAAAAATTGTTATCATAACCAAATGGACGGCAATTTTTTTTTTACTACGAAATGGTTCAAATAGAAAATTTATCGTCCAAGGATCCCGGAGATATCGCGATCTAAAAATTCGTTTTCGGATCGGCGTGCGCACTGCAGCAAAAAAATATATAAAAACAACGAGACCTTACTTCGCGCACGGGGGTTTACAGCTGATTTATCAAAACGAATAATTGTATTTTTATAGTCAGAAGATTACCTGACCTGACCCGATTAAATTCTCATCATACCATGTATACTAGCGATTATCTATACAGGATATCCAGCGATAGGTTTCTTCACGTCACAATCGCTACCCGATGATCCGGTGACCCGGTGACCCCAGGGGTCAAGGCTTGAGATGGTGATGTTTATTTCGGAAATTACTCATAAAGAACTTGAATCCCAAAGTCCTTCAATTGTTAGCTGAAAAGGAATAAGAGGATTTACAGCCAATGTCAGTTTAAACAAATACATTTTTCGAAGTGATAATCAATAACCTTCGATTCGCTTGAAACGACAAATATACATAAAAAAGATGATTATGAAGAATAGTTTGAGCATTACCTTTGAAATGTGAATAGCAACAGTAAATCATTTCAATATAATGAGAAAATAAAGCAAGATATCCGAGCGATACCCTAATTATAAGGGGCAAGGGGTTGGCCACGGTAAATCTGAATTGACTTGCCTTACATCACCGGTTTGTGGGATGGCATCTCAACGTAAAAGGGAGAAGTTTGTATTCACACAAAAATCGTGATCAAACTTCATTCATCTCGCAATAGTTTAATCGCTGAAGTTAAAAACAGTTGTTATGTTCCCCTTTAGTTGGATTTTCGTCGGGATAGCGGATGGGCCGGGGGGGGGGGGGGGGGAGTGTACTATTACTCCTTGTCTTGTCTATAAATGGTGAAGTTAGTGAACACATCAGAGGTATTACCTTAAAAGCTATGATCAACAGCATGCATATCAACCACGGAATCGATAAACCAAACCAATGCTCGAATATTCGCTGGTATAAGAAATCGAATTTTCCTACTTACTTATAATATTAATTTATTATTTCTACATAATGGCATCAAAACGATTCACTTGCAGGTAGGATCACATGATGCATAAACATATGCAAAATACTTCAGAAATTAACTTTAATAAAAACAGAACACTAACGAAATAGAACATTCTTTTTTTAGAATAAAGTCAAATGCGGATGATACATAAGTAATACAAAGTTTGATAATTAACATGATTCACATCGATTTCGATGTAAAAGCAAGACTCTATCTTTTTCTATATAATCCGTGGCATCATCGTTAAGTGTCGTCCATGGTTTTAGCATTCTAAAAACCTAAAGTAAACGAAATAAACAGATAAAAATACATAATGCATGGGTTTTACTGAACATTCAAAGTTTGAAGTCGCCAATGTCATCTTTTTATCAGTGAACAAAATAGGTTCAACTATGAAACATCGATGGCGTCATCGAATACCGGTGACGTCATCCCTGATCACCCGGCTACTCTTTTTGGGCATTGTTTTCTATTCTCGACAATACGGCCTCGAACTTGAAAAGAAAAAGACCTTTTATGCGTGACGTCATGCTGCGCACGAGCACACTCAATTCAGTCTATGCATTACCAGTGACCAAAGCTTTGTGAGCTGTAAAGAAGGACTGGTCATTTTACGCTTCAGCGGCGCGATCAATATTTTTTTGAGATTTGTCCAGCTTTGATCGTAAGCCTACTTGAGCCTGTATATGACACAAATCTGCAACGAGCTTTGCTGTCAGCTGTATGCTCTCCCATTTGGGTGTTATTCGACATTTGACGCGTTACAATCTGGCTAAAGTCGCCTGCAATCTTGGATTTACTTTCGACCAGTCATACTGTTAATGTATTGGAGCTGAAAAATTCCTGTCAGAAAAGTTTTTCGTTGCTTGTTGGAAGATTATGTGATTGTTTTGTTGGTAGATGCGTAAAGTAGTTTCGGTTTAAACCTCAACGTGCCATAACAAGCAACTCCAGGACCTAAATCGTATTGCTTGCATCAACCGTGAACGGAAAGACAAAACAAGACAAGATACGTGATACAACTTCTTCCAGGTAGCATTGACTCTGCGCCTTCTTTTTCTTGCTCATTTTTGTACAAGGCAGTCCTGATCGAGCGTTGGCGTGTAAAAAAAAAAAAACGTCAGGTATTTTCCGTGCACGAGTTGACGACTACTTCAAAATGGTGGATGTCATAGTTATATACTGTTAAACCAAACTAGTTGGATTTACAGGGACAAAAGGTGGATTGTTTAGAAACAGCGGAAGCAATCGTATTCTAACCGGAAAACTGGTGCAAGGACTTCTTTATCGCGTCAATATCCTGTTTCATTAAAACGGTGAGTGGGTGTTATTTTGATTTTTGTGTTGTTTTTGTTGTTGCTTTCCTCTGAAGATCATTTAGCTCTTGCATGGTTGTTAGATAAATTTTGTTTATTTACATATGTAAAATGCAAGGATGGAATGTATCAGTAAACCTCGTACATTGGATTAGAGGTATAAATGCATATTTCAAGAGCCTGAGATTATGAACACAGTAATGATGAAAAACCTATATGAAAACAATAACAATTTGTATTGTTAAGGTATATCATTTTCGTGGATGTCGCTTTTACAATATTGAATCATAGCAACAACTCTTCTATTTGTATATGTTTTATTTGTTTCAAGTACAATTCATAAGCATTCATAACAAATTGTTTGCAGGTAAATGTTATCAAAAAAACAATACAGACGGGATAACGATATGATTGCAGGTCCCTAATTAAGGACAGTATGAATATTAATGAGGTTCATCATCAATAGTGATCTGTCAGTTTATGACAGGTTCAGTGACCCATTCAAAAATTCTATATCAAATGTCTCTCCAAGTTTCTCTCCAAGTTCCTCGGTCTTGAGCCAACCGTTTCATCGTTTCATACCCTGTTGCTCCACATTGTGTGATTACATCGTCTAGAAAGCCTTTACGAGGTTACCCTGGGTAAACAAGATATATTATTATTATTATTTTTTTTGTTATCATTACTATTAGTCAATTACTACAGTAGCGTACCACATCATTGTAGCTCACTGCCCAGCAGAAAATGTTGCATGAGACCAACTTCTTGTGTTGATATTTTAGCCCAAAATCCATTTATGAGAGGTTTGGTTGCATGCCATTCTTTCTTTTCCGCAGCGATGGGTCCTTTTAATACTGGCCACTCCTCTCACTTCGGTCAGCTGTTGAAAGGGCCGCATGTCCAGCTGAATGACTTTGTTGGTCTTTTCTTTCTGATCATCGGCCTGCAATGCTACGCCGCACAAGGTATGTAATGATCCCCTTCATTACGTAATCAGGTGTATCATTAACTTCAATTCATTGCCTCACTTGAGCGTCATACTTTGTTGAACTTTTACTCATAAAGATGATGCTCAGTTTTGATTCAAAATGGTCATTTGCAAACAAGGATGCAAACTTTGGACAAAAGAGCTGGAGGAGAGAATTTCTTTTTTAGCGGTCACTCTAAATTTGACGCCCTAATTTGGTGAAGTCCGTTATGCAAGATTGAGTTATTCCCCCCGTTTTCTTGGAAACAAGAGCATTTACGTTTGTTGACCAACCCTTGTTTTCCTTTCCAGCCTGCCCCCTATTAATTGTGTGACAAACAAAATTCTGTTCTGCCCGTTACATATACGAGGTGTTGTGTAAATTGCATTATTACTTTATTAATCTATTCCGTATGGCACAATGTTCGCTCTGTTCATTACCTATTCAATTTTGGCATGATATCACTCTAAGTAACATGGCGCATCTAAGGCCCCACCGATCGCTGACGCAGTACTAAGTCTGAAAGCAGGCATCTGACGCATCATGAGGCTTCTAAGTTAATGGAAAAACAATTAATGGTAGTAAATAGTTTCATATTCTCATCATACGCAGAAACATCTCGCCTCCGCCTTATCAGTGGCGCAACCCCGAATGAAGGTCGCGTCGAGGTTGACGTCGGTGACGGTCGAGGATGGGGCACGATTTGCGATAACGGCTGGGGTTACAATGACGCTTCGGTCGTCTGTAAACAGATCGGTTATCCGGCGGCGACCTTCTCGACCCCGGGAGCGCGGTTCGGCGGAAACCCGACTCTGCCAATACTACTAGAGAATGTAGCATGCTCTCCGTGTAAGTTATGCCCATAAACATGTCACATCTGTTGAAGAGTCAGTCCAAACTCTAAAAGAGTAACAAAATTATTCCACTGAGAGCTAAAATGGCATCGAGTCATATAATTTAATTAATGTACATTTAGTGCCCGTCTGTAATATTCTTTATTCTGACTCTACAAATACGATATGAGATCATAAGGGGGAATCGCTAACTACTCATGAAATCCAAGGATGCCGATGAGTTCTCCGATGCCAAACTACGACTTTGCAACAACTGAAAATGGTTCCTTAGGTTCGACAATTTTACAAACAAACTACTTAGTTTGAAATGTTGTAGAAAGAAGAAGAAAATAATTTCCAACATGCGAGGAAAAAATACATACGAAACACTAGATTCTAACGACACTATAGACAGCCATATAGATATGCACGTTTCTGTTCGTGTACCTAGTCTGAAAACTCCCCCTATCGCTCCCACTATATACCAATGTGTGGATAGACTCTTTCAGAATATTGTAAATGCACCTGTGTAATGATTTCACAAAAGTGATTTTTTTTGTTTTGTTTAATCAGCTCATACCACAATAGACGAATGCCCATCAGCTAACCCTTCCGCTTCTTGCGATCATACCAACGATGCAGGGGTAAAGTGCATGGGTAAGTCATTACTCTTTGCTTTCTTTGTGAAACCGATGTACAGTAAAACATAAGTTACACAAGTGAAACAAGGAAATGTATACCAGGTTTTCTAAAAATACTATGGTCCGTAGTCCTTCAATTCAGTTAAACCATATAAGCCTGTATACTCGATGAAGTAAACAAAAAGCACATCGGTCAAACTTATTTTATAAACTAAGCATAGATCGGGTTTGAATAATTTATTATGACAATATTAACATAATTTTGTTTATTAACTTATGTCCTCAGAGACAGAAAAGATAGAAATAGAGACAGGTAAAGGGAGAGGGACAGAGACAGTAAAACAAAAACAAGTTATACTATCTTCTTTATGTGCAGATCATTGGTATTTCGGATTTATAGTAACCGAGTATTTTCCCTATATGATTAAATTTACCACTTTCCTACATTTTGGTTGCAGTTCCTGGTTTCCTTGGCTGTTTCTCCCTACTCACCATCGGTTCCCGGGCCTGGACTATCCCCGAGAACTCAAACGACGCATGCAAAGCCCAGTGCAAGGACCTGGACTACCGCTATGCCGGTATGTCAGGGACATCGTGTAGATGTGGGAACAACCGCCTGTTCTATTTCTACAACCAGTACCCGGACTACTACTGCAATTCCAACTGCAAGGGTGATGCCACGCAGCTGTGCGGCAATACTGTGAGCTCCTACTTCTCTGTGTTTGATAGTAAGTGAATATTGAACTAGTTTAGTGAAAATTGACCTGCCCCTCCCCCTTTCTCTCCCTTTCTCTCCCATCTGAAATTAGATTTTTTTTTCTCTTCCTTTCTGTTAGGATATGAGAGATCCAATAATCTGCTTCATGAAAGCATCTGATAGCATTAGCGTACAGTTGCTTGTTTTTACATTTTTTGTAAATAAAGACCAGTTATGGTCATGCGATTGCATTGTGAAAGAAACGTTGTGGAATCGATCAGAAAAGGTTGATCATAGCATATAAATATTCTAGAATCATCAAAATGATAAGAAATTTGGCCCAGTCTTCGTAAAGTTACAAGCACTGTACACGTTTATCTCTCACACACCAATAGATAAACTAATTTACCGAATATATCAATTAGTAGGCGCTTTCCCGGCAAAATTTGTATCATCGTGTATTATTCAAAACATATTCTTTCACAATTGATTGGTAATAAGAGCTTCCATTTCATTTTTTGAAATTGGAGCGTTTCCAATACTGGTCTTCACCTTTAACATTAGAATAGCGAAACAATGAGAGACAACACTCAAAGGACAAAGAATTAAAAACAAATGATGACATTTCCCCTAAGTAAATACGCCCTAAAAACATATGCCTATATGTTATTCTAATTTCGTCGAGTCAAAAGTGTGAAGTTCCTTTGCCTACAAGAGATAAAGCCAGTAGTTTGTCCATCACCATTTTGAAATGGGTCATTAAATTATTCTTGTTTGAGGAAACTTGATATTTCTTTCTTTTGACAGTGTTTGATGTGACGTCACTATATGTATGGATGATTCATTCTTTCTTTTCAATTATCATAATTCAGCGACCCTTGGTATATGCGAAGATCCAGGAGATCCTCAAAACGGCAACCGAACAGGAGATGACTTCGCTTTTGGTGCTACAATAGCATTCACATGCCTTGATGAACACGTGCTCACTGGCGATCCCATCCTGCAATGCGTGCTAGGGAATTCCCCGCATGACGTCAGATGGAGTGGAAATCTACCAGAATGCGGTATGCATCTCAAAGTGACTCGGTAACATTGTCTCAGATTCTGAAACAAAATCCTGGATTTAGCTCATGCTGGAAAATTGATTTCGATTTCCAATCATAAATATTTTGATAATCAGACAGGGGATCGGCTTGATGGGGTTCCTGACTGACCTAAAGGTTTATAATTACCATAGCATCATGAGCTAAATCAAGGCTTTTGTCAAGAATCTGATGCAAAGCATCGTTTAGCAATGTTAACTATGAGATGCATGGCCCTATGTGTTTATATCAGTGTCTGTGATATGGGGCAATATTAAAGCCCTAACAAAAATTCCACTTCAAAATAATCATGAAGTGCCTCAAAAATAGGAATCATCTTTGAGTGACCGGATATCAGTTATTTCAAAAACCGTTTCTTATATCTTTATTCATCACCATGCCAGTGATTCCAACATCAACACAACAAGGCGCTATGGAAATGAGGACTTCTACAATAGTTGACGTCACAATCGATCCGATGATGTCCTCTGAGAATCCCAATGCTCCTCAAAATAGTCAGACTTTATCATCGGGTAAGTAAAAGTTATTATGCCATCTCTATCTCAATTGCTCTCTTTCGTTCTTTCATTATTTCATTCTTTCTTACTATCTGTCTCCCCTTTCTATATCCATCTCCTCTCCCCCTACTCTCTCCATCCCTTTCTTTCTATCTCCCTATCACCCGCCCCCTCTGTCTCTCTCTCTCTCTCTATCGCTGTCTCTCTTTGTCTCTCGTTGTCTCTATTGATCTATGTCTGTTTCTCCCTATATCTCTCTATCTCTCTCTCTCTTTCTTTCATACGCATACACACACGTACACTCTCTCTCTTTCCCCCTTTATTCTGTTTCTTTTTTCATCCCTCTCTCTCTCTCTCTCTCTCTCTCTCTCTCTTTCTTTCTTTCACACACATACACACACGCCCCCTCTCTCTGTCTGGCTCTGTCCCCCCCCTCTCTCTCTCTCTCTCTCTCTCTTTCTCCCTTTCTCCCTTTCTTCTGTTTCTTTCTCCACCCCCTCTCACCCTCCTCCTCTCTCTCTCTCTCTCTCTCTCTCTCTTTCTCTTTATATCACACACACATACAAACGCCATCGTTCTTTCCCTCTGTCTCACCTCTCACCATGACTAAGATCAATCATATTGTTTCGAGGATGTTTTAAATCCCTTATTTCCCTCAACCTTCACCTGTTCTTAACTTGTTTTCCTTTTTAACCATACTACAGTTTCCACAAAGACTGAATAAGGGGTTACAATGTTTTTGACATTGCTTATAAAATAATGGGTTAAAATAGAGGCTTTCTCAATTCATTTCTTCGTTTATCACGCTAAAGTTGAAGAGAAGGTTGAGTTCTGAAGAGAGGTGAAAAATAATTCGTGAGCGTTTTCATTGTTTGTATGCACGTGCGGAAAAACATCGGAGAAAAAATGGTCCTGCAAAGCATGGTTCTGCTAATGCCGTCATATTCTAAATTTGACATGATTGTAACAGCTTAAAAATGTGGGCCTCATTTTTATGCCACATGTTTGCATAGTCCTATACACATCTATTTTGTGTACAGTGCTTGTTACTTTTCCCAAGGTAATTTGGTGTCTTTAATGTCTCCGGTATAGAGGCATAGGACCTTATCAAATAAAATAAAACTATGGATAATCCTAAAGGGCATTTTAAGCGATGTTCATATCTTCTGAGAACGGATATCGTAATATCAATTTTTCTAATGTTTGTTGCAGAACTTAAAACAGTCGCTATTTATTCTAAACGATGATCTTTGTTTTCTACATTGCTCGTCATAATGATTGAAATAATTAAGAGATTAGTAGAAGAGGAAAATTATCCATAAATAATTTAAAAGTCTGCTAAGAATTTTTTGGGGGCTTCATTTTGATCTTAAAATTGTTTTTCGTACATGTTCTTGACATTTTACAAATGATTTATCAATCTAAAAAGTTTCAGTGGTGATTTTTCCAAGGAATTATGAGTAAGAATGACTTCAATGGAAAATTTTGCCCCGAATATACAAAAGCAAATTGTTTACGCTGATTGTGCACTGATGCTATTCAACACATTAACTTTGTAACATTTTACGAAAAATTGTGTTCAAATTTGTATCCTTGTGAAATTTACACAGATTTTAAGGGATTCTACCGACAAAATAACCTATGGAATTTCACTAAAGATGTTTAAATGCTTTTTTAGATGTTGCCAATCAATATCGTTGCATTTATGAGACACTCTGTAGATTGTATTGAGTTGATACCGTAACTCACCTTCTAAAATAATTATTCTCATCTCTCTGAAAGCTATTATTTCTCCCAAAGAAATTACAAAATTTCTCCGCGGTATTTCTTCATGTTTTTGCTATGATTTTCACTTTATTGCGAGATGGGCTTCTGTATATCAATTAGCGAATTCTCTAATATCTCCTTCCTTCATAGGCGCTATAGCAGGAATTTCGGTCGTAATGGTGATGATCATCATCGCGTTTGTCATCTTAGCTGTACTATATGTTTTGAAAAAGTGAGTATTATCTTAGATCTGATTTAATTGTTATAATAATTCATAATAGACTACGATGTGGATATATTACTTATTTTTGCAATCTCCACGACCTGTGCCTGAGACAACGGGAAACACAATCTTTCTATACAAAAGAAAGTCATAAAATTGTTATTTTCTGTTTTTCTCCTTTATTAATTGTTTTTGTACTGCTTGTAAGAGATGACGTTTCGGAATCGCATACTACTCCTTTTAGGGAATAATAGATCCGCGTTAAACTATTCCAATTCCTTTACACAAACCGAGGAACTACTCAAATTAATAGTTCACTTATTTAAATCTATCAATCTCCCCTTTTCTTGAAATATCTATAATAATAATAATAATAATAATAGATCACATTTATAACGTGCCTAATACATTGTTTCTAGGCGCTATAGTGACAGAGTAAAAGTACATGTTGATACTTGTGCATACAGCATGTTCCATTTTATAATGGGCACTTATATAGCGCCTCCATCACGCCATGATTGTACGATTTTCATCTTCATCTTTATTTTGTTTTTTGTTTCTTTATCTATACAGGAAAAAGGAGGCGAAGGAAAGAGCTTCCGAGTTGCATCCAGAAGTGTTGAACCAAAAATCGGACTCTGTCGAAAATGTCTATGAAATAAACGAATCCAATGTAACGGGAAGTGAAACTGATCTGCCGCCCTCTACGACCGGCGGACATACAGTCGACGCAAGGAATACTGCTGGGAACATGAGCAACGGACAACCTCCAAGAGCACTACCCAGTATACACCTGTATGCCGATGTAACGCTTCCCCCCGAGGATATCATCAGTCCAACGTCGGACTACGGCACTGTGTACTACGCCAGCGATGAAGACAACAAGGAGTCGCCTGCCCGCAACCCCGGCGATAGCGTTGACGAAACACAACATCAAGATCGCGACAAAAAGTTTTATTTTGTTCTTGAAAGTGCCCTCCCGAATGATCACGCCGATAAGGGTCAATGTTCGACACAAAAACCTCAAGTCAAGGCCCGAGCTCCAAAAGGGAGATTTGTCAAGAAGCCTCCTCGCAATGCTCCAAAGAATGTGGAAACTTTACATAACCAAGGCACCTCTGCAGACAACATTCCGCACGCGAATCCCAGTTTTGAAGGCAGCTTCGTTCCCGAAAGCGAATCAGCTCGCGTTGATGTTTTACCGGGAGTGGGCGCTGTAACAGAACAAACTGGCGCAACGTTACAACATGAGCCCAAATCCCCCGAATCCCCTAAATACGTTAATAGCGAATTTCACGACGCGCCAAAGAACCTAATCGAAAATACCTTGTACAAACCATCAGACTTTAAATCGACCGAAGCAGCTGAGAGCAAACAAACATTGTGTGTGCCAAATCCAAAGACGCGTCTCCGGAACAATTCGGAGTCCGAAGCCACGCCGAAATCTCCACCGTACGCGAACTCTGACCCCAAGAGACGAAGGTCAACAGGTGAGCCCAAAGGTCAAGTTGTAAGGTCAGAACAAGACGAAGGACAAGAAGCATCAACGCCGTCAATTACAAGTCCCCTTTATACTAATACTGAATTTCACGCAGTGCCAGATAATATGATAGACAATGAACTCTACAAGTCGTGCACTCCGGGAAAATAGATGTCTTCGCCAATGACAGCGCTTAACCCTGAACCTGCTGCAACAGGGTGGTCCCCGTATTAAGCCTATGGAAACTAGAGAATACAGTAGTCAAGAGCATGAACAGGTTAAATGAACAACCAACCCCTATAACGATTGTGTCTGGCATGTTAACTCTACTTTTTTTTTCATACTTTATTATGATGTATTCTGGCTACAGCCAACGTTCGTTCGTTCGTGTCTCCTTAGACCAAGATTAATGTAATCTTGATCTTCGGAGTAGTTGCTACAACCGGCCGTGTCAGACAATTACAGTTAACATTACATTTAATCAATAGTATGAAACTATTAAAATTACTCTCATGTTACGGGAAAAAAATATTGCATATATACATTATGAATCAATTGAATTGGTCGATCCAGTTCGATGGCACAAACACGGCACTACTGGACAGAGATCCTAATAATTACAGAGCTTGGTCTTGATGCTCTCCAACAAGACAGGCAACAAGACAGGCAATAGCGGTCTTCTCGGCTGGGTTCTTCTGAAAAGCTATATGAAGCTTTACTAGATCGAATTATTAATTCTATCGGGATTGTCAATTCAAGAACAAAAGTTGAGTACCTCATATAAATTGGTTTGCATGTAGTGTTAATAGGCTAGTTTGTAGTTAGCTTCGGTACACATGGCACCAAATTTTCACAGATCTTTTACACATGGAGTCGTCCCACTTGTGTATGGAGGTGTTTCATGAAGAACTCTGCCCTCTTGAGAATAATTCTTTCACCTGTGTACAGTTGTAGCAGAGAAATGTACCGTCGGCGCATAAATGAATGATGATTACATAACTCTCATTAGTACGAATCCAGTATTCTTCTCGATGGGTTTTACATTTTTGAACAAATGACCTTTATCTGCCCATGCGCAGAAAATATTTGCCAACGTGCTTATTGAAAAGTCCTCACTAATAAAAAAAAAATAAAAAAAATAGAAGAGGGAAATTGGCTATGTTGAAGCTAAGCGATGTGTTACAGGCCCAAGAGTGTATATTCATTGAAAATAGAACGAAAGAGCACTGCATATTTACAAATGACAAAATTAATGTGAATGACAATTACTTAATTCGCATTTAAAAATGGACCTTAACCCTAATAAAAAAAAATTCTGATTGCTCGAGAACGCATATGGATGGCGCCCCGCCACTCGCTGACTTTTTTCTTTCGAGTCTTGCACAACTTTTAAAAGAATTTTTTTGAAAATCGGACCTACGGTTACAAGGTCACGTGACCTTTTGTCTTTGCATGTCACCCCGAAAATCGCTCATTTTCATGATTTGTGTACAAAACATATGGAAAAGTAATTTTTCCTAAAAACAGATCAAACATGGGTTATTGGGTCTTGTTTAAAGTTTAGGTGGTTGTTTTGGGTGTCAAAATAGTTGAATTGTAATAAGAAATGAAATAAAATAACAAAAGCAACGAAAAAAATAAGTTAAAAAAACAATGAAATACATAAGAAATTATCAAAACAAGGGATAACATAAGGAATAAGCTGGCTCTTACAAATTTTTGTGTTGTATTATTATTCAGAATGGTCTAATGAATATATGTAGTGAAAAAGAATGCCTAATGCCTAATTATGAATAATATATGATTTATGGGTAAAAATGTGAGTTTTATGACTATATTTGCATAAATTACCATAAATATGCAAATGAGTGAATTTTTCAAAAAATTGAAATTATCATATTATTCTATACACTTCACTTGACATGCGTGCAAATTTTCGCGGCGATCGGCCGCTTCGCGGCCGAGATATTAAGGGGGGGGGCATAATGCCCCCCCGGCCATACTAAGACCTCAAATAGCCCGGCCTTATTAGGGTTAAATGTTAGCGTCGTTGAAAACAGTAATATAGCAATTCACATTGTTTGAATAGATAAGCATTACATGTGCGAACACAAATGTGGAATTGAATAATTAAACATTACGTTAAGATATTGTTGATCATTATGCTGCATTTATTCATTGAAATTAAAGAAGTAACTTTTCCAGAGAAAATATAACAACTTAAGTTTTACCGTTTTGATTTCTCTTTCCTTCTTTCAGGCCTCCGCCGTTTCCTTCGTGTAATCAAATTGCTTACATTTCCAATGCCTTTTTTTTTCGTCATTGTCTGACTAGACTCATTCTTAGATTAGAGAGCTGCCAAACATCAAAACTCTACAATAGAGCTCATGAAAGAGGTCGTGAAACAGAATGAAATACTCTTATATATAAGATTGGTTAAAGCAAATTTCCCCATCAAATGGAAACAGAAAGCAGCTGGTACTTTTCAATAATAAAGTGGTCTTGTGACAAAGGAAAAATGTTCCTAGGGTCCGTTTAAATGGTTAGTGGAGAATGAGAGTCTAGAACAGCTGTTTCGTAGAGCTTCATCATTGCTCAATAAAACAACGTTTTATTCCAAGTTTTCGGTCTACAATGATTTTTGGGGGTATTAGCCTTTGAACAATTAGCTTTGCACTATATTTTTATTAGTGATAAGCCTTTATTATAATTTAATCAAATGTAATGCAAACATGTTTTTCAAGTGTTTAATCGCAAATGATTTCATTCACCTGTTACGAATAACTGTATTTCAATAGTCAGGATGCGGATTGCATACATTACGTGTTGTTAGGTAAGGCTAGCAATTATGTTTGTCCTACCTACCAACAATTAATGTATGCTATTTGAATTCTGACTATTAAAATACATTTATTCGTAACAGGTGAATGAAATGATGACAAAGACTTATGCGTAATATTTGATTACGTTACAAAATGACCGATTGACGTGTATGATAAAATATTCAACAAATTAATCATAATTATCTGACCTGTCGTATATATCTGGCAACCAATGCGCGAACTTATCACTGGCTAAGACAGTGCTCTACAAAACAAAAAATGAAAGGGGGTTCGGATGGTACCTTTTGTAGTCATTATGAATTAGTCCTAACCTAACCATTTGAGGGTCGGTCCGGAAACAGATTTGTGATGTATCTTGAAAGTTGTTGATATCTGGCCTTACTTTAAGACTGTGCGATATATTTTTCTTTGATTTATTTGGTTGGAGCTGATCGTACCTCAATTTAACTAAAAAAAGTTACAATAATTGGTATAAGCTACTGAAATTGTGGCATTTGATTGGCCTCAAGCAGATTTGTCATAGAAAGTTAGCATTTGTTGTTGATAACATGTAATATGAAGCAGGGCCCCGTGGCAATTGCAAGAATGTTTTGTTACTGTTCATTAAAGGGCGTTGCCGTTTTTTTTTGTTGCAATGTGAACATCTCAAATCTTGTCAGGGTCAAAATGTTGTTTTAACACAATCCTAATTGAAAGCTTTCCTAATGTTATGGTGGCAAATTAGTCATTATTAGCATATGGCAGTGTTTTATTCACCCCGATTTGTTTTTTACAGAATGAGGTATTTAATTTTAACTCTTAGAGAGAAAATTACATCCTCTTTTGATTTTAAATTTTGCACATATTTTCATCAACTCATATGGCTGCTACATTACAATTTTGAGATGAGTTTTGGAGGGCTTGCAAATACGTGATAGAGGTTTTTAAGACTATATGTCCCTTTTGCAGCCTACATCAAATTCTGTAGAACTTTCAATTGTAGGAATTATGAAAATGTCATGTATATATGTCTGTGAAAGTTAAACATTATCAGTGTCCTAGTAGTCAAATCAAGAAATATAACCCGTTTACCTTCCAGACTTCACTGTCAGACACTATTGAGTGATTGGCTGACATCTTCTTTTCTTTGGTAATAACATACATGAAATGAGCTGTAACAGGTACATGAGCAATTGTCTACATCAACAACCCACTGCTCGTAATGGCCAAACTTAAACTGATTGAATCTTTGTGCAGCACAAAACTTACGGCCATTTGGTAAAAGAGTCTGAAATCAGACTATTACTTAGGTGATTGCAATCAGTAAGTCGATTCGACAACTAAGAGTCGTTATTTTCCCACTAAAAGCCATTTTCCAGCCCTTTCGCTTTGAGGGAAGTTCTAAATTAGTATTGTCTTTCAAATGACGTTAGAATTTAATCTTTTCAATTTTGGCCTGCAAATGGGACAAAGTACCTTTAAGAATTGTTTTGAGAACTGCACCATATTCAGGGATTCAGCTTGCGCCTGAAAAAGTTTCTTTTTACCATAACAAGAAGACGTGAGTAATAACCATAGGAGACTTATGACAAGTCGGATGTTTTCATATTGGAAACAAAATACAGAACCTTGCCAGACTGGTCTGTCTAATTTGTGGGGTTTCTTTTCCTCTAGTAAATGCTGAGTCAGACATCATGCTTATTATACGTATCTATGGTTAATCAATGGTGTATAATTTCATAAGAAAGCATCCGATAAACAAGAAGAAAAGGGAAATAAAGAAACCAAAGCAGTGGCTTTCTTTTTAAACGTATTAAAAGTGAGCACGTCGATTGGTTGATCTATTGAATTAATAATTGGTTATGAATACAATATATGATTGGGGTGATTATATAGAATGGGTATATCGAATGATCGGGATCGAGAAAGAAAGGAAGAGAGAGAGAGAGAGAGTGAGAGAGAGAGAGAGGGGGGTGGGGGCGGGAGATAGGTCAATTCATATTAATCTCGGCCCCGTCTTATAAAAAGTTTACATTCATCGCAACTTTTTTTCGATTGATATCAATCGCAACTATGTACATGAGAGATCGGAGACTGCAAACTTACGATTAAATGGAGGACTTGCGATTGATTTGAATCAATCACAACTCTTTATAAGACAGGGCCTCTATCTCTTATTTTAAGGATCGAGGAAGTCTTGACGACTGGCTTCAACAGTCATGACCTAGCTGTTTTCCTGAATCAATTTGAAATTAAGAATCCTCAAACTTCATTATACGAAGGACCAATAAAAGTTCATGTAAGTATGGAAGATGGATTAAGCGAATAAATACGAGTATGTTGCCTCTAATTTTCGTAAGTTTTGGTCATTAATCATTATTTAAACGAACAATAGTACATTCCATCCCTCAAGCAATGAACATCCGATAATGATGATAGTACTTTTATTCCGTACGCTGACCATATCTCCATCGGAAAAAAATTATGAGCATCTCTAGCTGAATAGTATTGTTTATTTGTAACCATGGTGACTGCAACTATACAAATTCAGAAGAAAAAAAATAGCATATGATTGAATACCCGATCATCAGTCCTTTCCTGTCAACGGGGAATGGGGGAAGTTAATTTCTGTCAACATAATATTTGAGCTCAACATTCGAAAGCATTACTCAATCATTTCCGTTCCTATAACCATTGCCATTTTCGGTCAGCTGTCATTTTATATATTTTAGCTATGTAAAGAAAGTTATCATTTCACGTTGGCTTATTTTGTAGAAAATTACTAATTGTTATGTCCCTGACAAAGTGAAACAGAAGGTTTTGAAGAAAAGAAAATGTCAGTGATTTACCAAACATTATGTTCCGCTAAACTTTATTGCCGAACTATGGTACATAAATCTAAATAAATAAAAACAAAACAAATTGATTCTTTCTATAATGCGCTGTACTAGTGATACCTTTGAATGCACTTCTAACATCTATATTCTACCCCCCCCTGTATTTTTTTTTACCTGACACACTCGCGTGTACTCCACTCAGTACTTTGCATATCACGCAGTAGTTGCCATTAAGGCGTTAAGCTGTTTCGTCACTGTTTGTTTCGAGCTCCCTTGTATACTTTTCTATCTGACCCTGATGGCCGGTCAGAGTAGTGACGACTTGATGAAAGCCTAGAAGTAACCGGAAAGCTGAGATGAGACACGTAGCTACTTTTAGCGTCGTACTCGTCTGAAGTTTGAGAAGAAAAGCTGTCAAAACAATTTGTTGAATAATTTTTGAGAGTATATCCCCGGATCACATATGTTTTGCTACTGTTGTTCATATTTTAACCTGTCCCTCAGTCTCTTCCTGTTCCGCCCCCATCTTTCTCTCTCTTTCTTATTCCCTCCCTCTCTATCTCACACGCACCATCACTCACACATATACGCAAACACTTTATTTCTCTCTCTCTCTCTCTCTCTCTCTCTCTCTCTCTCTCTCTCTCTCAGTGGCTCAACCTTTTCTGTCCTTTTCCTTCTCTCTCCCTAATTCTCTTTTCATTATTATGTCTAATTTAGCTGATCATACCTACGAAATTTGATTTTGCTTTAGGGTCTACTGTCGTTTGTCAAGGTGTCTGTGTGTGCGTTTGTTTGTTTGTTTGGGGGCCAGGTGGGGGGCTCAGCTGGCGAATCCCCCTCTATATTTTTAACGATCATCTCTCACAGCATGCACATGATAATCCTCACCTGCGCCCCTCTTCACCAGCTCAGCCAATTTACAAGATTTATTTTAGATTTGTTATTTATGTTCTTTTTTATGTGTTCAAGGGCGGGCGCCCTCTCTATAATTGAAGATCCTTCACTCTCCTTGTTTTATTATATGGTTATGGTTTTGTTCAAATAATAAAAGAAAATTCCAGTGGGGATATTATTATTATTATTATTATTATTATTATTATCATTATTATTATTATTATTATTATTATTATTATTATTATTTTTTTTTTTTTTGTGGGGGGGGGGGGGGGGTCAACAATGTGCAAAGGCAGTCAAGTTCTTTAATAAGATAAAGCATCAACATTTGCCACTCTCCGCCAAGGTGAAGAACATGGGTACCTGGTCGAAAACAAACCCCTTAAATGCCAATGCGCCTTATTTCAGGGTAACTCTGCTTGCAAATACGCGCCCTCTTTCGCAAGGCGCTTAGCTTCAGCGCGAGGCAGAGCAGCGCTAACATCCGTTAACAGTAATTTAGCACCACGTGAATATCTCATAGCATTGACAGGCAGACAATCTATGCAGAGAGCTAATGTATGGCCAGTCATAGAATAGTTTTATTTTCGACCTGGGCTGGATGGACTTGCGGAAGCTCCACTGATTGACGAATCGCTATCGGCACCCAGGGGGCTCGGCTAAAAACGCTTCAACTTATTTTGCCATAGAGAATAGTGGACATACGGGGTGCTCTGTTCTTCACCCACCTGCCCACGTTGTGCCTTCCAAATACATGCCTCTGCGGGAACAGATACTAATTAACATTGCCGAACGTGTTGAAAATTAAACAGAGAACATAATATCTTTTTTTTTCTATCACCGCGTGTATTTTGTTTCGCTAATTTTGTTAGGAGCACTGGAAAAGTTTGGAATATGGATGTTAAAGAGTCCTGCCGCTTGAAACAGAAATATCGTCATTGTTTAAATTGGATTATCCCGGTGGTTATAACGTTTGTTGCTCCAATATCATGCCAGATGAATGGAGGTGAGTTTGTTATTTAAATTTATTTCTGTTCAAGTCAGTTCAAACCAGTTTAATGTAGTTCATTGCAGATCAAGTCAGTACCGAATAAGTCTATTTAATTTGTCTATTTAATTTGTGGATATTTGAGTGGAAAATAAATCAAATCAAATCAAATAAAAATAAAAATCATTTACAGCAATTAAAGAATACATATAAAAACAAAGGGGTGCACCAAAAGCAATGCTTATACAATTGTGGACCCCTTAAATGAAGTCAAGCAGAGAAGCGAGCCAGAGAGTTTTGAATTTCATTATCTCATTGTTTCAATTGTTTTCATGAATATATCTGTAAACATATTTTGTATTTTTCTTTTCATTCCCAATTATATCTACTCCGTATTCTGTAAGTGCATAAGAAGTGAAAAGTAATATGCAGTATAACAGTATCATTTATTATCTTAATATAGTTGTTTTTTCTACCAACAAATTCAACCTCACCACGCCTAACATTTGTATTCTTTCTTTTGCCACTCTAATTCTTGCCACTTTTTTGACAGACAAAACCTACATCATCTCAACTACTTGCATAATGCCACGATAGGTTTAAGATGGGAAGGACCGAGGTGTCAATAACTTCTTGTACTAGCCTCCTTACATTGCAACCTACTGTTAATGCCATTTTTCCTGCAATTATTCTCAAATAAAGAAAATGGGGGAGGTGTACAGGCTTACAATGAATATAATTGATACAAAAAAGAGAAAACATGGATTTTGTCGTTGAGTTAGACAAAATAGACATCATAATGTGAAATTTCTCCTTGCAAGTAATTAGTTTTTGGGTCTTCAAAGAGTTAGGTTATACAAAAGGGTATGGTTTACATGATCTGACAAAAAAAAATCGAAACAGGGGATTTTAATTAGTTCTAAACAAACACAATACGAGCAAATAGACTGTAAACAGTAGGTAACACACCTGCAGTGCACAATAAGCGTATAACTATTAGGTTCAAGGTTCCTTACTAATTTTGACGGTAATTGAGACAATCAAAGCGCGTTAAGAAATAAAGGAAACGCTATTACTCTCTTGGGAGAGTGTAGAAAGCATTAATGTGATAATTACCTGGAAGTATACTGTTTTCAAATGCTGACAGCTTTCAATTAGCTTTCTAATTAGTGTGATAGAAGCGGTAGGAAGAGTTAATTTAGCGAATAGCCGAGAGCACGCCTGAATTAGGTATGCATACAACAGGAGATCTAGATTAGCAGAAGGTAATTATGATAGTTGCAGATTCATGAATTTTTGAACAAATATACAATAGTATAATAACGATTATGAATACTTGATTGATGATGACAGTGAATAGTACACTCGTATCGATATAGTGATAATAATTCTAGAATATCATGAGTATAACAGAGATAATAAAAAAATAAAATTGACACCAGATTTGTAAAGTATACAGTGAACTGTATTCTACAATGCCTTAAACGTTACTAAAGGAATGTGATTCATAAACTACATCATCATGATCATGAAAATATATAAGGGCAATTACAAAATAAATTTAGTGTAGACTATGGTGGAGAAGAATGACATACCACTGAGTAAAATGCACACAATCCAGAAAAGAAGAAAACAAGTTCTGTATAATTAAGTTGTTCTTTTCGCCCATCTTTTTATGTTCAGCCCCTTGTCATTGTCTCCCATCATTTTCTATTTTCCGTTGACACATTGCACTGTTCTAATGCCAAATTTACCTCACGTTTTAATAGACTTAATCCTTTCTTGCGAAAAGTCGGCAGTTTTTTGGTTCATTATGTCTTTCCAAAATGGTTTTCAGAACATTGCAGAACCCCCTAAATAAACCACTACTCACTCAACATCTTTCTTAATTGTTTCTCCTTGCTTTTCACGATTTTTTCCATGTCCATTCAAATACCTCTCCCTCTCCCTCCAGGCGCAATTCTTTAGACCTGGGAGGCGTTTCACAGAACTTGCCATCAGTGACAATGACCGTTTTTGTTAAAAGCTACTGAAATCCTTGCTTTTGATTGGTTATCAGCAGATTTGTCACTGATTTTTGTCATTTGTCATTGAAAAAAAGGCTTAGTGAAACTGGTCCCTGTTCGCCACTTTTCCCTTCGTGTTGCATTCTATTTCATATCCAGTACAGTCCACAATCAATAGGCCATTTTCGTAATGTAATCGAATTGTATGCTTTAATTTAATAGGTAAGTGACATGTTACACATTATTTCATTCAGCTGGTATGAATAATAATTAGTTTTAATATTCAAAATGCGAATTACATACATTACATGTTGCTAGTTAGGACAAGCCATAATTTTGTCCGACCTAACAACATGTGATGTACATGTATGCAATTCGCATTCTGACTATTTAAAATACAATTATTCATAACAGCTGAATGAAATAATACGTAACATGGCACTTTACAAAGTTGTTTACTCTTAGCATGTACTTATTACGGATGAACATTCAACGTGATTCTTTCTTTGATCCGATGATAGTCACCGCCTTCTGATTATGTGCATCTCAATGAGAACATTCAGCTGTTTTTAACAATAACGACTGCGTAAGCATTTTCGGTCATTGACAAAGGAGCAGTTTCCCTCTCTTGGATTTTGTTTGGATGGTGTGCTCTGTAAGAGCATGGAGTTACTAGGCAAGTAACTCCATGGTAAGAGTACATGTCTTAAATAAACATAAAAAACCAGATGGGGAGCAGCAACGTTGAAAAGCAGACGATTTTGGTGATATGAAATGTACTATTACTGATTGCACACTTTCGCACACACCCATGACCTTATAAAACAGTAGAAGGCCATGATCTACTGTATAAGCCCTGTGCGTTGTAATTCTGGAATATTATGAAGAAATAGGGGAAAACGGGATTTTAAATCACAACCAATCCAAATATAAACTCTATCTGGTAATATCAACATGTTTTTCAAAATAAAATACAGTACACGAAACAACAATTTCCGATTATAAACCAGAACTCCACATCGATTTCCCATGATTTAAGCGATTTATTATCTTCTGCGCATGTATATTAACATGTTTAAAATCACTCTCTTGATTCTGTCCCGGCTTTTCGGTGGTGACCATCATGAGATCAAAGTGAAGAAACATGTACGGAATGTTATTGAGACGACATTGACGGAGACAATCACAATGCATTCGTTAAGAAAACGATGAATGTCCATCCGTAATAGGTCCATGCTCTTAGGATAAATCATTATCATGTTCGGAATCTCCGTCAACAATTATTCTACATGTCTTTTTTTCATTTTTGTAGCCCGAATGGAATATCAAACTATCCCTGTCTTAATACCCCCATCCCCCAACTCTCTCTCCCTCTTCCCCCCTCTCTCTTCCCCCCCCCCTCTCTCTCTCTCTCTCTCTCTCTCTCTCTCTCTTTCTACTTCATGCTATCTTCCCCTTTGCTCCCATCAATCACCCCTCATGCTCCTCTTCTGGTATGCTACCTTCCAAACTGATAGCCCTTTGGAACATACCCATTTTTGGCCCGCATTCCTATCGTGAGGTATACTATTACTATAACTAAATCGCTTAATCATTATTTCCCTGTTTGATAATTGCCAAGAATAGATCGCTGCCTAACACCAAAATGTTGCCCATGCCAACATTTTAATTCAATATCTTTTGTGCCCGGGATTCAGTAGTTGACTGTTTCATTGAACGATTATCCTTACCCGAAACCACGTGATCTATCATGACCAATCGAATCCGTTGCACCTATTCATCAACCTATTATGTTATCAACCTTGCCAATATGTTATCATCGAGAATGACGCATGTTCCAATTATTTCGACCCTTGAATTATTATCATTACATTAATTAAAAACGTGGTCCTTCTTTGCGTGTTTACTACACGAGTCTAATAGTTTAGTTATGTTTTACATTCACGAGTAGATAGAGAAGAGCATGAATACTTCAATCCGATGATCTCACCTGTCACTCACTTGATGCCACACCCGCTCACAATGTGCATCATCTCCACTCCTCGGAGGTTACTCCTGACAAATGTCCACTGATCATATTAACATGGAGAAGTCCTACCTTGTACATGTTATAGTGAGTACTGCCAAAGGGATGGGGTGCTTGTGAATACGTTTTGTTTGCCCTTTCGAGATGAATACCTACTGTGCTCCATATAATGTACCGTCGGTGCATAAATGCATAAAGATTACATAACTTTATGAGAACGTATCCAGTATTCGTTTCAGTGGGTTTTTTACAATTGTGTACACATTTATTTTGTACAAAATTGCGAAAAGCAATGACCTACGTATCACGCTGACTCAGTTAAATTAGAAGCATTTCTAGAAGGATTTTCTTTTACTGGAGAGGGGGGGGGGGGGGGCTTTAGGGGTCATGTACCTGTCGATTTTCTTAATTTTGTTTGTTTGGGGGGGGGACGAACAATGTGGAAGGGGTGCTCGAGCTTCCCCTCCTACCGCTCTTGATTAATATCGTTGAAATAAATGGTATCACATCAACAACACGATCCCAAAGATGTCAAACGAATCAACAGAAAGCATATGTCAATATAGTTGTACGTTAGGCTTCCCTTTTATGTCTGCAATGGCATAGCAAAATACGAACATGGTTTCTATGGGATACACCATCAAGTATGGGAATTGCCCTTGAGTTGAATTCGCGAAAGTTGGTGTGATTATGTTCACGTTTGATGAATGCTTTCAGCTTAGGTATATAGGCCTACATAATAATAATATTAATAACAATAATATAGTGTATTTGTAATGCGCCAACTATGACTAATGCGTTCGAGGCGCAACGGAGAAGAAAAACTATAAGTATACGAAAAAGAAAAAAAATGAACAACAACAATCACTATGAACATGACAGACAATGAAAGCGGACAAAATATACAGTTC
Organism: Strongylocentrotus purpuratus; assembly: GCF_000002235.5. NCBI lineage: Eukaryota > Metazoa > Echinodermata > Echinoidea > Camarodonta > Strongylocentrotidae > Strongylocentrotus > Strongylocentrotus purpuratus. Next base: position 2,614,797 of record NW_022145598.1, on the reverse strand, counting down.
CTCAGGTAGATAAAGGAACATCCCTTCACTGCTATTATGTAAAAATGTGTGGAACAGGTGTCACATGCATATTCACCTGTTCTACACATTTTTACATAATAGCAGTGAAGGGATGTCCCTTTGTCTACCTGAGGAACTGTATATTTTGTCCGCTTTTATTGTCTGTCATGTTTATAGTGAATGTTTAAGTAAATTTAAATCTACTGGAAAGCCGCTTTGAACAAACAACTCCATCAATGAATAAACTGAAGCAATTTATCTGCTGTTTACATGTCGGTAAAGTATTTTCAGAAAAGTTCAACACCAATAGTGGATCTGTGTTAGTATAATAGTGGTTCATTCACTTAACTAGCAATTCAAGGGTTGATCGTGGTTCAAAACCTAGCCTTGCACTAACGTCCTTTGGCAAGTATTGGGTCGGGGCAATTAACTCACATTGCCCCTTCAACACCTTAGAATTATAATTATATAATAAGAAAATCAAGACGATTTGGTTACCTTTGATCCGAATTCTTCGTTTATTATACTCAACTCGAGAAACATCTTGGAATTAGCATATTCATAAATCATCTAATTTGCTTATTCGTAACACAAGATATTAGTCCACATTTTCCAATCTCCACACATAATGTAGATGGGTACCTGAAAAGTTGGGTAATACACACGGTAGGACTATGGCATTGAATATGGCATTGAATCTGACAAAGCTACACTGAGTAAACAAAGTCTTTATTATATTTCATCATAGTTGTAATGAATATACATCCCACGTGGCAAACAGCTTAAGTATTATCTCATATTACAGCCAACTTGTAAAACACAACCCTTATAACCGCGGTAGTACATGTTTAGATTAAGACCTATAGTGGGACCATTCGAAGGGATTATGAATGAGGGATTGATTTCATGTGCTTCGTGTATGGTAATTGATGTACGGACAAAATAGTATAATTACTTGTACATGTATACTAATACTACTACTACTACTACTACTACTAATAATAATAATACTAATATAATAATAACGTTTTATTTACCCAGGGTAGCCACTCCAGTTATGAAACTGCTCTTCCAGCGGGCCCTGCATAAAATAATGTTATTACTATTACTATTAATTTACTACCCTTCTCCAATCTAATATGCTGAGCGCCTAGCTAGAAGGCAGAAGGTCCCATTGTTATAAGTCTTTGGTATGACTCGGCCGGGGTTCGAACCCACGACCTCCTGTTCATGAGGCGGGCGCTCTAACTACTGAGCCACCATACCCGGTATGTATCGAAATTACAAGCCGCAAAATGGGATCTTCGGTGTCAGTTACACTATGATCATGACGGACAATGAAAGCGGACAAAATATACAGTTCCTCCGGTAGACAAAGGAACATCCCTTCACTGTTATTATGTAAAAATGTGTAGAACAGGTGATTATGTATGTGACACCTGTTCTACACATTTTAACATAATAGCAGTGAAGGGATGTTCCTTTGTCTACCTGAGGAACTGTATATTTTGTCCGCTTTCATTGTCCGTCATGTTCATAGTGTTAGTCAAGCATATCGTGACTCGACAATTGCAATAGCAATCTGTATAACATATTATACTCTATCATTATAGTATTTATCAAAAAGATAATTATGAACCAAGAACACAATGGCATGCAATAACCAAACACACAAACAAACTCAGCCCTGAACAAAAAAATTCAAGCCTCGAAAATACACAAACAAAACAGAACAAAGACAAAATATTCACAAACAAAAACAAAAACAAAAGAAACCCGTCCAATTTGATGTTTGGTGATACTCCAGAGTGAATTTGTGATTAAAAAGAAGGGTACATATGATTTTGAACAGCCAAAGAAGATCAACCCAATACTAACCGCACCCAAATCGAGCGTAATACTTGGATAAATGGATATAGCAATGTAGGACAAACTGAAATTATCAAAGTTGATAAAATAGGAGGAAAGTGCACTGAGAAACATATCAGAATGTCTCGACAATATCAATATGATAATCATTGTTCCATATAGCTAAGAAAATTGTGGCCAGTATGAATAGGTGCCAAAATGTAGATGTCGTGAATTTTTACCTCTCGTATTTCGAAACAAACATGATTTTTTGTGTTCGCTTTATCGAATCCTGAGGTCAGAAATGGGGCGCCTCCTTTAGCTGAAGGGACTTTTTGAAAATAATTTTGAAAATTGTGTCGGGAAAATGACTCTTAAATTTTCTACCCCTCTCCTCTTTTTTTTAAATCCCGAATACGTCCTTATTCAGATAAACATGTTTGTGATATCATGAATATGGAAATAGAGGCAGTAGACGTGTCGCCATGTGTTATGTTTTTAATATGTTTACGCTTAGTAGGTCTTGTCTTGTTTAAGAAAAAAATTACTCTCTTTAATTGCTAGCTCCTATATCTTTCTCTCTCCCCCCCCCCCCCCTTTCCCCTCTCTCTCTCCCCCTCTACCCCCTCTCCCCCCTCTCTCTCTCTCTCTCTCTCCACCTCCTCCCTCCCTCCTCTTCTGTCTATGTCTGTCCGCCTTTCTCTCTCCCTCTCTTTCAATGTATATCTTGATACATTATTGCTGTTCTCTCCATGCTTATACTAACTGAACTGTTTTAGTCCGTGATAAAAAAAGTGCAGGCCTAAATGTACATAAAATATGTCATTTGATGACTAAAATACCTAAAATATGAACAAATAAACAAAAACAAAAAGGCGGCAATAAACATTCAGCTTTTTGGTCGATGACCTAACATCCTACTCTGAATCACATCGAATCGTCAGCGTTTGTTTCTAATTCCGACATGATCCTTGTATTATTCATGTCATCTGGTATTTATCGAGATTAATTATTCAGTTTTTGTTGAACATTGAATGCATCACGGCATACAATGCAAATTTCTTCCTGGCAGGCGAACAAAGAGCAGTGAAATATGGGTACTATAACGCCCAGTTTACCAATGATATTATGTGTCATTGCATTCCACTTTATATCGTGCAAAATGCAGCGTTTCCTTTATGGTTGGACATTCTGCACTTTCTTGGAGACCAAACTTAGGGTTATTGGAGTGGACAATTCATATTGTAAACTTTAAAACTTAACTCTGCAAACTCTGCCCCTAGGCTAGAGTACAAACTCTAGGGGGCGATTTTACACATTAAATACGTGGTATATGAAAGTTGAACATTTTTACATATTTAATGTGCAACTTGGCGTCAGGGGCGCTGCCCGAAGGTGCTGTTAGTGCACCAGGGGGGTGTTTCATAAAGAGTTCCTGAAGTTACGCATGACTTTACGAACGACTTGTATATGAAGTGCCAGATAGGATGCCCAAAGTTTTTTTTTTATATTTCCAATAACCTCAATTAAATTATGGCAACAAATATACTTTGCATTAAAAATGGTTGTTATAATAAGAATGTTAATCGGCATCTGCACAGTTCAACTTAATATATAATAATCAATAATGATTGAGCATCCCATTTGACTTTTCATATACACGTCGTTCGTAAAGTCATGCGTAACTTTACAAACAGCTTTATGAAACACCCCCAGTTCAAGGTGCCAATTCGTATCATTATTTCTCGTTGTGGAGAGATATAATAGTGTCTTGGTGAAAGGGAGGTGGGGGGGGGTGAAAAATATTTTCTTATTTAACCCTTTGCTTACGGGAACCTGGTGGTCTCTGTGTTAAAGCCTATAGAACCTATACAATTTAGTAGTCAACGGGTTAATTGCCAACCATGTATTAAAGAAGCTTATAACATAATGTATTCTCTCATACACAAATGACATCACACGAAGAGCTCGACAAACACTATGCCTTGAAGTGACGTATTACAGATTGAAGCTAGGTCTTTAGGGCCAAGGGACTAAGATCTATTGCTAAGCATTACTCACATGATTTTGTAAGAACCATCTGGATACCTATAGCCCTGGTAGATACGACACAATACGGTACAATAAGAGTTGTCGTGGTCTCGTGGATACGTCACCGGACTGTGGATTTGCCACTCTCGGCCCAGGTATTATATGAATACCTAATAGGAATGTATTCCTTAAAAGCTTTCAGCAGCTGAGGGCAGCTGATCTAAATCTATGGTAATAATATTACTTTGCAGGCGGCTTGAGCATCTCTCGATATTAAGCATACTGTTAGCTATCGAGTTTACGATGTAAACTCTAGTTTTATTTTAGCTTTGGCATAACCTACGACGAGAGACATAAACAAATGTCTTCAGAAGCATTCAAATTGATTTTGGTTGTGTGTCTGTAATGTAGCACTGTAGGGGGGTTCTTCTTCTTCTTTTTTTTTATTTTTACAAATCGAGCTTAATATCAATTACATTATGTGTGCAAAGTGCGTGTTGAATTAATAATTTCTCTTAATTACTTTTTTTCCTTCTGTTTGTTTTCCGAAGGCATAATTATACAGATTACAATATATAAATATTCAATGTGAAATAAATTATTTATAAGTTTTCTAAACAGTTCATCAACTTGAATGTACCATGGGTATTAGAAGGGGGTAATTATTAAAACAAAATAGCAAAGTATAATTATTAGCTTACATGTAAAACACTTCATAGAATGAAGTGAAGAACACATTCTACTTTTATTCATAGAATGGTGCAATATTTCATTTCGAAAAGCAATCGTTATGATTTATTATATTTTCTAAAAATGCTGTTCACGTTTGAATGAAGAGAATGGACAAAATCCGAATCAATGTTGACCTTCCGGTGACCTCAACCTTTTGTCTTTGTATCTCGTGACTCAGGATTACCAAAGTGTAGTTCAGGAATGTGAATCATGGCAGGTGCTGTGCTGTTTAATCATGATTACTAATACACACGTCATGCCTTCGATGTTTCATGACTTGAACATTTGAAAAATATTCAAATCCTTTTTTGTTTGTTTCACATTATATGCAAAACAATATAAAAAAAAACTTATATTATAGGATTTCCCGGCCAAATGTGCGTGTTTGTCATTCGAATTCATTTACTTTGCATTTAAGTTAGCGCAGATCGGCTTTGCCATGCCAATTATCATTCAATTTTCCAGTTTTTGTATTTAATTTAGGATTTTGGTTGAAGGGTTTCATAGATCTGTCATTCAATTTAGAAACTGCTCAACTAGCATTCAAATTAATATTCACTTGTCGAAACGTAATTTTTATCATTCAAATTAACACCTGTCATTCGTATTCGTAATATTTTTTATTCAAGTTAGGAATGTTAGGGGGAAGTATTGCAACAAACTTTTACAGTTTTTAAATAATGCAGTTAAAATGCATGATTTGCCATTGGGGTCTAAGCTGTTATTCCATTTATTTATTTTCAGGACAATGCAGATGGGTGTAGTCAGACATAAAGTAAAGAAGGGGCGAAATCAAGGGATGTGGCATTTCTGCACGGACATGTTCATATACCCGGGAAAGGTGGGGGTAACCTCAATCGCCCCTTTTTACTACAGACTCGGAATTTTACAAAAGTAATTCACATCGTCTCTTTTACCCAGGACACTCCTCTGTTTTTCTTAAAGAGTTTCATAGTTAACTTGCCCGCCAGCAGATCGATGGCTAAAGACATGGCTAAATAATGAATCATGTTCAAATTGTTGACTCTAGTCCCTACCCCAGTCACAATATTGTACCCTTCTTCCATAATGAAATTATGATGAAATTATGATAAATTTATGATGAAACATAAGACAAACAACTTCCTTACATGAACATTTACAAATATACTGAGACCATCAGGTCCGTAGATGCAAGTCGTTTTTTCCTTCTTAACAATCAAACTTAAATGCTGATGAATATCAGATAAATGTAATAAGTATAAGTGTATAAAGGCAAGAAAATGAAATACAATGAAATACACATGAAAAAAACAATATTGAAAGAAAAAGAATGAGCTATAAAAAGTGTGTAATAAACGAGAAATGTATATTGACCATCACTTTAAGTGCACAAAGTGCTAATTTGAATGCTACAAATGAATTAGAATGCTAGAAGTACACCGTCGCGTTGTCAGAAAATCGTGTTGCGCCAAATCGAATGACCAAATAGCGAAAGAAGCACATTATTCATTATTAATTTGAATGAAACATACGTAGATTCTAACGAAAATTCCATAGATTTGAAAACTAGAAAAGGGAATATAAACCCGAGATATACCTGACTGCACTAAAACCGTCGAATTTGAACGCAAGACAAATTAATTTGAATGACAAACTCGCGAATTTGGCCGGGAAATCCTATAGTAGGATAAAGGTTAACAAAATGTGCATATTTCAGTTTGATAAGAGTTAGAAGGTTTTGATAAGTTTTGATAAAAGTATTATACATTTCAACACCTTGTTGCTACTGTTATTAGTGCTATTTTGATGCTTGGAAAGTTGTATATACATATATATTTTGATATCGTATTTATACTACACTCTTAATGTCAGCGAGTAAATTGTGCCGAGTAAAACAAGTTGAGTAACAAAATGAGCAATTCAGTACTCAAGCTGGAGTAAGACCTTGATTTTAGTGGTACTCGTCACCCGAGTAATTTGTTACCTTCGATAAAGAGTAAATCAATGACTCAACATTGAGTACGAATTTCGTTTGTATCAATTTTGAGTAAACTACGGTTAGGTATTACGCTGCGGCAGGTGATAAATAAATCAACATTGATCTCTTACCCGAATTTACCTCGGGTGCGAGTGAAAGTTGGATCGATGGAAAGTGCAACTAGCTGTCAATATGCATGTGACACCTGTTCTACACATTTTTACATAATAGCAGCTGTATGTTCCTTTGTCTACCTAAGGAACTGGAGATTTTGTACTCTTTCATTGTCCGTCATGTGCATGTCTCGTGCATGCATGTGCGCGTGCAGAAAGATGCGAAAGAACTGAGATACACTCTTAGAAAAAAGGGTGCAAAAAAGGGTGCAAAATAAGAGTTTGCACCCTTTACATAAAAATGAACCCTATTGAAGGAAAAGGGGTTAAAAAAAGGGTGCAATATAAGATTTTGCACCCTTCCCACAAAAATGAACCCTATCGACCAAAAGAGGGTGCAAAATAAAAGTTTGCATATTGCATGCATATTCATGATTACTTTCCACGTGTTCACATAAAAATACATTTATCATGATTTGTTAAGCAAATTATGACAATGCACATCAATTTTTTGATTTTGTATTTTCCTTTGGCAATCATTAACCAATATATTATTTTGTCTGATCATGTTACAATTACATTCACGTTTTAGCAATAGATATATTGATTATATGATTACTAACCAAGAAACATCATGCATGTTTAATATGTATTTGTGTACGAGCAAATTTTACCAGTATTCCTCGATGATGGGTGCAGGATTGCACCTTTTAAAGGGTGCAGGATTGAACCCCTAAAGGTGCTGCTATTGCATCGGTTTGCACCCCTAATGGAATAAAAACATGTACTTAACTTAGTACATGTTTTTACTCAATATTGATTGAGCAACTAAGCGTTACCCAGAAAACATACTCAATAATTGAGCAAAAAAATCGCTCAAACAATTTGAGTCAAAACATGTACTCGTTAATTGAGTAAAATTTGGCTCAACTCATGAGCAGTTTCTTACTCGACATGAGTTGATTACGTTTCTACCCAGTACTGAGTAAAAAAGGAAACCGCTAAACAAAGAGTAAATATTGAGTAAAGGTTGACTCATTCAAACTGAGTAGAGATTTAGTCTTTTATTGAGTAATATTTTTACTCAACAGATGGGTAGATTTGTTACTCAACACATGCTGAGTAAAGTTTACTCAAAAGTCGGGTGGTTTCCTTTTGACCACCCAAAAGAGTAACATTTTGACTCAAATTGAGCAGTTTTTTTTTAGAGTGTAGGGGTAGCGGTGATATAACATGTATTGCCATTTCATTTAGTACTAGTTTCATTTAAGATAAAGTTGAGTTCTGATCATGCGATTGCATTGTGAAAGAAAAGGTGTGGAATGGATTAGAAAAAATAGATCATGTAGCATGTAAGTATTGGTGTGTACTGCAAAGTTCTGGAGTCATTAAAGTCGTAATGAATTTGGGCCAGTCTTGGTAAAGTAACAAGCACTGTACACAGAAAGATGTATACGGGACTACACAAATGGTGTCGGGGCTACCTATCTTGAGTTCCTTATCTTGTTATGCTCATTACTCAGCCAGTATACATTTTCTACCAAAATTGTTTGGTGAATGACATTTATTTGTAATCTTGAACATTCAGTTTAAGTTTCGTTTGATTCTGTGATAATGAATTTTCTTTTTTTTTTACCAGAACTCAAGAATTACACTATTTCTTGATGCTTCTTTGACTGATATCAATCTGACCGGTAAATAATCTTTGGGGTGACCTTAGTAATGAATAAATAGGGCAGGGATTACCTCCGACGACTACCTGATATTATTTGATAGGAATATGATGCATGGTCGAAATAAAGGTCAATAAGAATTCGACATAGTGACTATACAACGTCTGGTAGCACAGCTGTCTAGATATAACTATTGTTTTAATGACTCTGATATAGCAAATAAGTAGTCTACATGCACAGACTCTAATTGTTATTTTAGTACAATTTGTGTACAATATGAAAACAATCAATTCAATAATGCATGGCAAAGTCTTGAACCTAGCCTAACTCTAGAGGCAGCTATAATACAGTGCCTATGTAATGCAGAAAATCTTTTAGTCTACGTAGTCTCTTAGATCAGAGACTCTACTTCGTGTTAGTGAAAAGGGTTTGTGCATGCAGACTAGCCATTATGACGAAGAAGCTTGATTGACTAATTAATTGATTGATTGATTAATTAATTTCAAATTTAGTAAAAAAAAAAAATCAGGTTATAAACATTTACAATGTACAGGTGTACATATAAAAATGAACTTAAATATGTGAAACAAAGTAATAACATTTAAATACAGGTTGTTGGAAAATGAAATAGGGTGTATCAGTAAAAGCCTATGTGTCTTGATACATCCATCACAAAGAATGAAAAACATATATATACATTTCAGGTAGCTGACGGTTACATACTATTGCATTCAACTTAAACATACTGGGACAGTAAATGGCACTTGTACTTATTTTTATAGGAATTTCCAAACTGTACATTATTAAGGTTCTGCTTCTGCTTCCGTCGTTGTTTATTATGTTATTGTTCTTTGCTGTTGTTGTTGTTGCTGTTGATGTTCTTTTTTTGTCGTCTACTTCTCCTCGTTATCATTATCATTATTTTCATTATTGCTATTAATACTTTTTACTTCTTCTTTTTCGTATTCTTCCTCTTCTTTTTCTTCTTCTTCTTTCGCTTCCTCCTGTTTTCTAGATCTTGTTCTTCAAGTTGTTCTTCTTTTACATTTTACTTCTTCTTCTTCTTCTTCTTCTTTAAGCTCTTCTTCTTCTTTATGTTCTTCGGGCAGTCTTAATTTTGGTAGTGAGTTCAAACGGAGTCAGCGCAAATGTTCATCATGACCACGCGTAATTCACATCTGCTCCACGAATACTAATCTAACGGCCACGCCACGCCGTCTTCTATTATGATGAAATAATAGAATCAAGCTCCGAGTGAAATCAGGTTTTTGTATTGGTCCGCTAGCTATATGACTTTCACTCGGGGGTGGGGTTAGTCTCAAATAGACCACTGTATCAGTGTATGATATTATATTATTAAAATATAAAATACAAAGAGACAAATCCAGAAATAAAGTGCTTGGACACAATTTAAATTACGATGTCACTTGGTAATTATTTAATTAATATGAATGACAAATCTCATCCATCAAATCAGAATAATAAAAATAATACGATTTATATATAAATGTTGCAATAAATATAATTGCAAAGTATTCTTAAGACTTAAAGGGCGACTTATTTCTTACTTAATTAATTACAGTCTAATGGGGAAGGGAAGGGATAGGTTAATGGAAATGAAGTTAGTAATTATGGCCACTTAGCTCGCTGATATTTCGATCGAGGACTTGACTTGGAACGGGATGCGACTGGGACGAACTTGGACGCGACTTGGAGGAACTTGACTTGGAGGAACTTAACTTGGCGGGAACGAAGCTGGACAGGATATGGCAGGAACGAAGCTGGACTTGACTTGGCGGGACTGGAACTTGACGGGTACGGGAACGAAGCTGGACGTGACTTTATACTATACTGGATACAGTTCTTTTATAGCGTGGAACAGACACTTTCCCAAATAACTGGAGCTGGAGTTGGCATTGAGTTGACTTTAAAATACGGAAGGTGTATTTCAGAACTTGCTCAACCTCTCGAAGTGTCTACACTGTTGTTCGAATTCTCCTAAGTCCAAATCTTGAACTATATTGTAAACGGGATACTGAAGCACTGAAAATTATTAAAGATGTATTAGGAGGAGAAGGGTTTCGGGTGAGGAGGTTCCAGGTGGGGGTTTCCAAGTGAGGATTTCATGCAGGGGATGGGGGTTTTATACCTAATTACATATTCACAATCTCGATTCTGAGATCTCCTCCTGCAAAATATTCTTACCCTAAACTTAACTATTTCATTATTATTACTGTAGGTGACTGGGCGGGCATAATACTTGATGGACACTCAAACAGTGTTCCTGAACCATTAATCCTAACATTCTGATTGGGCAAAAGTAAAAATAAGGGGAAGGAGTAGAAAATACAAAGGCTCATTGGACAGTTGGGATATCCCTACTACTACTTTCTTTGATGACTCAGCTCCTCTACCAAGAAAACAAATGTCTTGTCTTCCAGCCCAAACTGGTATTTGTAGAGGGGTAATTTATTTGCCTGTTTCCCACTACTTGCCTGTGTATAATCAGTCAACACAAACACTGGTTGAATATGGGCTTTGTCTACTACTTATCTATACTAAAAGTTAAGACTGAAAGTCTTTCTCTACAAACATCCTATTCTTGGAATCTTTGGACCAGTGAAAAATGACCAGGTATCATCTCACTGTAGTTCGCTGACCTCAGTTAGGAAGAAAGATGATGAAATAGGAGAGGGAAAGAGAAAGAGAGAGAGAGAGAGGGTATCGTCTCACTGTAGTTTGCTGACCTCCAGTAGAGAGGATGATGCAATAAAAGAGAGAGAGATGCAATAAAAGAGAGAGAGAGAGATGGGGGGGGGGGGGGTTACCTGCTTTAAGGCCCGGTCACACAGCCTTTCGCGTCTGTATCGCGGGTAAAATTTCGCGATTTTTTTTTTTGCCCGCGGTTGCCCGTGGTGGAAAATGTGCAAAATTGGCTTACCCGCGGTTTACCCGTGGTATGCCCGCGGAACAGACGCCGGCGACTGTTCCGCGTCCTTATCGCACGTGATAACAACGCGGTACAGACGCGGAACAAACGTGCTATGACCGTGCTCCACCCGCGATTACCCGCTAAAATTTCGCGTCCAATTCCGCGTGTAACCACGTCTTAACCGCGGCCGTAGCACGTCCTAGCACGTTCGTTCCGCGTCTGTACCGCGTCTTTACCGCGTGTGTACCACGTGTACCACGTGTACCGCCCGCGATTACCCGCGGTCTAAATTTTTGGGCAGCCCAAAACTTTTTCGCGCGGCCAACCGCGTGTGAATTTCTTACCGCGTGTAACGACGGGTAAAGTACGGCTGTATCGCGTCTTTATCGCGACCTCAAAGCGTCCAACAGCGTCTGCTTCACGGGCAGAAATTTTTGGCCGTGATTCGGCCGCGATACGCCCGTGGAGGGCTGTGTGACCGGGCCTTTAAAGGGAGATCAAGAGTAAAGTGTACAGTCTAGGAAGGAAGCTCGACTACATGTATACGGTAGTCCCGAGCAAGAAAACTCAAACATCCAGTCATGTATAATGTTGCTGCCTTCCAGCGTAAATATTTAGGGCACATATTCAATTTGCGTGTTAGATATTTACCATAATTTTCACCGGGATGTTATGAATATTATGCATAATCCTAACAGCCACATCATTTTATAATACCGGCCATAATCTGTATATGATACCATGACTGGTCGTTTCCTTTTCTTTTCCCCACTCATTAATTTGTCACTCTGTTTCTTTCAGGTTATGTATGTTTGTATTTGTGTCACCTTTTGCAATCGCAGATGGTATTATTGTTTGTAAATGCTCTCTCTCTCTCTCTCTCTCTCTCTCTCTTTCTCATATAGATCAAGAAAGAATACTATTTGCGATTAAAAATTACATAATACATAACTCATCACAAACTAGTATAGACCTATAACAGTTCTCTCTTCGCTACTCCCAACTCGGAAGTTTCTTTCACTGGTTGCCAGGCCCATGTCCTCTATCTTATCAAACTCCATCTCCTGTTAGAATGATGGCTGCCAGTCCCTGGACAGCTAAAGATCCCGTATAAGCAATTCAGGTACCCCGTTCATTCACCTGTCAAGTCACTAAAAATGGATTTAACAAAAACAATAATAATCATGATTTGAGAAACTATCAGTGGAATTGCTTTTAACGCTCCGAGTAGAGACATTATTAAACGTCTACTGAACAGCTGAATGAGGTGCCGGGTTGGGGCATTTCCCTGGCTCTAACCATGCTCTAACAATGTTTGTGAAGGCTGAAACGTGACGAACCTCGCTGACTCGCAGACAGAAACAGTGGAAATACAAGGGGATTATGTAAAACCCTTTAAACGTTCACAAAGGCACGCTTACTTTATCCAAGGGGAAAATTCGAAAAGTTTACGACTATTAAACAATGCCTACGTTCTTAAAATTAACAGAGGGCAATTACTCGATTTAACATGAATTTCTTGTAAAATGTGCTTTCATCTTTGCTCCGCCTCACCAGAATGCATTGTGAGAGGGTGTGCATGCACCATGAAGAGTCAAGCTTTACCTGCATGCCCCCCCCCCCCCCCCCCAGCCTCCTCCTCCCTTCCCCGGAAGCGAACGACTCCATTTTGAAACAATGTACAAGAATCGGAAATTATCTCAATTCGTGCGGGGGGTCGATGCATGTG